>NC_029790.2:11525944-11527983 GCF_000816755.2 Arachis ipaensis | reverse complement strand
TTGATTAATACATTCTTTTTCAAAATTTTTCTTAACATTTGTTTAATTAATGAGATCGTATTTTAATTTTTGTCTTTTATCTTTTATATTCATTGATTAAATTAATCTTCCATTATAATACATTTTTTATTTATTCCACACATTATTTGTTTTACCTTTTTTTACTTCTTTTAATTGTTCTCTTTATTTTATTTTTTATTTTATTTTTACTCCTCATATATAAATTTATTATAATTCATCACATGCACGTTCTTTTTGAATTTAAGTGATTTTTTTAGGTTATATTTTACCATTGATGCCATATGTTATTTAATGTGTTTGTTTTTAATTTTTTAGTTATCTATAAATATATTTATAAAAATATGATTCCATTTTGTCCAATATTTACTACTGCGTTTAGTAGATAAATAACAAAATTTGTATTTATTGTTATATTAATTGAGTTTGAAGATTTTATTTCTACTTTTATACATTTGTTTATATTGTATGATTTGTATTTGTGTTGTACTAGAACAGAGATTAAAAGACTGAAACTCAATATCATGTTTGTTGGTTCAAAGACTGGTATTAAAATTTCAGTCTATGTTCCCAAAATTTCAATATTTCAGTACTTTCAAAAAGTGGGGACAGAGGATTGAAATTTTTTAGAATGAAAATTGAACTTTAATAACATTTTATATCTAAAATATCTTTATTTCAATTAATTAATTCCAACTTTACTCTTTATACAAATTAAATTAGAGTTCATTCTTATTTCAGTCTCTGTCTCTCACTTTACACTAAACACAATACTAAAACTTATTTTGGTCTTAGTCTCAGTCTCTCAATCTCAGTCTTTTAGTCTCTGTATCTCTTCCAAATGTTACCTTAGGGATATCACGGTTCATACATTTTAATATTTGTGTAACAAATCTTATAAATTGCTTTTACAAGTGCCAAAAAAATGATATAAAAATAGAGAAAAATATATTTACCAATCTAGGAATAATAATTTATTTTTCAATAGAATAAATTATATATTGAATAACAAAAGTTATTATAGTTTCTTTTTACATATAAACTAATACTCAACGGTGGTATTTTGGTAATATTATTAAGAAATATTAATAAATCTAATAGCTTTTCCAATGACATAAGTTTATAAGTTTAGAAGCTTGAAAGTCATGTCATAAAATATAAAATTTTAACCGATAACAACGTTGATCATATTATTTGACATCATTTGAATGAATATGATATTAATAAATAAAACTGTCACAGTTAAATTTCAACAAAGACAAATCTCCATAAGTATGCTATATCATGAATGAGAATTGTTCTACTTTCAAGACAAATATTATTTTCTTTTACTGTATTTTCCAACTCGGCAAGTCGAGAACTAATCTTTCACGGATTGAAGATCCATTTATTAACGCTAACCAATGAGTTGTTACGTACACAAGATGGAATTCGAAACTCTAATACTTTAGACGAGTGAAATGACTACTCAAATGAGATATTAGTATCCTTAAAATTTGGTGATTTTTTGTTATGTATATATTTTTTTGTAATTTTTTTGTTAACAACTAATAATACTTTTAAAAAATCACAAAAAAAAATATATACTTAGAAAAAAATTATCAAATTTTAAGAATAATAATATCTCATTTTTTTAATTATTCTTGTAAAAAATCATATCAAAATTCAATCTCTAAGACATTTTTTGAAAATATATATTTACTGTTGGGTATTATTGTTATGTTTTTAAATTATTTAAATGTATTTTTGTCGATAGTAAAATTCGGGTGTATTTCTGTCAGCGTTTGAACGTTTTTGGTGGTTAACCTGATAAAAAAAAGGAAAAGATGATCTGGTTTCCAATTCAAAGAATATTTTATAGTAAATATTTTCTTTATATATTAATTGTTAATTTTGTGATGCTGGAACTTTTTTCAATTTTTTTTAATTCCTTCATTGCTTTTCTTTCCTCATTTTCCCCGGCCCCAACCAGCTGTGTTAGTGCTGGAATAGATTGTAGGAGCTTGGTAATTTACGAATGA
>NC_029790.2:11518600-11525872 GCF_000816755.2 Arachis ipaensis | reverse complement strand
TTATATTACTCTTTTAATAATTTTTTTTTATTTGGAGCAAGAACAATTCAAACTTGAATAACAAATTGTCGAATTGTAGAGGTACTTATTACTTTTAAGAAAATAAATTCCACATTTTTAAATGGTAGAGATTAATTTAAAGCTATATTTTTGGTACCTAACTCTCAAAGTGTGAACTGTTTTTAAGTTTAAGCATTTTGTCTTAAGCGGATTTGATTGAAATGAAATCAAGAAAATCACAAGAATTGCGTTAGGAATTAATGAAGTATTACAATGAATTATTTATTTGATTCAATATGAGTTAAAAAATAAACATTCACAATAAAATATTATTAATTTCTCAAACACAATACACCTATAGTGGGAGTACGTACTCCGTATTCTGTACAATTTTGAAAATTGAAGATGAGCGGTGGAGTGAACGGGGAAGAGACTTTGAGGGTGAAAATGAGGATTATATTTCGGGAGGGGTTTCTAAGCCTTTGAAGGTTTCTTTCAGGGACAAAGTTGTGGGTTCCAAGATTGCTAAAGCTTTTTCACTTGTTGAAACTTTATCCGAAGATAACATTGCGGTAGTTTTTGGGAAGCAAGGACATCTCTTACCACCGAGTGTCACGTTTATCCAAGAAGCTAAGAATTGCTTGGCAGAACCTTATAAGGATGCTATAGTGATTAAGGTGCTAGGTAAACATTATAGCTACACTGCATTGTCTCATAAACTCCGAACGGTATGAAGGATTAAGGGAGGTTTTGATTCATTGGACGTGGAATTTGACTACTTTCTTGTGAAGTTTGATGTAGCTGAAGAGCGAGAAAAGGTTATCTTAGGAGGTCCATGGATGATCGAGGGAAATTATGTAGCTGTAAAGCCTTGGGATCAAGAGTTTAGATCAAGTGAAAACTGTTTTAGTGTGGATTAGAATTTTCGGATTACCAATTTGGAGCTACCAAGAAGATGCAATACTCCGTGTTGCGACTGCAGTTGGCATTCCCGTTAAGGTTGATTTGGCAACAAAATTAGATGAAAGAGGACGATATGCTCGAGCCTGTGTTCAGATAGATTTAGGATTGCCAGTGACTAAGAAGATTCTTGTTGAAGATGTTGAATATGAGGTTGAATATGAAAGTCTTCACCTTATTTGTGGCTCATGTCTCAAGTTTGGTCATGATATGAAAGTGCGCAAGACTGACAGCAATGCAGGAGGAGGAACTAATGCCAAGGTGATCAACGATGTAGCAAAGCAGCCAAAAAGCTCAAATTCAAAAAATCCAGTACATGGGAAAAAGACAAGTTTTCCTTTTGGCAAGAATGTTGGAGATGAGACTGTAAATGTTACTGTCCCGAATTTGGTAGAGGGTGATTTGCATGCTGTTCATGTAGACCATGCACAACATGAGGATTTGGAAGGTTAGACTCAAGTGATTAGGAAAGGAAAGTATAAAATGGGTCAAAAGCCTTCTCCTAGCACCCATCAGGTCCAACCAAAAGCAAAGAAGACTCCTAACAAGGCTACCAATACTTGGACAAGGCATAATCACCAACGTACAACACATGCTACTGGATCTAAAGTAAAATTAAGCAGGGGCATCAATATTGGAAAACTGGTTAGTGTGGCTTCTTTGGGGACCCGGCACAATGTTCATCATCAGCAGCAAGGTGAGACAATAAATGGCACTGTGCGAAAGCGTCCTCGCCCAAACTCTTTGCAGAATTCACCAGTAGATAAGGATGGGGCATCGACGGCGGGTATGGTGCAAGTTTCGACGGAGAAAATTGGGCTGCAACTTGAGAGTCCATTAAAGGCAGGATCGTCGAAGACAGGGACATCATGTTGAGTCTCGGGTTTGTTATTGGAGCTCCCTTTTTGCTGTTTTTATGGATAGTTTCAATATCATAGCCTGGAATGTGAGGGGTGCGTCTAACAAAATAGCCCGTGTGCATTGCAAAAATTTGGTGAGAATATATAAATCATCTTTCTTCTTTCTCTTTGAGACTCATACCATGTTTAATAATTTGAAGAATTTTTGGGATAAGTTGAATTTTTATTGTGTTGGTATTGAGGAAGCAGTAGGACACAGGGGTGGCATTTGGTTTCTATCTTCTATTGCTAATGCTTCTTGTGTGGTTATTGATCAAATTGACCAATGTATCACAGTGAAAGTGAGTGTGAGTAACTTAGTTTGGTTTTGTAGTGCAGTATATGGGAGTCCTCAATTCGAAAAAAGATGTATGCTTTGGGATCATTTGCGTTCTATTAATTCAGGCCATAATAGACCATGGATGGCCGTTGGTGATTTTAATGAGATTGTGACACCAGATAAGAGTACAGGTGCTTATTTTTCTTCTCACAGAGCTAGTCTATTAGCTACTACTCTAGATGACTGTGAGCTCTTTGATCTTAAAGTGACTGGTAGGAGATATACTTGGTATAGAGCAGTTCAGGCTGGCAGGGACTTGGCTAAAAAGTTGGATAGAGCTCTATTTAATGAGGCGTGGATGACAATGTTTCCTGAGGGTTAGGGGTGGAAACAGGCCAGGCCAGGCCAGGCTTTGCTCTTAACAGGCCTGGCCTGTCATGTAGTTGATTGGCCTGAATCTGGCCTGCAACATGCTATAGGCTTTTTTCAAAGTACTAAGTTTGGCCTGTTATTCAGCCTGGCCTGGCCTGGCCTGAAGCTTGTTAAAAGGCCTGCTAATTTTTTTTTACAAAAATAAAAATATTATTTAAAAAATATTTTTTTAATAAACATATTTATATATAAAATGTCATATTTAATATTTATAAAAAATTATAAACTTTTAAGTATTTAAAATATACAAAATTATTTATAATTAAATATAATAAATTTAAAATATCTCATTATTTTGTTAATAATAAAAAAATTATTGATATATATATAATTATATATTAAAAGGCTCAGACAGGCCTGACAGGCCAGGCTAGGCTAATTAGTGAGCCTGGGCTTGGCCTATTAACATAATAAGGCTTTTATAACAGCCTGTGCCTGTGCCTATTTTATAACAGGCCAGGCCAGGCTGCAGGCCCCTGGCAGGCCGCCTGGCCTTTTTCCACCCATACTGAGGGTTATTCTGAAATTCTTAGCAGGCTTCATTCTGATCATTGTCCTATTTTAGTTCGTTGTCATGGTAGCCCCAAAGTGAAAGGTTCTCGTCCTTTTAGGTTCCAAGCTGCGTGGACAACACATCCTTCTTATAAACATGTTATTAGTAAGGCTTGGAATCAAGAGTTTGGAGGCGTTACTGAAAGGCTTAAGATGGTTCAACAGGCTTCTTTGGACTTCAACTCAAAGATTTTTGGAAATATTTTTGTGCGAAAAAATAAGCTGGAATATCAGATTGATCAGATTCAACGGCGTTTGGAGGTTACCGATGTGTTATCTCTGAGAATTAAAGAAGCTGAATTGAGGGAAGATTACAATAGACTTTTATTGCAAGAGGAACTTTTTTGGTACCAGAAATCTAGAGAGCAGTGGCTCAAGTATGGGGATAGAAATACTAAATTCTTTTATCTTCAGACTTTGGTGCGTAGAAACCATAATAGAGTACATGGATTATATGTTAGAGATGGGTCTTGGTCTACTGATCCAGATATTCTCCAGGAAGAAGCCCTCTTTTTTTACAAGAATCTCTTTAGTACAACGGAAGAGGTTGAGGTTGATTGTTTAGGGGATGTTCCGATGCCCACTCTAAGCACTGAGGCTTGTGCTAGGTTAATTGACCCTGTCTCTTTTGCAAAAGTCAAGTCAGCAGTATTCAGTATGAGCCCTTTTAAAGCTCCTGGTCCAAATGGCTTTCAAGCTTATTTTTTTAAAGAATATTGGGAGATAGTGGGCACTGAGATTTGGAATATTGTTCGGAGTGCTTTTTTGGGAGAGTTCTTAAATCCTAGCATCATGAAAACTCTGATTGTGCTTATTCCTAAAATTGATAACCCTACCTTTATGAAGGATTTCAGGCCTATTAGCTTGTGTAATGTTGTTTATAAAATTATCACCAAAGTATTGACTAACCGACTTCAGCCTTTTCTTCCAGATATTGTTAGTCCTTTACAAGGAGGTTTTATTCCGGGTCGTGGTGCTCCTGATAATATTATTGTGGCCCAAGAAATTCTGAATTTCATGAAGCACACAAAATCCAAGAAAGGTACTCTTGCTTTTAAAATTGATCTTGAAAAAGCTTATGATAGGGTGGATTGGAGGTTTTTGGAGAGTACTCTCATTGCTTTTGGTTTTCCTATCATCACTGTTAATTTGATTATGATTTGTGTCCGTGCATCATCTCTTTCTATTATGTGGAATGGGAATAGATTGGATAGTTTTGCTCCTAGAAGGGGGCTTAGACAGGGCGATCCAATGTCTCCTTACTTATTTGTGCTTTGTATAGAAAGACTTGCTTGCTATATATCTCATAAGGTGGTCGAGGGTGTGTGGAAATCAGTTTCTGTCACTAGGGGTGGCCCAAAATTTTTTCATTTGATGTTTGCAGATGATCTCTTACTCTTCTGTCAGGCTACAAAGAGTCAGGTCCAACTGGTCATGCATTCTCTTAACATTTTTTGCAAGGCATCTGGCATGAAAGTGAATCTTAAAAAGTCTAAAGCTTTTTGTTCTAAAAATGTGACTGCTCGTAGAAGAGATATTTTTACTAGTGTTTCTTCAATATGTTTTGCTTTGAAGTTAGGAAGATATCTTGGAGTTAACCTTAATCATTTCCGTACTAGTAGGCTTCTTTTCATTCGGTGATTGAAAAGGTGAGGGGAAGATTAGCTAATTGGAAAGGAAGGCTTCTAAATAAAGCAGGGAGACTTTGCCTGATCAATTCTGTTGCAGCTAGGGATGTCAACGGGGCAGGGTGGGGGCAGGGGATGCCTCCCTGCTCCCATCCCCGCCCTTAGATTTACTCCCCATCCCCGTCCCCATTTCCCGCCGTGGTGGAATATTGCTCCCCATCTCCATTCCCCACAGGGTCCCATTCCCACGGGGACCCCATTCCCCATCTACATAATAGTTCTAACTAATTATTAATTTCCATATGAATAGAGCTGCAAGTATCTATCTTATACAAAAGTCTAAATGACACGATGGTGACTTCTTTCGAAATGACGCAATGGGGGACGCAACGATGAGCCAAAGAACAAAGCAGTGGACGAGGTGGGAGATGCAGCAACAAAGAGGAAAATGGACACGACGGCAGAGTTATGAAAAGGAACGCCGCAAATAGAAATACGATGCGGTGAGAAGGGTGGTGAGGGGGTAGCTGCAGAGAGGTTGGATGGAGTGTGGACAGCATTAGGGATCTTTGAATTGAAGAAGGGTTATGCAAATAAAGATTAGGAGTTTTGGATTTATATTGTGTGTGTGTGTGTGTGTGTGTGTGTGTGTGAAAAATGACTAAAAAACATATATGAGAAATAAACTATTAAGAATAATTCAGGAAATTCATAAATTTCGGGGAATAGCGGGGACGGGGTGGGGATCCCCGCGTCTGCTTCGGGGGAATTTCGTCCCCCATCCCCATCCCCGCGGGGAAAATTCCCCACAATCGGATCCCCATTTGGGGCAGTCTCCGCAGGGATTCCCGCGTCTCGGGGAGTTTTGCCATCCCTAGTTGCAGCATCCATTCCTGTCTATCATATGCAGGTATCTTTTTTTCCAAATTGGGTTTGTGATAAATTATCTTCTATGATGAGACAATTCCTTTGGAAGGGTCAAGTTGATGGTAGAGGTCTTTATCTTGTTAATTAGAGGACCGTGATCACTCCAAAAAAATTTGGTGGCCTGGGTGTTAGAGATCATGCGTGTGTTAATATATCTTTACTTGGTAAATTGGTGTGGCAACTTTTTCATTGTCAAGACAAGCCTTGGGTTGCTCTATTGAGGGCGAAGTATCTGAGGAATGAGGGAGTTTTAGATGGCCCTGTCCCTTGCAAAGCTTCTCATATTTGGAAGAGTATCTCAAAGGCTTTTGGTGCTCTTAAGGATGCATTCTCTTGGTGCGTTGGGTCACTTGATCAATCTTTTTGGTTTGACAATTAGAGTATTGAGGGCCCAATTGCTCAAGATGTCCCTTTTGTACATATATCTGACTTTGATTTAACTATTAGAGACGTTTGAAAAGATGGTCAATGGAATCTCTATGATATTTTCTCTATCATTCCAGAAGATGTCAAACATCGTTTGAATGCTTATAATCCGGATTTGAATGCTGGAGAGAGTTCGGATTGGTCGTGGGGTGTGACATCTTCTAGACTCTACTTAGCTAGGAGTGGGTATAGTTGGCTAGCAAAAAGAAAGTTTGATTGGAATGAGCATGATAATTGGTTGTGGGTATGGCGACTACATATTCCTGAGAAGTACAAGTTCTTGATTTGGCTCAGTCTTCATAATGCTATTCCTACGGCAGAGTTTCGTTTGGGTCGTGATTTAGCTTTATCTAGCACCTGTCATCGGTGTCAGAATGGTTCTGAATCCATTTTTCATTGTCTTTGGGAGTGCCCTAGTGCCAAGGAGGTCTGGAACCTTTTAGGCCTGTATTCAGATAACTCGAATTTACATGATTGGCTCTACAGAGGTGCAAGGAGTGGACATGTTTTTCTTTTTTTTTCGACCATCTGGTGGATTTGGAGAAGTAGGAATCATGACTTATTTAATATAGATGATTCATGGAGTGCTAGTAAAGTGGTGAGTTTGATTCGTAGTTCAGTAAGAGAGTTTCACACTATTTTTGCTATGCATCAATCTCTGTCTCCTCCTTCACTTTGTTTGCATTGGGTTCCACCTCCAGTTCATTCTGTTAAAGTGAATTGTGATGCTAGTTGGTTTGCTCCTTCTATCTATGCTGGTTTTGGTTGTATTATTCGCAATCCTGATGGATGTTGGTTGAAAGGTTGCACTGGAAAAGTCGAAGTGTGAAGTGTTCTTTTTGCTGAATTGTATGCAATTTGGAGAGGTTTACTTCTTGCTTGGAAGAGTAGATTTCGTGAGGTTATTTGTGAAATAGACTGTTTAGAAGCTCTTTTCTTGGTAAACTAAAGAATGCTTGGTAAGGATATTCCGGAATGGGATTTGGCAAAGCATATATAGGAGGTTATGAATTGGAATTGGAGAGTCTCTATTCTTTTAATTCAGAGGACTGCAAATAGTGTTGCAGATTGTATGGCTAAAGCAGTTGCTTCTGTCACGTACATTCACTCGAATTGGAGCCAACCATGGAATGAGCTTCAACATCTAATAGATTTAGATATGACCCTA
>NC_029790.2:11511584-11518470 GCF_000816755.2 Arachis ipaensis | reverse complement strand
AAAAACACAATACACCCATACTATTCAAAATAACCATTCGGATACCAGGGATAATAAACATCTGCTATCCTACTAAATCGAACATTTCTAAATTCCATTGTACATATTGTATAGATACTCCATTAGCTCCCTATACTTCTTCAAACCACAAATTAAAATGATTACATATAAAACGTGGAAAAGAGAGAGCGGTGAAGAAAGGATTAATGAATTATTATAAGGAAAAGTCTAGGGGCCAGTAACTTTTGTGTTTTGTGGCCAATAGGGGTGTGCATGGCCCGGCCCGGCCCGAAAACCCGGCCCGGTCCCGAGCACTTTAGGGGCTAATTTGGTGTGATTTCATCGGGTCTAGGGTCGGGTATGGGTCTCAAAAATGGACCCGGTCATTATTTCGGGTCGGGTCCGGGACATGGCTCGGGTCACCCGAAGTCGCCCCGGTGGCCCGGTCATCATACACAATTAATATTTTGTGTTATTAGTGATGGATAATGGCTATTCTTATGTGGAATTTAAGTATTGTAAATCTTAATATTTTGTGTTATTAGTTATCATAAGACTATAAGTTAATGTTTTCTGTTTAAAATGTATAAGATTTTAGACTAATGCATAATATTGTGTTATTTGTATTGATTTAAATATTTGGAGTTATTATATAATATTAGTATTAATTATGGTTATGCTTTAATTTTAGAAAAGAGTTGGTTCTTGTTATATTTTTCTAAGTGAATTTTACCATGTCAAATAATAGTTAGAGCCTTAGAAATTTGGATATTTTCACATACTAACTTATAAGAAAGTATAAAGGTAATGTAATGTTAACGGCCCGGTTTTTACTCGGTATAATCGTGGCCCGAAAATGTATAGGTTTCATCGGGTTTAAGGCCGGGTTCGGGTCTAATAAATAGACCCGGTATATATTTCGGGTTGGGTCTGGGTCACGTCAAACCCGATTTCACCCGACCTATGCACACCCCTAGTGGCCAACACTTAATCATAAAAAAAAATGAGTGATCTCTCACCATTGAATGTAATCTTCCACCATTAAAAATACTATTGATAGCCAATTGATAGTTACAAAACATAAAAGTGATTGCCCCTAACACTCCTCTTATTATAATAAGGTCACCCACGCCAACATGCTCGCCTTTAAAAATGCGATAATTTCAATTATTTTAAAGAAAACGAACAACATTTGAGAACGATTCATGATAATATGATTATGATATGCAACCTCATCTGACAAAATAATATTAAATAGTAAATATTGGTATTTAATTTATTTACATTATTATTACATTGTCTATAATGTAGCTCATACAGTCAGTATTTCTTGTTCTTTATATTTTTCTTGTAAATCTAATCGGAATCTTCAACTTTGAGTAGAGATAAGCATAACCATAAGACTGGTCGGTGAGACCCTCCCTATTCAAGATTATTCTAATTCACGGTGAGTGAGAAATTGGAATGGAATACTCGCTCTCTCCGTCTGTCTCTCTCTCGATCATATGCTAATTCTTTTTTTCTCCAATTGTGAGATCACATGCTTAATTTGAATCGTTTGTTTAATTGTTTTCTGGGTCTCTGATAATTTTAATCTTCCTGGGTTTAAGGTTAGGTGGTTTGGGGGTTAGATATTGCCATAATTGAGCTATAATCTACTCGGTGTGCTGTGTCCCCGCTTGAAACTGCTTTGGAATCTTAGATTTGTGAGATTATGACAACACCGAATTGTTTTGTTTCTTCTTATGCCAATTTTGTTTCAGTTCTTTTATTAGATGATTGAACTGTCCCACTTCCATGCCCCAATCTTCATGTAAAGAACTGAACTTCCCCCAAACTAGGCTTAACTTCTAGTATTCTATGGAATTCAAAGAAAAACAAACAATTGAAATGCCTGAATTATACCTTGAACCAAAGTTGGATAGCTTTTTTCTTTCAATTCTTATCATTCTAGCAAAGGGGATATTCATTGAAGAATGTGGTGTGATACTATGTGTTTCTTTAAATAAGATTAGTTTCACTAGGTAAGAAATACTAGTTATTTTACTTTTGTTACTCCCTTCACTCAAAATTTGTCATCATCTAATGCAGGTATTTGTAAGATAAGGATTTAAATATTACAAACTTAGCTTTACTTACTTATTGGTAAATGGGGTCCGAAGGTCCTCCATCAGCAAAGATAACAACAATTCATGTGACAGGATTTAAAAAGTTCCATGGAGTTTCAGATAATCCAACAGAAACAATTGTCAATAATTTGACAGAATATATGAACAAGAAGACTTTGCCAAAATGTTTAACTATTGGGAGCTGCACCATTCTTGAGACCGCAGGTGAAGGAGCACTTGTTCCACTCTACCAGACTTTACAATCTGCCCTTATTGTTCCACAAGACTCTCAATCTGAATCTTCAAATTCCAACCGAATTATTTGGGTGAGTTACAATCTTATATAAGAAGAGCTAAAATAAACTAAAATAAGATAAAAAATAAAACAAAGAAAACAAAGAGCACTAGAATACTTAACAATGTACCCCACCTGTACCTCATACTCTTGTACCACATACTCTATTATACTAATATTATATGGATTTGTATGCATAATTATATTGTTATTGCTTAATTGTCCTCTGAATAAATAAGAGACATAAATATTATTGTATAAAGAAAATAAATATGATCAAAGAAGAAAAGCACAAAATAATCTATGATACACTGAGCAATACAAAATTGTATCATGGTTTATTTTTGTATGTGTTAATTAAAGATTTAAATTTTGTTGTTGTTGTATAGGAATCTATTCTTCTTCCAACTATCTCAAATAATTATAATTATTTTTAGAATGTGATGCTTTAATAATTGATTTATACATATTTATTGTAGAGATAAGAGAAATAGCTAAGTTTGTTTTTTCCTGCATAATTGCTTGTTGAGTTTTTAGTTCTAGAAATAATTAATTAGAGTAGTAATATATAAAGAGTACTAGAAATGATTACTGGAAAAAGTAGATTTGTATTCATTTTGTTGCTAATAAACCTTCCATAGTTCTATTTTCCTTCTCTGTTTGCTATGTTTTTTTTTACTTCCTCTATGTTTCATACTGCCGAACTAAATATTTCATAATCTCTTCATTTAATATGAAGACCAAAAGAAATTAACTCTAAGTTACTCTAAAAAAATTTTCAAAGATAGAATCTAGCTTATATAAGTTATATTGTACTTTCTTTCTAATACTACTACAACTTAGTTCAAAAGATGAACTGAAAAAGTCAACTAAAAAATGGATAACGACTACCCAATTGGTTTTACTAAGCTATCTCAAATATTAGTTATTTCATTATATTTGCATTTCGCTTGTTGTGCATTTACATTTTGGCTGGTTCTGATATATGTTTATTCAGCTTCATTTTGGGGTTAATAGTGGTGCAACAAGGTTTGCTATAGAGAAGCAAGCTTTCAATGAAGCTAATTTCCGTTGCCCTGATGAAATGGGATGGAAGCCCCAGGTCAGATTGGATAAGTAGATTCATTTGAATCTTTTTTTATCAACCAACTTAATGATTGATCTTTATATAGTTTATATGCTGCAGAGAGTCCCAATTGTTCCTTCAGATGGTGAAATTTCACAAACCCGTCAGGTAAAACAGACCATTGAAGTTTTACGTACACATTTACACTCATAATTCTTTCTTAAAATAATTAATGTGTTAACATTTAGCCTGATGTTGAATATTATTGACTGTTTTCATCATGTAGAACACTTAGTGGTCAGTTTATTGATGAACGTTAAAATTAAGAATGTATAGAAGAATTTTCATTTATTTCTTTTCAAGATAAACTTAAATCCCGTCAACTTTATGAAAATTACACTTGTTTTTATGTGTAATTAATTTTATTACAAATGTGTCTAAACATAAAATATTAGATTTCTACCAACTTTTTTTTATGGAAGTCTGCACAAGCAAAAAACATTATTTTCTATTGCATAAGCAATTTGAATTAGGGCCAGTTTGAAAACTTTAGAAGTAACTTTTTTTAACTTTTGACTTATGAAAAGTGGTAGTATTAATGTCTGGTGCAATTTTCAAAACCAAATTGTAACTTTCGAAAGAAGTTATTTAGGAGCTTATAGAGAAGTTAAAAAAAATGACTTCTCTCATAATACTTCTACTTTTCATTACATTTCTATAAAATAAGCACTTTTAGAGTTAAAAATCCAAACACAAAATAACTTATTTATAAGTTACTTTTAACAAAATCATTTATTGTTTAAGTTATTTTATAAAAGGAGTTTAATTAAGTTGGTTACCCAAACTGGGCCTTAATCCCAAAGTTATCAAATAACTTCATTGATTGTGGTCCTAACTCTGTACAGACTTCGCTTCCTGTTGTGGAGATCACCGAGGCATTGGCACAGAAGGAATATGATGTTATGGTATCGGATGATGCAGGCAGGTTTGTATGCAATTACGTTTACTACCATTCCCTTCGTTTTGCAGAGCAGAAGGGGATTAAATCTCTTTTTGTTCATGTGCCACTCTTCTCAACAATAAATGAAGAAATTCAAATGCAATTTGCTTCTTCCTTGTTAGAGGTACTTGCTTCTATATGTTAATATCACCAACATAGACCCTCATATTTGGGAGCTTGATATAAAATTGTTGTGGTGTTGGAATGCTTGTGAAAATGAATGAATGTAATCTTAAAAACGAATAATCTCTGATGACAGGAAATATATTTAAATGGAAATGTGTTAGATTGAAAAATGGCATGTGTTAGTAGAGGCATTTGCTTTTCACCTGTAAATGTTTGTGATTGATGATTTATTACGGGAATGACAGTTTGACTTTGACATCTTCAAGTGAATAAAATTCATTTTCTTTTCATACTCAACAAGTAGTTTAGTTGGATGGTACTCAATATGTTACTCATATCATTATTATTTGACTTGATAAATCAATTTATATTTGGATATTTATCCTTTATATAATCATCTGTTACATAGAGTTCTCACACTTATAAGAAGTTTCATATAAGGGTGTTAATACTCTTTAGTAATAGCTATCAAAAGATTACGGGTGATTTTATCTGAGAGATTTGCTGATAAATAGATCACATGTTTAAAAATCAGCTACTACATCAAGCATTCTGCAGGCTTAAACAAAATTCTAATAAGAGCATCCTATCCAACTTTAAAGTTGGTCATTTGGTAATAAAAAGTAAAAAGTACATAACCTTTGTCTAAACAAAAAGCTTTAATGGTGATAAACCAAATTTACTATTTACTATTTTAGAATCAGCAGACACACCGAGATTTAGGTTTCATAGTGACAAGCAAGAGCCATAATAAATTAAAATTTGTTTCTCGAAATAAAACAATATAAATGCTAAAACACTTGCTCATAGCTTATTCAAACCTACTTTACAAGCACTCTATCTTATTTTTACTCTGCGAGTCGTCTTAGCTTTGAAAACATCTATAGATAATTTCGCATGCACCTAATCTTATTGTTTTACTCAAATTTTTGTTCCATTGTTAACAACAAATAAATCAACAATTTTCGAGTTTTGTTTCACAATCTTAATTTAAGGAGCGAAAACGACTCCTTTTGTGGGTGTCTCAAGGTCTCAATTGTAGTTTCGAAAGTAAAATTAAAAGATGAAAAGAAAACATGCAAGGTGCCGGAGACAAAGTAAAATGCAGAAATTAAAGCAAACAGGAAATTTAAAGGAAGATGAAGAAAGAAACATGAACGTAAAAAAGAAAAAGACGTAAAAGTAGAGGAATTTTATTAATAAAAACTGGAAAAAAGTAAAGTACAAGTGTTTGAGTTCAGAAGAATTACTTAAGATTCCCAATTTTACTCTGTGATGCCAAGGGGCAGAGAGCTTTTTTTGGGTTTCTAAGTGTTTTACTCAAATTTTTGTTCCATTGTTAACAACAAATAAATCAACAATTTTCGAGTTTTGTTTCACAATCTTAATTTAAGGAGCGGAAACGACTTCTTTTGTGGATGTCTCAAAGTCTCAATTGTAGTTTCGAAAGTAAAATTAAAGATGAAAAGAAAACATGCAAGGTGCCGGAGGCAAAGTAAAATGCAGAAATTAAAGCAAATAGAAAATTAAAAGGAAGATGAAGGAAGAAACATGAACGTAAAAGAGAAAAAGACGTAAAAGTAGAGGAATTTTATTAATAAAAACTGGAAAAAAGTAAAGTACAAGTGTTTGAGTTCAGAGGAATTACTTAAGATTCCCAATCTTACTCTGTGATGCCAAGGGGCTGAGAGCGTTTTTTGGGTTTCTAAGTGTTTTACTCAAATTTTTGTTCCATTGTTAACAACAAATAAATCAACAATTTTCGAGTTTTGTTTCACAATCTTAATTTAAAGAGCGGAAACGACTCCTTTTGTGGATGTCTCAAAGTCTCAATTGTAGTTTCAAAAGTAAAATTAAAGATGAAAAGAAAACATGCAAGGTGCCGGAGGCAAAGTAAAATGCAGAAATTAAAGCAAACAGGAAATTAAAAGGAAGATGAAGGAAGAAACATGAATGTAAAAGAGAAAAAGACATAAAAGTAGAGGAATTTTATTAATAAAAACTGGAAAAAAGTGAAGTACAAGTGTTTGAGTTCAGAGGAATTACTTAAGATTCCCAATTTTACTCTGTGATGCCAAGGGGCTGAGAGCGTTTTTTGGGTTTCTAAGTGTTTTCCAAGAAGAACTGAATTGATTACAATGTGTTCCTAAAACTCTATTTATAGACTAGCCTAATCTCAATGGGCAGTTACTCTTTGTACACCACTTGCAGGAAATTTGAATTTCTTGTAGCTGTTCCCGCACTTCTTACTTGCTGTTAATTTCAAAATTTAAATAAATAACCAACTATCA
>NC_029790.2:11503274-11510555 GCF_000816755.2 Arachis ipaensis | reverse complement strand
ATATTGAGAGTCAATTGACATTTTAGACACATCCGCTTGACAGATTAAATGCCTACTAGTAATAGACTTAACAGAATTTCTAAGTCTATAAAATTTTTTACATTAATAGTTGAACTGTCAATGGGGTCTATTTTTTTGTATGAAATTTTTAAGTGTGTCAAATGATATCTGTTCTAATTTCGGCACATTAAATGTGTATCAATTGACCTTTGTTTTGACCTTTAATATTTCAATTAAGAGTTTTTTCTGACACACACTTTCATTGTTTTAATTGACACAATTTTCCTAACTTCAGAAGTAACGAAATCTTAACTTCGTGAAATCGTTTCTTTCATATGTTAAACTCCAGGTGTCAATTAAATTTGATAAAATTTCTAATCCTATAAAATTTCCACACTAATATTCTAATAGTTTTGACTCCAAGCGCTAAGAGACTCAACATAATTTCTAAGTCAATTAGATTTTTGTATTTATGAAGTACATACCCAAATGTCAATGAGAAATTATTTTTGTCTAAGATCTTAAACTTGATGCATTTTTTTTAAATAAAATCATTCATATCTATTTTACACATCTCAATACTTTCAGGATTAAATGCCTTGGTGTCAACTGTCAGTGGCTTGACTCCAAGATTATACATCTTGAACTCCACATGCATCTCATCATAGTAACATGTACTATTATTAGCAGGAACTTCTTCCACTCCTCCATCTTCGTTCCAGAAAATCAACTTTTGATGTAGAGTGGATGTAATAGCACCCATTCCATGAATCCAATCACGTCCCAAAAGCAAGTTAAAACCAGCCTTTGAAGGAACCACAACAAATAGAGTTGGCCTATTGACAGAACCAACCTTAATTGACAGCAGAACCACACCTCTAACAGAAAAAGTCCTTCCATTAAAATCTGTTACCCCAATGCTACTTTTAATCAGATCTTTTTCAGTCTTTCCAAGCCTTCCCATCATTCTTTCAGGCATGAGATTAACAGCAGCTCCCCCGTCAAGCAAAATCTTATTGACTATCCTTCCATCAACACGAGCCTTGATATGCAGTGAACGCAAGTGTTCCTTATCATTTTCAGTAGGCCTCTCAAATAATCCTCCACCACACATATTGTCATCTAGCAATAAGCACTTGCTTCCAGGGAAGACATCATAACAATCATCTTCTAATGACTCTACTTCCTGGACTTGACTATACTCCTCAGGCAGTATTGACACCACAGCTATAGGTTGCTTAACACCAAATATTGCTTCTAAGCTATCATCAAAACCAATGTCAAAATTATCAGTAATTAAATCTTCATCCTTTTCTCCCTTGTTTTCAACCATTACCCTCTTCCCAGCAAGATTGTTCTTGACATTTTATTGCACTTAGGGTGATTAGAAGAATTGCCTGTTTCTACAGACTTGGCCATGGTTGGCAAAGGAGGAAAATCTACTCCGTATCCCTTGTATGGATCCAAAGGAACATACTCAGGTATATTCTCTTTCTGCTCAAAAGTTGTAAAAGGAGAATATTTTGGAATATTTTGACAGTTTGACCAAGGAGAATAATTAGGAACCTGCTGCATGTTAGGATTATAACAAGAATAAATTGGCTTTGAGGGAACAGGCACATTTTTGGGAATATATATACTACCTCCGTCTTGTGCATGATTCATGTTCCATAACTGAGACTCATAGTACCTGGGCTTAAAAGGTCTAGGCTTCACCCATTTGTTTTTTTCCTCTTGCAAAAGCAGTAGGTTGATTCTGCACATTTTTCACATTCTGGACCCATTTATTGTTTGAAATTTTGGTGGGAGGAACTCTTGTCTTTTGAGAAAATCCATCAGGTCTTCCATCAATCATGACCACAGTCTTCATCTTCTGGTTGACGGGTTGTACTCCAGTGTTGTTGACGCACTTGTTCAAAGGAGTTTGACCGCCCAACTTTTGTTTTCCCTCGGCTATCTTCCGCTTTAGCTCGTTAGTTTCATTTTCTTTTTCAGCAATCTTCTTTCTCAACTCAGCCTTTTCTTTCTCTTCAACTTTGTACTTTTCAAACTCTTTTGCAGCTTCCTTGTCAAAAATAGCGTTGCACCTTGGGCACATGGCGATGGTGCTGTCAGATTCTTTAATTCTCAACAAAAAATCTAACAGATCCTCACCAGGACGAGGATAAATTAGCTTCTTGTCTTGCTCAAAGATCCTCAGGTATTTATTTTCATCTTTAGCACTAACCATTGTGGCATCAACTTCTACCATGTTGACTGACAAGTTGAATGGTTCAACATAATTTGAGTCAGCAGCAAATAGTTCAGTGTTCACCTTCATAGTAGTTTTATCCTCAAACTTCAATCTTCCCTCCTCAATTGCTTTTTGTATCAAGTCCCTGAAACGGACGCAATTATTAGTGGTATGTGAAAATACCTGATGAAACTTACAAAATTTCTTATTCTTTATTTCATCAGCTGTAGGCATCTTTTTTTCTTCAGGTAAAATAAGCTGCTTATCTTTTAATAAAACCTCAAATATTTGATCTGCCTTAAAAATATCAAAAGAATAAGTCTTATTTTCAACTTTAGAATAAGAAGAAACTTTTTCTTTTCCTTTAACAGGCTTCAAAGATTTGCATACATAAGGAGGACCCCCACGTAATTCGGCAATATAAATCTCTTTCTCATCTGAATCACTACTATCAGAAAAACAATCAACATATGCAACCTTTTTTGAACCCTTTTTAAAATTTTCTTTTTCTTTCTTAATTTGTTCTATCTGTCTTACTCTTTCAACTAACTGGAAAAGATCTAAAGTATGTTGATTGACAAGTTTCTTCCTAACTCCAAATTCTAACCCATTAGTAGCCATTTTGACAACTTCAGCTTCTGGAATCGGAGTAAAACATTTATTCCTCATGTTTCTAAACCGTGCCAAATAGGTGTCAATGGATTCTCCCTCTGCACGTTTGACAGAGAATAAATATGTAAGACTAACTTTTAATTCACCTCGAAAAAATTGATCATAAAAATTTCTTTCTAGCTGTGCCCAAGAATGAATAGAATTTGGTCTCAAGTTGGAGAACCATGTAAATGCATTTTTTGTTAAAGAAGAAGGAAAATATCTCATCTTGAGATATTCATTAGAAGCTGCTTCCCCAATTTCAACAGTATATCAAGCAATATGCTCTACTGTAGACTCATTTTCTTCTCCAGAAAATTTTGTAAGAGATTTTGGAATTTTCTAACCTCTTGGAAGCTCTGCTTGTTGGACACATTCAGGAAAAGCAGACAAAAAATATGGTCTATTTAAACAACCCACATTAAATCCCAAACGGTTTAAAACTTGTTCGACATTTCTTGCTAAATTATAATGCCCCCTAAGTTATTTTGCCTAAGTCTTTCTAACATATCGTCAGCATTTTGACCATGTCTAGGCATATGAACATCATAATTAGGAATTGCTCCACCGTTCTGATTGACATTATCAAATCTTAAACCTTGGTTGTCATTTTCTTCTAAATTTACCACAGTAGCAATCCTATTAACTTGCCTATTTAATTGTTCAATTCTAGTGTTTGTGTTTTCTAAAAGAGGATTTAAAACTGTCACCATTTGATGAGTTAACATGTTTACTAGATCATGGTGACTTTCATCCATTTGTTGCCTAATATTTGCTAAAGATCTCACAGTTTGACTAGGTTGATTAAAAGGCATTGCTCTTGACATGTCAGAAAATACAGGTCTAGAATTTTTTACCCTAGTGACAGTGGATGTAGTAGAATTAGATGCACTGTTATTTCCTGTATTAATAGAATGTGAAAAATTTTGTTGTGATACGTGTGAACCTGACGCCCCAGAAACAGGTACATTTGACATGCCATATGGATTTTGATAAATAGGATTTTGAAAAGTTGAGTAGAGAGGCACAGGCAATCCTTGTGTCACCATGGAGGGGACATACCCCGGTGGCAAGCCATATGGCGGCCACCCCACGGTATTTATGTGAGTTGCATTTAACCCTGTATGGGCATGGCCAACGCCATCATGCCTCACTGACATCAAGGTAGGCTATGCGTTTGAAACCACAGGAGAATTTTCGGATTCATTTCCTCTAATCTCATCACTAGAAGTAGAAGAAGATGATGCAAAAGTATTCGACGTGTCAACTGACGCTGATTTCCTTGGCTCTGGACGCACGAACTTACCACTGCGCAACCACATGCAAATTCAAAACTCTTGATTTTTCTTTTGACAAACTACAATCTATTGACAATGTCCCACCGGGCGTGCCAATTTGTTTTACTCAAATTTTGTTCCATTGTTAACAACAAATAAATCAACAATTTTCGAGTTTTATTTCACAATCTTAATTTAAGGAGCGGAAACGACTCCTTTTGTGTGTCTCGAGATCTCAATTGTAGTTTCGAAAGTAAAATTAAAGATGAAAAGAAAACATGCAAGGTGCCGGAGGCAAAGTAAAATGCAGAAATTAAAGCAAACATGAAATTAAAAGGAAGATGAAGGAAGAAACATGAACGTAAAAGAGAAAAAGACGTAAAAGTAGAGGAATTTTATTAATAAAAACTGGAAAAAAAGTAAAGTACAAGTGTTTGAGTTCAGAGGAATTACTTAAGATTCCCAATTTTACTCTGTGATGCCGAGGGCTGAGAGCATTTTTTGGGTTTCTAAGTGTTTTCCAAGAAGAACTGAACTGATTACAACGTGTTCCTAAAGCTCTATTTATAGACTAGCCTAATCTCAATGGGCAGTTACTCTTGGTACACCACTTGCAGAAAATTTGAATTTCTTGTAACTGTTCTCGCACTTCTTACTTGCTGTTAATTTCAAAATTTAAATAAATAACCAACTATCACATGATCTAACTTAATTTAAAATAGATATAAATTTATAAATTTTATAAATATAAAATAGATATAAATTAAACATACTCTTACGTTTTAAATATTCTTTATATCGTGGGCCCGAAAAACACTAATCCAGTCAATACCTACCCGATCTTATAGGTCAGACACAATGACAAGCGTCTGACCCTACTTATCCAAATAAGTAACTGGACAGACCACTCTACGATATGTGGACTTTACGTTCAAGCACAAAGCAATCAGTTTCAGGTAACCCTCAAAACATTGGCGCCGTTGTCAAGGACCTGGAAGTTTGCCCCAATCATGGTGAACAATCATCCCAAAGATAGACATACAGCATCCAAGTCTGAACCGGAATACCATAATGACAACCGAGCACTCATGATACCTCCATGACAAGATAGAACAGGTGGCCCTAATGGGGAGGGAACGCTAGGAAACCCTCAACCCAAGAGAATTAATTCAGAAATACATCCACCAGAGAATAAAGAACTCCTGCATCCAACAGAAATCATGGGACACGTACACGGGCATCATGGCCAATTAGAGCAACTCGAGCAGGAGATAGAGCGACAAAGAGACTTGCGAAAGGAAATGTGACGACGAAGAGAACTAGAAGAAAAGCTTCTGAAATTAGCATCCGACCTTCGAAATCGGAGCAACCATGTAGATTGGGAGGAAAGCCCCTTTGGAGGAGAAGATCCATTCATAGAAGAGATCATGCAAGTTAGGGTTCTCAAAAACTTTATAAGCCCCGACATGGACATTTATAATGGAACAACCGACCTAAAACACAACCTAAGTAATTTCAAAAGTCGAACGTACTTGGTCGATGCGTTTGATGCGACTCGTTGCAAAATCTTTTCGACAACATTGACCAAAGTGGCAATGAAGTGGTTTGATAGTTTACCACCTAGGTCGCTGACTTGCTTTGATGATCTTGCAAGAAAATTTCTCACTTAATTCTCAATCCAGAAGAACAAAGTCAAGCGCGCTCCAAGTCTTTTAGGAGTCAAACAGGAGGTTGGGAAAACTCTCCGAGCTTATATGGAAAGATTTAACAACGCTTGCTTGGAGATTCAAAATCTTCCTACAGAAGCAGTAATAATGGAGCTAGTTAATGGCCTCAAAGAAGGGTCATTTTATCAATCCATATCAAAGTGACATCCAACCTCCATGTACAAAGTACAAGAGTGAGCAGAAAAGTATATCAACATGGAAGAGAATTCCAGATTAAGAGAACCAGCTCCCAGACAAAACCCTTCTTATCAGACTCGGGAAAGAGAAAAAAAGAGCAAAGAAAAAAGATGAGTACAGCTCGGACAAGCCTCAAAGGTACCACAACTACACCCTCTACGAGTTTCTCTTGTTGACATCTATAGAGAGATCTGCCATATCGAAAAACTTCCACCTCCTTGTCCTATCAAGAATAAGAAAGGTGGAATTCGGACAGAATACAGTGAGTATCACAAGCTATATAGACATTCTACCAATACTTGCCACAATTTGAAAAATGTGATAGAAAAACTGGCCAGAGAAGGTTGGTAAAAAAGATACCTTGCAGAAAGATTGGATGATCTAGGGAAAAGGAAGAGAGATAAGGAAGACAAGAGTCGACGAGATTGGCCACCACGAACCCCTAATAGGCACATCCATATGATAGCTGGAGGATTTGCAGGAGGTAGAGTAACTAAGTCTTCTCATAAAAGACATTTGAAAGAAATCTATCAAGTCGGAGAAGAATCCAAAGTTCCCGACTTGCCGATGATGCGTGAGTATCTTTCTTATCTTTTCCTAGTGAATTTGTATTTAAATTATTGAGTTTAATCAAGAATTAATTATCTTTTAGCCACTATGGATGCTACTTTGAGTCTTGTGCAATTCTATTTATTTTAGGTAGCATTTGGCTGGATTTGATGGAGTTTCTGCAGAAAAAGAGAAGAAGGCAAATGATGCTGTCAACCTTGAACTCTCTGCACTCAAACCTGAATAACTCGAGCTACAGAGATCCAATGGGCGTTATTCCAGTGGCGTTGGAAAGATAACTTCCAGAGCTTTCCAACTATATATAATAGTCCATACTTCTTTTTCATCAACTCTGCTAAGGCTGCGCCTAACTTGAGATTTCTCAAGTTAGGCGCAAGAAACAACAACAACACGCAACATTTGCTCTCCTCCAAGTATGGTGCATTGCCTCCTCTTCAGTCCAAGTAAGGCGCCTTGTGTGGTGAACCGCATGAAGTTAGGCGCAGCTCTTAGCCAAGTTAGGCGTGGATCCAGTGAAGCCAAGTGGTCCCCACGTTACAAGGCGCGAATTATTTAATTAATTTTGATTTAAATTTAAATTTTATTTTAAAATAGGAAAAGATATTATTTTAATTTTAGAAAATAGATTTTAAATTAATTAGGATTA
>NC_029790.2:11472690-11503110 GCF_000816755.2 Arachis ipaensis | reverse complement strand
AAGTTCCAACTGTCGTAGTAAACGGAAGAAGAGAAAAAGACGTCTTTGAGGTAGTTTAGGTCGGTTTACGATGGATTTTATTTATCTTAACGTGTTCTGAGTTTCATCGTAGGTATCACCGATTTTCTATTAATTAAGAACTAATTTGAGTTATTAAATTTATGTTTAAGTGATCCTTTTCTATTCTTTCTATGAGTGCGTAGTAGCCGTTCAGCCCTTGAAACCTAAGAAGAGGCTGAACTATCTAAAGAAAGTTTACAGAAAATACTCTTCTGAATCAATGAGATGGAGGACGTTTAGGAGGTCGATAGTATACCTACACGGATAATCCCCAAGCACCACCGGTTAGAGCAGCTGAGAACAGAAGGAATAGAGAGAAGGAAAAGGGATCTAGTAGGTTAGAAAGACGTTCCATAGAAAAAATGGTTGGAAGAGACCGGTCAAAAAGATAGTGTAAAAAGTTTAACACCGTTCATAACCATCTTACAGATATATCGAACACTATGAGTGACATAAGACAGGCTTAAGGTGGAAAGAATAAGAACTATCCTGTTCCCTCTCTGCACTCAAACCTGAATAACTCGAGCTACAGAGATCCAATGGGCGTTATTCCAGTGGCGTTGGAAAGATAACTTCCAGAGCTTTCCAACTATATATAATAGTCCATACTTCTTTTTCATCAACTCTGCTAAGGCTGCGCCTAACTTGAGATTTCTCAAGTTAGGCGCAAGAAACAACAACAACACGCAACATTTGCTCTCCTCCAAGTATGGTGCATTGCCTCCTCTTCAGTCCAAGTAAAGCGCCTTCGTGTGGTGAACAGCATGAAGTTGGGCGCAGCTCTTAGCTAAGTTAGGCATGGATCCAGTGAAGCCAAGTGGTCCCCACGTTACAAGGCGCGAATTATTTAATTAATTTTGATTTAAATTTAAATTTTATTTTAAAATAGGAAAAGATATTATTTTAATTTTAGAAAATAGATTTTAAATTAATTAGGATTATATATAAAAAGAAGAAACTTCTCTTCTGGGATTATTCCACCTCATTCTGCACTTTACAGTTTTTACCTGAATCCTAGTTTTCTCTCTGAACCACGAGCAACTAAACCTCCACTGTTAAGGTTAGGAGCTCTGTCTATTGTATGGATTGATACTATTATTTTCTATTTTAATTCATGTACTGATTTATAATTCAAGAATTATTTTCGTTCTTTATCTTATGAATTTGGGTGGAACGGAAGTATGACCCTTTTTCTAATTGAGTTCTTGTATAACTTGGAAAAGCTCTTTAATTGAACAATAGCTTGAAAACATATTCTCCTAAATTTCTAATTATATGGACTTAACGGGATACGTGACATATAATCCTCTTATATTTGGGTAATTAGGATTTTTGTGGTATATAAACTAGAATTAAGCTTCACCCTCTAATTGGAATTAAGTGACCAAGGAATTGGCAGTTGATGAATTTTAGAGGAGACTAAAAAGGTCTAAGAAATTAGGGTTTAGTCACATATAGTTTGCTATGAATTAAATCTTGCATGATTAAAAGAGTTAATAAGAAAAGTCAATCAGAAAAATAGATATCTTTGAAGCCTTAACTGTTTTCTCCATATATTATTCACCTCAATTTACTGCTTGCTTTATTAATATTCTGAATTTACTGTTAATGCTTTTGAACCTTCAAACACAATTTTCTGCTTGTCTAACTAAGTAAATTAATCAACCATTGTTGCTTAGTCCAACAATCCTCGTGGGATCGACCCTCACTCACCTGAGGTATTACTTGGTACGACCCGGTGCACTTGCCGGTTAGTTTGTGGTTAGAATTTTTGCACCAAGTTTTTGGCGCCGTTGTCGGAGATTGACTATGATTAACAACTACTCGTTGTTTAATTCCTTAGATTAGATAATTTTTCGTTTAATTGGTTTTATTTTAGTATTATTAATTTTGTTTTTCATTTTTTCCTTTATTTTTCTTCCTATTCGTTCATCAAGCCCTGTTTCGTTTTATTTTTTTTATTTCGTTAACTTCAGTTGTGATTGTTTCTACCTTCCTTCGTTTTTCTTTTCTTTATTTTAGTTCATTTTTATTTTGTCTTCTTTATTTTCTTTTAATATTTTTATTTTTCTTATTTCATTAGTCTCATTTAAATTTTAAGCGTTGTTATTTTCAAAAAAATATTTAAATAAATAAATAGCACTAATAATTTTCCTTAATTTCTGAAATTAAGTTTGGTGTCACCTAATTAATTTCATTTTAATTTTCTTGTTTATTTTCCCTGTTAATTTTTGAAATTTTTTGTCTAATTTCAGTTATCATTTTCGAATTTTTTTGTTTTATTTATTTAGTATTTCTATTTTATTATTTTACACAGGTTACCTCACTGGGAGTTCTCTACACTCTGACGTAGAGAATCCCATCTTTTCTTGTTTTCTGTCTGTTTATGCGCAGGAACAGAGACAAGGAACATCTCTTAAACTTTGATCCTGAACCTGAAAGAACTTTCAGGCGGCGTTTCCAACAAGCAAGACTTTACAAGGCTGCTGAATCCACTTTGGATCCTAATAATGCTGTTAATGCCAATGTGGCAAATTAGAATAGGAATGAACAACAAAAGAGAGTGCTTGGCTCTTACTCTGCTCCTACTGCAGATCTTTATGGAAAAAGTATTGTGGTGCCTCCTATAGCTGCGAACAACTTTGAGTTGAAGCCACAATTAGTTATCCTGGTGCAACAAAACTGCCAGTATCATGGTCTTTCTCACGAAGACCCAAATCAATTTATTTCTAATTTTCTGCAGATTTGTGATACTGTGAAGACAAATGGAGTAAACCCAGAGGTGTACAAACTCATGCTCTTTCCGTTTTCTCTGAGGGATGGAGCAAAGCTATGGCTAGATTCCCAACCCAAGGAGAGTTTGGATACTTGGGACAAGGTTGTTATTGAGTTTCTTACTAAATTTTTCCCACCAAAGAAGCTGACTAAGCTTAGGGTGGAGGTTCAGACCTTCAGACAGAAGGATGGTGAAACTCTTTATGAAGCTTGGGAGAGATACAAGCTACTGACTAGGCAATGCCCTCCGGACATATTCTCCAAATGGACCCAACTAGATATCTTTTATGAAGGCTTGGGTGAAATGTCTAAGATGTGCTTAGATAATTCTACAGGTGGTTCATTGCACAAGAAGAAGACACCGGAGGAGACTATTGAGCTTATTGAATTGGTTGCTAGCAACCAATATTTATACTCATCTAACAGGAATCCTATGAATTTTGAGGCTCCTCATAAGAGAGGTGTATTGGAAATGGAAGCTGTTGATGCTATTCTTGCTCAAAACAAGCTTATGTCTCAGCAAATAAATTTACTTACTCAGCAGATGGGTGGCATGCAAGTCTCAGCTATCAACACCCAAAATCCACCTCAAAAGGTCTCTTATGACATGACAGGTAATTTTGTACAAAATAGGAATTATGATTATGCTCAATCTTTTTCTGAATAGGTAAATTACATGGGGAGTGGTCCTAGAAACCCCAATAATGATCCATACTCTAAGATATACAATCTTGGGTGGATGGACCAACCTCAGAGATCTCAGAATTTCAACAATAATTCTCAGGGCGGTTTCCAATAGAACAATCATAATAACCGCCAATTTCAGTCTCATCAACAACAACCACCTCAGCAGATAAACTCTCAATCCCAAAAAGATTCTAATTGGGAGATGATGAGGAGTTTTATGCAGGAAACCAGAGCCTCCATTAGAAACTTGGAGGTGCAAATGGGCCAACTGAGCAAGCAAATACCTGAGAGGTCTGAAAGTACAATTCAAAACTTGGAGATTCAGATGGGTCAATTAGCCACAAAAGTTAATGAAATTGATAAGAGGACCATTAATAGCCTTCCTGGTAACACAATTTCAAATCCAAGAGAGGAATATAAGGCTATTACCTTGATAAGTGGACAAGTGGCAAGTATGGAAGCACAAGTTAATAAGGAGCCAGTTGAAAAAGAAGCTACAGAGGAGAAGAAGGAAAAAGTAGAGCACGTCCCTCCAAAGCGTGCGGACAACCCATTCCCAGACTCTCTTGACACTTATCCTACATTGCCAAAGGCTCCTGAGTACAAGCCTAAAATGTCATATCCTCAGAGACTTCAAAAGGAGACCAAGGACAAGCAGTTTTCAAAGTTCTTGGAAGTCTTCAGAAAGTTGCAAATCAATATTCCTTTTGCTGAGGTTTTGGAGCAAATGCCTATCTATGTCAAGTTCATGAAGGATTTGTTGTCAAAGAAGAAGCCTTTAAAGGGAGATGAGACAGTGGTCCTGACTAAAGAATGCAGTGTCGTCATTCAGAATAACTTGCCAAGGAAGATGCCAGATTCAGGGAGCTTCCAAATTCCATGCACCATTGGGAGCACAACCTTTGAGAAAGCATTATGTGATCTGGGAGCAAGCATCAATTTAATGCTTTTGTCTGTGATGAAGAAGTTGCAAATTCAAGAGGCACAACCCACAAGCATAGTATTACAGATGGCAGACAAATCTATGAAGCCTGCATACGGATTAGTGGAGAATATCTTGGTCAAAGTGGGTAAGTTCTTCCTCCCAGCAGATTTTGTGATTCTTGACACAGGAGAGGATGAGAATGCCTCTATAATTCTAGGAAGACCATTCCTAGCCACTGGGAGAGCTCTAATTGATGTAGAAGTGGGTGAATTGGTGCTCAGAGTGCATAATGAGCAAATGGTCTTTCATTTCTTCAAAGATATACATTCAGCAGGTAAAGAAGAGAGGTGCATGCAGACTGAGATTATTGATCCAAACCTTCAAGAACCCCCTGATGATGCACAGCAGAAATTACAGCTTAAACCTCCTTTAGTGACAACCAATGAAATTCCTCCTGACATCAAACCTAAGTTTGGTGTCGGGAATGCATCATCCACCAAGGAGGAGGTCCCCAAAAAGAAGAAAGTACTCAGGAGATGGAGAAACAAAAAGATCCCCACTGAAGGTTTCTCCCCAGAAATGAAGGTGGTGTTGACTATGAATCCAGTATGGACTTATACAATAAACAGAATCCTCTCTCTGGAGCATATTGAGCTAATTTATGGAGACACAGGAAAGAAGTTCAAAGTAAGGGGTGAAGAGCTGAGCCCCTATGATCCTCCTCCTTAGAGGAGCTAACCGTCAAGCTAGTGACGGTAAAGAAGCGCTTGTCGGGAGGCAACCCGATAATTTCGTATCCTTAGTTATTTTTCGTAGTAGTGATTTTCTTATTTATTTGATTTTTATTGAGTTTTTACTGTTTTTCTTTCGTTTTAAGTGTGTTCTGATCATGTAGCTATTTTAGAACAGGAACCGAATATTTCAAAAAAAAAAAAAAACGAGCACACGACGCGCAAGCGTCGCTGACGCGTACGCGTCATACGTGTGTGCGTGAAAAATAAAAAGTGAACAGAGAGTTGAGCAGGAGTGGCGCTGGAACTATGTTTTGCGCACAAACAAACCCACGCGTATGCGTACCCACGCGTGCGCGTCGTTTGCGCTCTTAGCCACCCACGCGTGCGTGTCCCTGACGCGTACGTGTGACCCTGAAAATCGACGTAAATGGGTGTATGGCCAGAGAGTTATGATGGTGTGGGGCTGAAACTGTCTTGGGCGCACAAGCCCCACCACGCGTACGCGTCCCTGACGCGTGCGCGTCGTTTTCCCATCCTGGCCGTCCACGCGTACGCGTCGCATGCGACGCCCAATTACACCACCTCAGCGCCTGATTTCAAATCATCCACCCCTCAATCCTAATTCTCTCTTGTTCTTTTATCCTTTTATTCTTCTTTCATCATACTATTTGTTTTTGTTTTCAGTTCTTCTTTGCTTGAGGACAAGCAAACCTTTAAGTTTGGTGTTGTCGCTTCACTAATGGTTTTTTTGTTTAATTTTATGGTACCAAAGGGAGGCGAATCATCTTCACGAAGGAGCACAGCCTGAAGAATAAAACGGCCACTAGGATAACGGAGGTGGTTGAATTTCTTTCATTCTATATTCCTTCCCGCTCTTACTATGTTATGTTCCGATTTTCTGCTATTTTGCTTTGTTTATTGCATGATCCTTTATTAGTTAGATTCTTAGGTTCTAGTTTAGTTCTGTTATTTTGAAATTTTCTGTTAATTTCTTTAATTCTAAAAGGTGTCTCATGTATTGTCCACTGAGCTTGAAATCAAAAAGAAAGAAGAAAAAGGGGATGTAATACATGAGAAATTGAGTTTATTTTTTTAGAGTAGTTCATTTAATCAAATGTGGTGGTGTTCTCTGTGATCCTGAATGCATGACATGAACAGTGCATATTTAAATTTGAATCAAAGAATGTTGATGTACAAGGAACAGGAATTTAGAGAACTATTATGAATTCTTTGCAATAAGTGAAAGTTTAATCCCTGAAGCAAAAGAAACAGCAAAAAAAAAGAGGATATAAAAGCAAGGTCCAAGGCTCTGAGCATCAATGACTAGAGAGGTCAGACATGATTAAAAGCTCAAAGAGTTGTTTCCCTAGTCATATACTTGTGGTGTTTTTGTGTCAAGTAATCCTTGAGACAAAACAATTAGAGTCGAGACCAAGTGCATTTAGCAGAGTATGCCAAAGGCTTTGAGCACCACTGTCTGGGAGTAGCTGAAAGAAAAATCAGAACTTCAAGAGAGTTCCCCAGTTAAGTTCTTGTGGTGTTTTTGTATCAAGTGAAGCTTGAGACAAAACATTTAAAGTCACGGCTAGGCTCAAGGTGCAAAGCACCAAAGAAAAGAGAATCAAAGGAAAGTTGTTGTGTTCAAGGATTAAACTAAAGTCTAAAAGACTAGATTATCCGGATTCTAATTCCATATGACAGTAACATTCTTCTAATTCAAAGGATAGTGAGATGCCAAACCTATTCAGGATTGCAGTTGTAAACCCTACTTCAATCTCATTCACAAAAGAATATGTTCAAGGGATGTGGCCATGATAATCCCGTCATGATCCCAATGATACTTGCCAATGTAAACCTCCATAGAACTTTGGTAGACCAAGGAAGCTCGGCCGACATATTGTTCATGCCTGCCTTCGACAAGCTCGAGTTGGAAGAAAAGCATCTGAGAGCATACCCTGATACCCTTCTCGGGTTAGAAGACACACTCATCCAACCTCTCAGTTTCATCTTGTTACATACCACTTTTGGGAAAGGTATAAAGTCCAGAACTTTAAGTATAGACTACATTTTGGTTGACGTAGAATCAGCCTACAATGCATAGATAGGTCGAATAACCTTAAACCGACTCGATGTGGTCGTTTCCACTCTTCATATCTGCATGAAAATTTTGACTTCAAAGGAAATTGATACCATAAGAGGAGATTAGAGGTTGGCACGAAAATGTTATAATGAAAACCTGAACCTACGTAGAGGCATTAAGGGAAAAGAAGTCAACACTGTTGAGCTCAGTGGTGTTCGAGTACAAGAAGAACTAAGGCCACAACCTGGTGGAAGAACTAAAGAGGTTTAAATCAGAGATCAGGCCGAAAAAATGACAAGCGTAGGAGCCAACTTGGACAAAGAATTGAAAGCAAATTTCGTTATGCTCTTACAAAAAAAATTTGATTTCTTTGCTTGAAAAGCCTCCGATATACCCGGGACACATCCTGACCTCATGAGTCACAAGCTCGCTGTCTACCCAGGCTTACGACTTGTCCAACAAAAACGGCGAAAGCTCGCCCCTAAGAGAACACAAGTCATTGAAGATCAGATCCAAGCTTTGTTAGAAGTTGGGTTCATAAGGGAAGTAAAATACCCTTTGTAGCTAGCTAATATGGTACTTGTGAAGAAAGAGAACGAAAAATGAAGAATGTGTGTTAATTACACAAATCTCAATCAAGCTTGTCCTAAAGACCCATACCCACTTCCTAGCATTGATGCCTTAGTGATTTAGCTTCGGGCTATAGATATTTGTCTTTTATGGATGCATATTCGGATACAATCAAATTCTGATGTACCAGCTGGACCAAGAGAAAACTTCCTTCATCACCCCGAAAGCAAATTATCGTTATGTGGTGATGTCCTTTGGATCAAAAAATGCTGGAGCCACATATCATCGACTAATGAACACAGTGTTCTAATTCCACCTCGAAAAGTTGATGAAAGTATACGTCGATGACATGATCGTCAAAACAAAAGAAGACACCAATCTCTTGTCCGACTTAGTTGAGGTCTTCAACACAATCAGAAAGCACGTGATGAGACTATATCCCTCAAAGTGCACTTTCGCAGTAGAAGCTGGGAAGTTCTTAGGTTTCATGCTCACTCAAAGGGGTATTGGAGCCAACCTGGATAAATGCAAAGTAATACTTGAGATGAAGAGCCCGACCTACCTCATAGAAATCCAACAATTAAATGGAAGGTTAGCAGTCTTATCCAAATTCTTAGCAGGCACTACAAGAAAAATATCCATTCAGCCACACTTTTTTTAAGCTACATTTGAAAGAATAGGCTACGCTTTTCTCCGTGTTGCCTTTTTATATGAGAAAAGGATACACAATTGTGGTATCATTTAAAAAGTGTAGCCTTAGGTGTTTTAGAAATCACTTATAAAGCGTAGCCATAGGTTAATATCTATAGGTTCACTTTTTGTATCAAAGGGGACGCTTTTAGAGAGTAGCCTATTCATTAAGTTTTGGGTGCGTTTTAAAAGTGATGCCTAATGTATGAGACCAAATCCTAACACTTAGTGAAATTTTTATTCTTCTTTCAATTCTCTCCAAAAGCACACACGCACACAGCACCTTCAATTGGAGGAACCCTCACCTTCGCCAATCCTTTGGCACACAATCCTCACCTTCGCCATTCTCACCTAAGACACTCATCACCTACGACACTCATCACCTTCGCCTTCTCACCGTCGCTGTTGACCGTCGCCACCCAGTCACCACTCACCACATGGCTGCGCCACTCACCAGTCACCAGCTCACCGCTCACAAGCTCACACTCTCATCCTCACTCACACACACACAAAAGAGGGACAAATCAGAAAAGGGGAGAACAGGAAGAAGAAGAGAAGAAGAGAGGAGAGGGGAATGAAGGAGAGGACGACGCCGGCTAGGGCTCTGCCGCGCAGACCATCGTCGTTGCGTGCGCTGACCGTCGCCTCGCATCGCCATCTTGTGCACTCATCGTCGCCGCTCAGCATCATCGTCGCATGTGCTCACTGTCGCTGCTCAGCATCATCGTCGTCGCTCAGCATCGTCATCGCCGCTCACCTGAGAAGGTATGTATCGATTTTCAGTTTGTTCTGTGAAATTTGGGAGGTTTTGGGTTCCAATTTTAGGATTTTTAATTAGGGGTTGTAGCTTCTGGATATGACACTGATAGGAATTGGGGGTTTTACTGCATGAATGGTTTTAGCTTCCTGGTAGCCGAGAAGCATGTAGCGTAGAGCACTCGACTCCTCAACTGATGAAGAGTCCTTGATCAAATTCTTGATCTCCTTCACAACATCCAAGTAATCTGAATCCGATAACCACAATCCATTAGTGGAAATTCTTCAGCTTTATCACAACAACACAAATTTAGCATTTTCTATATTGGGAGAGAATTACACAGAACAGAGGAATCGAGGCAGAGCACCTGAAAAGAAAATAGGAGAAGTGCATGTAGAACGTGTGGTTGAGACAGCATACTTGTGCTCTCCATAGGAGGAAGGGTAAGAGAAGAGAGGATCCTGAATTGGATCTAAAGGGGAAGATCTGAATAAGCATTTGGATTGAGAGAGAATGGTGTAGAGATCCAAAGAAAACTATAAGCATTTTACATTACTTTTTAGACGCAACTACTATAAGTATTGTTAATTGAATGCTCTTTGCATATCTTTCAGTTGTCAAATATGTTGGTAGAAATGACCTTGCTGCTTTAATTGATAGTTCACAGGTAAAGTAGATGTTTTAACTCTCGGAAACAATGTTTCAATTCCATATTTCTGTTTTGAACCCACTCTCTCAAATGTTCATTAAGAACATATATGATGTCCTCTCATGCATAAACCCTTTGAGCTTGAAAGTTGAAATGTGAACAAGCCCATTTAATTATTTACAGTTCACGATATTAGCTTTTGTTAGTTCTGCAAGGAGAGTTTAGCCTTCTGCTTCTCTATTTTCGATGCCAAGGGTGCGGATGCAATTCTCTCCTTTGAAAAGTTCTGCTGCAATCTCCCCAGATCTCTTCTTCAGGTTCCGGTTTCTATTTGGATTAGACTATGTGCTTTTGTGTCTTAATTGTGATTAGACTATGTGTCTATGTGTCTTGATCAAATTGCTGAGGATTGTTTCCTCCAGATTTAGGTGCTCCAATTGAATATCTATAGTTTCTGTTTGATGATTTGTTGGTTTGTTTGTGAATATTTGAAATTTGGAATGCTCTGGCTGAGTTGATATTGTTGCTGATTTTGAACCTAAACTTTGGCTTTTGTTGTTGCAGTTTCATTTGAATTTCTGGATATATTATAATCAGTTCATATATACAAAATCCACCAATATCATGGTTTTGCAGATTGACGAAGAGCTTCTTCAGGAAGTGGTTAATATGGGATTTGACAGAAATCAATTGGTTGAATCTTTATGCAACAGGATCCAAAATGAGGTCTGTGCCCTTCATTCTCTCCTTTCGTGTCTTCTTGATTGTCTCTTATTATTATCTATATATTTCTGGGTATATTGGGTATCTTTAAACAAACCTGAGAGAAGTCAAGGTGTCTCAGTTTGCCGATCCTTCTGAAACCTTATTTGCCATATGGCTTTTTATTTTCTGTTTATAACTTACTTCAATTTCTCTTGGTTTACAGTCACTAAGAAAAATGAACCACCCAAATATTGTGAAGCTAAAGGAAGTTATTCGAGAAAGTGACATTCTGTACTTTGTTTTTGAGTACATGGTGGGTGGCCAGTTCTTCATTAGATATGGTCTGCATCATCTTGTGCAAAGTTCAGTAATTGATGTTTCAATTTTTTGGGTGATTTAGGAATGCAACCTGTACCAACTTATGAAAGACAGGAGAAGATGTTTTTTGAGGGTGAAGTTAGGAATTGGTGTTTTTAAGTTTTCCAAGGTCTTGCTTATATGCACCAGCGGGGATACTTCCACCGTGATCTGAAGCCTGGTACGTTTATCATTGCATCCGAATCCTTTGTTAAATGTGCTATATGATAAAATAGAGAACATGCTTTTTGAATATGTTGGCTTTTTTTTTTTCAAACTTCTCAAGAATTACCTAGCTTTTTCTATAAATTATGCATCGTTTTGGTTGACATTTTAATGAAGTTGTTATTGTGCAGCAAATGGAGATTTATACCATGGTCTATTCTGATTAATTTTATCACTTGATTGCAAGTTTTGTTTTGACACAATGTATACTCATTTTTTTGCAGAGAACTTGCTGGTTACCAAGGATATCATAAAAATTGCTGATTTTGGCCTAGCACATGAGATCAGTTCACAACCACCCTACACTGAGTATGTCTCCACACGGTGGTAAGTGCTTTCAACTTTTGTATGTAAATTGTTCAGTTGTGTGTTGTGCAGTATATAAGTTGTACGCTGGCTTCTGTTAGGTATCGTGCTCCTGAAGTGCTACTTCAATCTTATCTGTATAGCTCCAAAGTTGGTAAGTATATGCTTTAAACAGTGATAATGATCAAATTAATACTGTTTGGAGTGATGATAAGTACCATTTTATTTACTGAATTTTCTGTCACTCATTTAGACATGTGGGCAATGGGTGCTATAATGGCTAAACTGTTCTCTCTTCGTCCTCTTTTCCCTGGTGCCAGGTAGTCTGTCTGTCTGTCTCTCTCTCTCTCTCTCTCTCTCTCTCTCTCTCTCTCCCAAATACGATCTTCCGTCGAAGATCTTATGTCGTGTTATCGATGTTAAGTGTCTGGTAATGTTTATCTTTTTTTGGTTCCTTATGTTGTGTTATGTGTTCTTGATTGGTAATGTTTATCTAATAATTCTCAGTCCTGGTTTTTGTGAATCTACTTCAAGTTTCAAATGGCACTTTCAAACATGTGCTACTGACCTACTGTACCAATTTCAATATGATAATGCCTGAATTCAAAAGAAAAAGAAAGAAAATAGAAAACAAGTACTTTAGTAGCACAAAGAGTCAACTTTGAAAGTTTGACACATTGTAATTTAATCTTATATATTGATGGGTAAATTACTTTAATTAGTAAGAATCTATAATCCACAAATGTTTGTGTTTTGGCTGTTGGAATCAGACTATTTCGTGAACAATATTGTATGACAAGAACAATATTGTATGGCAATGACTTCTCAGCTTTCCGAGGCAAAAAAACGAGAGCGGGCCTTTATGAATAGAGGACGCCGGAATCAGTTGCGCTCAATGATGAGGGACCTAAGGCTACACTTATATACAGTAGCCATAGTATACAAAAAAAAAGAGGGACCTAAGGCTACGCTTATAAAAAGTAGCTATGGTATACAATGTGGCTACGCTTTATAAGTGATGCAGTAGCGTTGAAAAGCGTAGCCTATTCTGAAAGAATGAAAGCTGAAAAGCGTAGCCTTTGGTCCTGGACAGCATCACTTGAAAAGCGTAGCCTATTCTCAAACGCCAAAAGCATAGCCCTTGGTGCAGAAAAGCGTAGCCTTTGATAATAGGCAACGGCCGAATAGGAATCACCCCAAAAAGCATAACCGTAGTCCAAAAAGCGTAGCCGTAGCCTAAGGCATCATTTTTTTTTCATTTTTGGCTACACTTTTCAAGTGTACCTGAATGGGTGTTTTTCTTGTAGTGAGGGTCAGCTCTGAAGTCTCTACCCCTGTTTTCATTACTCAAGAAAGGATGCCAATTTGAATGGACTCAGAAATGTGAGCAAGCTTTTCAAGACTTCAAAAACTTCCTAAGTCAGCCACCGATCGTCACCCGACCTGTTTAAGGGGAAAAGCTCATACTATACCGGTGCGCAGAAATTGTGATTACACTTTGATTATGTAAAATTTATTGCTTTTTCTTTCCCTGGTGATGGCGCCAAAAACATGATGCCAATACCATGGTTCACAACTTCGCACAACTAACCAGCAAGTGCACTGGGTCGTCCAAGTAATACCTTACGTGAGTAAGGGTCGAATCCCACGGAGATTGTTGGTATGAAGCAAGCTATGGTCACCTTGTAAATCTCAGTCAGGCGGATATCAAATGGTAATGGGGTTTTCGAAATTAAATAATAAAAGAGGGATAGAAATACTTATGTAAATCATTGGTGAGAATTTCAGATAAGCGCATAGAGATGCTTTCGTTCCTCTGAACCTCTACTTTCCTGCTGTCTTCATCCAATCAGTCTTACTCCTTTCCATGGCTGGCTTTATGTAATGCATCACCATTGTCAATGGCTACTTTCGGTCTTCTCTCGGGAAAATGATCCAAATGCTCTGTCACGGCACGACTAATCGTCTGGAGGCATCACCTTTGTCAATGGTTACATCCTATCCTCTCAGCGAAAATGGTCAACGCACCCTGTCACGGCACGGCTATTCATCTGTCGGTTCTCGATCATGCTGGAATAGGATTTACTATCCTTTTGCGTCTGTCACTAACGCCCAGCACTCACGAGTTTGAAGCTCGTCACAGTCATTCAATCATTGAATCCTACTCGGAATACCACAGACAAGGTTTAGACTTTCCGGATTCTCTTGAATGCCGCCATCATTCTAGCTTACACCACGAAGATTCTGATTAAGAGATCTAAGAGATACTCATTCAATCTAATGTAGAACGGAAGTGGTTGTCAGGCACGCATTCATAGAGAATGATGATGATTGTCACTTTCATCACATTCAGGTTGAAGTGTGAATGAATATCTTAGAAGTGAAATAAGATGAATTGAATAGGAAACAGTAGTACTTTGCATTAATCTTTGAGGAACAGCAGAGCTCCACACCTTAATCTATGGAGTGTAGAAACTCTACCGTTGAAAATACATAAGTGACAATGGAGTTCATTGGTCTCGGCCCCTGAGGGGAACCGGAGTAACCAAGGCTACTAATACAATGATAAAAAGTTCTATTTATAATAAACTAGTCACTAGGGTTTACAGAAGTAAGTAATTGATGCATAAATCCACTTCTGGGGCCCACTTGGTGTGTGCTTGGGCTGAGCTTGAAGTCTACACGTGGAGAGGTCATTCTTGGAGTTGAACGCCAGCTTTTGTGCTAGTTTGGGCGTTGAACTCCACTTTGCAACTTGTTTCTGGCGCTGGACGCCAGAATTGGGCAGAGAGCTGGCGTTGAACGCCAGTTTGCATCATCTAAACTTGGGCAAAGTATGGACTATTATATATTTCTGGAAATCCCTGGATGTCTAATTTCCAAATCAATTGGAAGCGCGCCATTTTGAGTTCTGTAGCTCCAGAAAATCCATTTTGAGTGCAGGGAGGTCAGAATCCAACAGCATCAGCAGTCCTTCTTCAACCTCTGAATCTAAGTTTTGCTCAAGTCCCTCAATTTCAATTAACATAGAGAAAACGAAAAACAGAGAAAGTAAGAACAAGGAATGAGTCCACCTTAGTGATGGGGGCGTTTCCTTCTTGAGGAACCAATAATGTCCTTGAGCTCTTCTATGTCTCTTCCTTGTCTTTGTTGCTCCTCCCTCATTGGTTTTTGATCTTCTCTTATTTCATGAAGGATGATGGAGTGCTCTTGATGTTCCACCCTTAGTTGTTCCATGTTGGAACTCAATTCTCCTAGGGAGGTGTTGATTTGCTCCCAATAGTTTTGTGGAGGAAAATGCATTTGAGGCATCTCCGGGATCTCATGGTGATGAGCTTCAGACGCCTCTTGAGCTCCATGAATGGGCTCTCTTGCTTGCTCCATCTTTTTCTTAGTGATGGGCTTCAAGAGGAATACTCCATGAATGGCATGAATGGCATAAGGAGGTTCAATGGAATCTCTATGGTCTCTAGATGAGTCTCAGATTCCTTTGGTTCCTCAGAGGGAAACTCCTTATTGATCACTGGATGTCCCAGGAGGTCTTCTCCCTTGGGATTCACATCCTCTTCTCCCTCATTGGGTTCGGCCATTTTGGTTATGGCAATGGCCTTGCACTCTCCTTTTGGATTTTCTTCTGTATTGCTTGGGAGAGTACTAGGAGGGATTTCAGTGATCCTTTTACTCAGCTGGCCCACTTGTGCTTCCAAATTTCTAATGGAAGACCTTGTTTCATTCATGAAACTCACAGTGGCCTTAGATAGATCAGAGACTAAGTTTGCTAAGCTAGATGGGTTCTGCTCAAAATTCTCTGTCTGTTGCTGAGTGGATGATGGAAAAGGCTTGCTATGGCTAAACCTGTTTCTTCCACCATTATTAAAGCCTTGTTGAGGCTTTTGATCCTTCCATGAGAAATTTGGATGATTTCTCCATGATGAGTTATAGGTTTTTTCATAAGGTTCACCTAAGTAATTCACCTCTGCTATTGCAGGGTTCTCAGGATTATAAGCTTCTTCTTCAGAAGATACCTCTTGAGTACTGTTGGATGCAGCTTGCATTCCATTCAGACTCTGAGAAATCATATTGACTTGCTGAGTCAATATTTTGTTCTGAGCCAATATGGCATTCAGAGTATCAATTTCAAGAACTCCCTTCTTCATAGGCGTCCCATTACTCACAGGATTCCTTTCAGAAGTGTACATGAACTGGTTATTAGCAACCATGTCAATGAGTTCTTGAGCTTCTGCAGGTGTTTTCTTTAGGTGAATGGATCCACCTGCAGAAGTATCCAATGACATCTTTGATAGCTCAGATAAACCATCATAGAATATATCCAGGATGGTCCATTCTGAAAACATGTCAGAAGGACACTTTTTGTTCAGCTGTTTGTATCTTTCCCAAGCTTCATAGAGGGATTCACCTTCTTTCTGTCTGAAGGTCTGAACATCCACTCTAAGCTTGCTCAGCTTTTGAGGAGGAAAGAACTTGGCTAAGAAAGCCGTGACCAGCATATCCCAAGAGTTCAGGCTATCTTTGGGTTGAGAGTCCAACCACACTCTAGCTCTGTCTCTTACAGCAAAAGGGAAAAGCATGAGCCTGTAGATTTCAGGATTTACTCCATTAGTCTTAACAGTATCACATATCTGCAAGAATTCAGTTAAGAACTGAAAAGGATCTTCAGATGGAAGTCCATGAAACTTGCAGTTCTGCTGCATCAGAGAAACTAATTGAGGTTTCAACTCAAAGTTGTTTGCTCCAATGGCAGGAATGGAGATGCTTCTTCCATGTAAATTGGAATTAGGTGCAGTAAAGTCACCAAGCATTCTCCTTGCATTATTATTATTTTTGGCTGCCATCTCCTCTTCCTGTTCGAAAATTTCTAAAAGGTTATCTCTGGATTGTTGTAATTTAGCTTCTCTTAGTTTCCTCTTCAGAGTCCTTTCAGGTTCTGGATCTGCTTCAACAAGAATATTCTTGTCCTTGCTCCTGCTCATATGACAAAGAAGAGTGCACAAAAAAAATAATAATAATAGGGATCCTTTATACCACAGTATAGAGGTCCCTGTGTGAGTGGAAGAAAGGAAGGAGACAAAGAATGTAATGTAAGGAAAGAAACACAAGGGTGAGGAGAGCAGAGATGTGAGATGAGGAGATGTTAGTAGATGAATAAATAAATAGAAGGAGAAGAGAGAGAGGGAATTTTCGAAAATTATTTTTGAAAAAGAGTTAGTAATTTTCGAAAATAGTTTTTGAAAAATGTTAGTAATTTTCGAAAATTAGGATTTTAAAAATTGAAATAATTAGTTAATTAAGAAGAAATTTTGAAAAAGAGGGAAGATATTTTCGAAAATTAGAGAGAGAGAGTTAGTTAGGTGGTTTTGAAAAAGATAAGAAACCAACAAAAAGTTAGTTAGTTAGTTGAAACAAATTTTGAAAAGATAAGAAGTTAGGAAGTTAGAAAAGATATTTTGAAATCAAATTTTGAAAAAGGTAAGATAAGAAGATATTTTTGAAAAGATATGATTGAAATTAGTTTTTGAAAAAGATTTGAGTTTTAAAATCTCAATTAATGACTTGATTCACAAGAAATCACAAGATATGATTCTAGAACTTAAAGTTTGAATCTTTCTTAATAAGTAAGTAACAAACTTGAAATTTTTGAATCAAAACATTAATTGTTATTGTTATTTTCGAAAATTTGATATAAAAATAAGAAAAAGATTTTTGAAAAATATTTTTAGAATTTTCGAAAATAACTAAGAAGTTTGAAAAAGATTTGATTTTTGAAAAAGATTTTGAAAAAGATAAGATTTTCAAATTGAAAATTTGATTTGACTCATAAAAACAACTAGATTTTTGAAAAAGTCAAATCTAATTTTCGAATTTATGAGAGAGAAAAAGGGAAAGATATTTTTTTTTTATTTTTGAATTTTTATGATGAGAGAGAAAAACAAGAAAAATGATGCAACGCATAAAAGTTATGGATCAAAACAATGAATGCATGCAAGAATGCTATGAATGTCAAGATGAACACCAAGAACACTATGAAGATCATGATGAACATCAAGAACACATTTTTGAAAAATTTTTAATGCAAAGAAAACATGCAAGACACCAAACTTAGAATTCTTCAATGCTTAGACACTAAGAATTCAAGAATGCATATGAAAAACAAGAAAAAACACAAAACATGCAAATGCAAAGATCAAACAAGAAGACTTACCAAGAACAACTTGAAGATCATGAAGAACACTATGAATGCATGAATTTTTTCGAAAAATGCAAGATGCACATGCAATTGACACCAAACTTATAACATGACTCAAGACTCAAACAAGAAACACAAAAAATATTTTTGATTTTTATGATTTTCTAATTTTTTTGTTTTTTGTATCTTTTTTCGAAAATTATTTGAAAAACAAAAATAAGGATTCCAAAATTTTTAATATGAATTCCAGAAATCTTATGCTCTTTAGTCTAAAGCTCCAATCAAAGGGTCAGGCATGGCTTAATAGCCAGCCAAGCTTTAGCATGTAACAGGTAGATCATGAACAGTAGTAGGTGGATTAGCACCAACTAGCTTGCTCTTGATAACAATTTGGAAGCCTCAGTCCAAATGAATTTAAACATGACTTTACAGCCAGCCAGGCTTTAGCATGCTTCATGAAACACTAGAATTCATTCTTAAAAATTCTGAAAGAAAATATTTTTTTTTTTGAAAACATTTTTATTTTTTAAAAAATTTTTTTTTTCGAAAACAAAGGAGAAAATTTTTTGAAAGATTTTTGAGAAATTTTTGAAAAATAAAACAAAAAGAAAATTACCTAATCTGAGCAACGAGATGAACCGTCAGTTGTCCAAACTCAAACAATCCCCGGCAACGGCGCCAAAAACTTGGTGCGCAGAAATTGTGATCACACCTTGATTATGTAAAATTCATTGCTCTTTCTTTCCCTGGTGGTTGTCAGGCACGCGTTCATAGGGAATGATGATGATTGTCACGTTCATCACATTCAGGTTGAAGTGCGAATGAATATCTTAGAAGTGAAATAAGATGAATTGAATAGGAAATAGTAGTACTTTGCATTAATCTTTGAGGAACAGCAGAGCTCCACACCTTAATCTATGGAGTGTAGAAACTCTACCGTTGAAAATACATAAGTGACAATGGAGTTCATTGGTCTCGGCCCCAGAGGGGAACCGGAGTAACCAAGACTGCTAATACAATGATAAAAAGTTCTATTTATAATAAACTAGTCACTAGGGTTTACAGAAGTAAGTAATTGATGCATAAATCTACTTTCGGGGCCCACTTGGTGTGTGCTTGGGCTGAGCTTGAAGTCTACACGTGGAGAGGTCATTCTTGGAGTTAAACGCCAGCTTTTGTGCCAGTTTGGGCGTTGAACTCCACTTTGCAACTTGTTTCTGGCGCTGGACGCCAGAATTGGGCAAAGAGCTGGCGTTGAACGCCAGTTTGCATCATCTAAACTTGGGCAAAGTATGGACTATTATATATTTCTGGAAAGCCCTGGATGTCTACTTTCCAACGCAATTGGAAGCGCGCCATTTTGAGTTCAATAGCTCCAGAAAATTCATTTTGAGTGTAGGGAGGTCAGAATCCAACAGCATCAGCAGTCCTTCTTCAACCTCTGAATCTGATTTTTGCTCAAGTCCCTCAATTTCAGCCAGAAAATACCTGAAATCACAGAAAAACACACAAACTCATAGTAAAGTCCAGAAATGTGAATTTAACATAAAAACTAATGAAAACATCCCTAAAAGTAACTAGATTCTACTAAAAACATACTAAAAACAATGCCAAAAAGCGTATAAATTATCCGCTCATCATATACCTAGCATTTGCAAGTAAGACCATAGCTTCTGCTCTTGTACGAGAAGAGAAGAATGCATAGCAACCAGTTTACTTTGTTAGCAAGAAACTACAGGGGACAGAACTAAGCTATCAAAAGATAGAGAAGTTCACATATGCCTTTGTATTCACCTCCAAAAGGCTCCAACCTTGTTTCCATGCCCATACCATAAAGGTCCGAACTGACCAACCTATGAAGCACATCCTTCAAAAGATGGATATTTCAGGACAAATGCTACAATGGGCTATAGAGCTATTTGAGTTCGACTTAAAGTATGAAACTCGAACGACAATCAAATCCCAATACCTGGCCGACTTCTTAGCAAAATACACGGAAGCCTAAGGGAATCCTACGGCCTGAAACTTATATGTAAATGGATCATCTAACAAAGCTAGAAGTGGAGTAGGAATAATCCTGGAAAATGAAGAAGGAACTCGAATAGAGCTTTCATTGAAATTCGAGTTTTCAGCCTCCAACAATCAAGTAGAATACGAGGTCATGCTTGCTGTTTGAAGCTAGCCAACCAAGTCGGGGCAACAAAGTTAATAGTTTTTAGTGACTCTCAAGTAATAACTTCTCAATTGAATGGGAATTACCAAGTTAAAGATCCCAACATGAAGAAGTACTTGGAAGAAACATCAGAACAATTAGTTCAATTCCAGGAAGCAGAGGTCCAACATATAACTCGGGAGTCCAATACCCGAGTTGACGCCCTATCCAAATCGGCCAGTACCAAGCCAGGGGGCAATAATAGAATTCTGATTCAGGAAACTCTCCACTCACCATCGGTGGCCAAGGAAGTCGACTTGTCAGACACATTGACTGTCTCTAATATAAACTGAGGTTGGATGACTCGTATTATCGAATATCTCAAAATCGATATTGTCTCTAAAGAAGAAAGGAAGGCAAGGAGGCTCAAAAGGGAAGAACATAACTACACCTTGGTTTACGATATTCTCTATAAAAGAGGAGTATCTACACCATCACTAAAGTGCGTTCCGACCTCCAAGGCTAATGAGGTCTTAAAGGAAGCCCACAACGGCATATGTAGAAATTACTTGGGAGCACGGTAACTAGCTAAGAAAGTGATTCAAGTTGGTTTTTTTTTGGACGACCTTACAAAAGAAGGCAGACGACTTCGTCAAAAAATGTCCGCCTTGCCAAAAGCATGCTAACTTCCATGTGACATATCCAGAAGAGCTCATTAGCATCACCTCACCTTGGCCATTTGTGAAATGGGGCTTAGACCTCCTCGGTCCATTCCCTCTAGTGCCCTTACAAGTAATGTACTTAATATTTGAGATTGATTATTTTATTAAATGGATCGAGGCATAACCCCTAGCTACTATTACGGACCAAAGAAGTCAAAATTTTTTGTTTATAAGAACATTGTAACTCGGTTTAGAGTTCCATACTCTATCACCACAGACAATGAAACTCAATTTATTGAATCAGCATTCACCATTCATAAGTTTGGTAGCGAGCCTCAAAATTAAGCACCAGTTCACGTCAGTAGAGCACCCCCAAGCCAATGGACAAGCAGAAGCTGCAAATAAAGTCATATTGGTTGGACTTAAGCACCGACTACAACACGCGAAGGGTGCATCGGCCGAGGAGTTCCCTCACGTCTTGTGGGTATATCGGACAACCTCTTACTCAACAACTGGAGAATCTTCCTTCTGTAACGACCTAGTTTTTGGCGAAACATAACTTTTCGGAAGTTTAGTAAAGGAAGCACCTCCAAGCACCTCTACTGCATCATCAAGCATCCCAATCTACATCATCATTATGTCATCAACAAGCCAGCACCTCTACTGAGTTAAGCTTGACGATATAGTCGCAAAAAGAACCTAGTTTTTTAGTAGCATCGGTTAGGAGATTTAGATTTTGATTTCTGTGGTTAGTCTCAGTTTGACGAGCTGGACTCGATTCGTGAGAGAAGAAAAATAATAATATAATAATATTATTATATTAATATTAGAGCTGCTTGAGTAATATTATAATATTATTTAATTTGTTTTAGTTAAAAACAGGAGATAAGTTTAACAAGACTCACAGTCTACTGGTGCAGGTTAACACCAGCACTCTCTAATCACTTTAGCAATGCTAATACCTCATCATATACCTTTTATTCTCATGTTAATCATGTTACTAATGTCATCTATACTAGTAGCTCAGATATTAATCTCTAGATGTGTTGTTAAGTGTGTATTCTAATACATCTAGTTTTAGTAATTATACACCTGAGATATTTTTCAACCACCTCCCTAGCTAGCCAATCATCATCAAGTATGTTTTTTTCCCACCCCCAAGACACTCCAAGATGCTCATTTCTACCTTGAATGGCCGAAAATAAAAGAGAAAAAAAAAAGAGAGAAAACTTTAAACACATAGAACATCAAATCTTGATTTCTTCCAAACCAAAACTCAAATCAAAACTCCAAACCGATTAAAGTGGTCCTCTCTTCTTTCCTTTAAAAATCATGTTACTTTTCTTGGATCAAAATTAGGTGATATGGCTGCTCTCCCTCCTTCTTCAATTCGGTTTCAAGGAAACTTTGTTAAACTTGTGTTTTCTTGATGTTCTTCCATAGATCTCTTGCTTAACTTGACTTGTGGGCCAAGAAATTTTATTTTTCAGCAATATTAGGGTGAGGATAACCTTCTTATATGGCTGCTGAAATTTCGGTTAAGCATGCTTCATGAGATTTAAAATTGTTCTTGATTGGATTTAGGAGGAAAAAATTATCTACGAACACTTCAAGGAGCAACCGAATTTGGGATGGCAAATCAAGGTAGGATTTGGTGAAATTAATCTTGATTAATTGTGTTTGAGTTATGTGATTGTTGTATGGTTTGGTCATACTTGAAATTAATTGTTTATATGAGTGGTTCTTGGTGAAATTTTGATGAAATTTGATGATAATCAAGTTATGAATTTATGTTCTTAGTGCAGCTGGAAACCGAAATCCTAGGCCTCAAATTAATGATGAATTAGTGTTGAAACCAAGTGAAAATCATGGGGTTTTGGTGGCTGTCATTTTAATTTGAATTTTAGAAAAAATCAGTTATCGAAAAGATTGAAAAACAAGAAAGAATCGAAGAAAGAATTTGAAAAATTTATGAAGAATACGAAAAACACTTTGAATATGATCAAGAACACTCAAGAACAGCTCCTTGATCTTGTTAGGGGTCAAAGTGCAAATATTTTTATATTTTGGGGAAAGAAAGTATAAATACTAAAAGTTTAAGGGGTTAAAGTATAAAGAGTAAAGTATCGTTTTTGTCCCCAACGTTTGGGGTAAGTCTCAAAGTTATCCCTAACGTTTGAATTGTCCTATTTAAGTCCCTAACATTTCAAAATTGACTCACTGTTATCCTGCCGTTAGGAATCTGTTAACGAAATTGACGGCGGAACAAAATTGAGACGATTTTGAAACGTTAGGGACTTAAATAGGACGAACACGTTGGGGACAAAAATGATATAGAAATAAATTTTAATTTTATCCTTCAATAATATCAATTTTTTACGGTACATAGTTATTCAATTATTTTTTAATCACATCTAACTAAATTACACTTAATCACATTAATTTTATTCGAGAGAAATTTATTTTTTATAATTTTATTCTTAGAAATATTTACTCATCATAAAATGTTTGTAGAATGACTAGTACATAAATTTGTGGAAAAAAATTATACATATACAATAAAGTAATGTGATTTTAGTCTTTTTAAAAATATTTCATGATGAGTAAAAATATTTAAGAGTAAAATTATAAAAAAGATAAATTTATTTAGAATCAAAGTAATGTGATTAAGTGTAATTTACTTAAATATGATTAAAAAGTAATTGAATAAATATGTACCGTAAAAGATTGATATTGGTGAAGGATAAAATTAAAATTTATTTCTATGTATCATTTTTGTCCCCAACGTTTTCGTCCTATTTAAGTCCCTAACGTTTCAAAATCGTCTCAATTTTGTCCCGCCGTCAATTCCGTTAACAGATTTCTAACAGCAGGACAACATTGAGTCAATTTTGAAACGTTAGGGACTTAAATAGGACGATTCAAACGTTAGGGACAACTTTGAGACTTACCCCAAACGTTGGGAACAAAANGTGAAAAGATAATTTTTTCTAAAAGTCTTTGGAAGACAACTTTAAGTTCAGAATCTCATAATTACTTTCATAAAACACTTAGGAAGTGGTAAGAACATGTTAGTGAGGAGAAGATAAAAGAAAGATAAAATGTTGAAGAAAAGATAAAAACCGAAAAAACAGTCAATAAAGCTTTAACGGCAAAGATAAATGTTGATTAGAAAAGCGATCTAGGAGCAATATAGTTAGTATTTGATTTGTGTTTAGGGTTAGGTATTATATGAAAAGTCAAACTAGTTCAGCATAGACTTAATGAACCTATGCTTGGAATAGGTTAGTTATTCATACCGAAACTGAAATAATCTATAAAGTAAAAGTTAAAGAGATAAAAAAAAAAGAATAAAGAAGTAAAGAAGTTAGAGGTAATGATAAAGATATGGAAAGAGGAAAAAGAACTAAAAGATTAAATATTTGCCTAGCAAGGATGAGAGGTTTGTCCTGCTAGCTCAGTATCATATTATTATAAAGGGTTCGTAGATTCCGTCTCGAAAAAAGACAACAATGATGGCCTTGTTCCACTCATAAAATGATTGTGAATATAATCTCATGAGGACGGCAAAACGTAGCGCTTACTTGAGACCAGAAGTGTGTTTCCCCATGAGGACGGCGGATATGACACACTCATGGAGGGAAAGATTTGGTTTTCCTTAAGGATGACGAATACTGAACGCTCGTTGAGGGAATGATCTCTAAACATAGGGACGGCGATGCGTAGCGCCTATTTTGGAGATGTGGTCGGGTTGTGGGTAGCCAACTGACACGTGAGCTCATGACCTGCGTAGGACTAGACATGCATCATTCTCGTGTATACATCATTCTCTGTTACGCATTTTCTATGATTGTATTATGCTTCTTGTGTTTCTCTATTTTCTAGTATTTCTCGTATTTTTTGTATTTCTCTATTTTTTCTGTCTATATATTTTCCTTGTTTTCTTCTGTGTTTACTGCAATATATATATATATTATATACTGACTCATAAGCATGACAGAAGCGATTAACATGACTAATTAGTCTGACTCTACTAAGAACTTTCTAGTTCTTATCCCTTCTCTCCCCTTTCAGATGGAAGCAGGAGTATTCTTCCGTGACCTGTGAGTGATTGTTCCGCAAAGAAGATTCCACTCTAGGTAGTCTTCTGAGTCTAGGGTAAACTCTGTTCTTTGTTTATATGTAAATACTGTAAGACCAGCCAACGTCTACACCCCGAATATCTACAAACTTTAACTCAGATTCTCCATACGAGGTTCTTGATATGTAGCTTCTTGATGGAGTGCCAGTGAGTTGTCCCAGGACGAAGAATGATCGTGCAGGAAAGTTGTAGGAGATATTCAGCCTTTGATGATGTTCAACCTGACCTGAATTTTGAAGACCTATAACGTACTTTTTCTTGCTTTCGTAGTTTAGAGGGATTAGGTGAGTATAGAGTCTATGCTAGCCTTTGCGACAGCTTAGGGACTTTTTGAACAGGTCGGGGCTTGGGATGTTGTATCTATTTATATGTACATAGTTATTATATAGCTACTTCTACGGGTGTTCTAACTAAGATTTATACTCTAATAAAGGCTGGATAACTGAATGTTGTTAACTATTTGAGATGTATATAAGTGTGGTTGTTTATAACTGTTGTATCTGTTATTATTCGTGAAATGATTATGAATGATTCTGTTTATTAATCTAAACATTTTCAAAAAAAGTACCTCACAAAATAACTAAGCTTTTAACAACGAATCAAGCTCATATAGTAAATAATAGATAATAATTAGAAAGACAAGTTAGTAGTGCTTAGTTTTCGGTATGATCTAGACATATTGAAAATTGGATCGTTACACCTTTCGACTTGCTTATGGCGTAGAAGGCATGATTCCCATAGAGGTTAATAAAGAGTCTCCAAGGGTTAGATTCTACGACGACGTAGGAAACGTTTGAGCTCAAAGGGAAGAATTATACCTTCTTCTAGAAGTTCAAGAACAAGCTCGAATAATGGAGGAAGCGCTGAAGCAAAGAGTGTCCATGAGGTACAACAAGAAAGTCATCAGAAAAATATTCACCATAAACGACCTCATCCTAATCCGAAATAACATCGGAACTCAAAGGTCGGGTGAAGGAAAGCTGGTTGCGAATTGGAAAGGGCCTTACAAGATCATTGAAGTCTTAGGAAAGGATTACTTCAAAGTGTCTGACTTGCAAGGAAATGAACTCCCAAGGTCGTGGCACGCATGTAACCTGAAGAAATACTACAGCTAAAAAATGTACGTTACTCCCTGGTATACTCTTTTTCCTGACTTTATGGTTTTTTCCTGAGAAGGATTTTCCTGAAAGGGGTTTTAACGAGGCACCATAGCAAGGGCTAAGAGCTCGATGTCCAAAACTCTTAGTAACCAAAGCACTTGTAAATTATTTCACTCTCATTTAATGATAATTAGTTTCTTATTTCATTATCTATTCTACGACACACGCTAACTTAAGCTCAAAAAAGCGCAAAAATTATTGTCCGACCTAGATGGTCGGCAAGATAAAGTGACGAGGTCCAAGTTAGTGTAAAGAAGTTATATACGTAGATCGTGGCTGCAACTCGGAAAACCACTCATCAAAAGTTGGTAAAAGAGGTGGCCCCAAAATGAATTGCAGAAATAACTTAACAAATGACCGACCTCCATAGGTCGGTAGTGAGTATTTAGAATGGAAAAAGAATTACTAGAGGAGAAACTTATAAAGTTTTTTTACCTTATAAAGTTCACATGAATTAAAGAAAAGGTTAGAAACTTAGAAAACATTCACAAAAATGATGCTTCATTCTCCATGCACAAGTCTGAACCCTAAAAACACCTATAAAGGAATAATAGGTGCATCATAAGCTACTATTTCAAAAAAGCCCTCAAAAGGGGGGGGGCAGAATCCATCAGAAGAAGTGTTTAAAAGAGTATTCTAAACAAAGCTATTACAAAACATAAATTGTTTCAAGACCCGTAAGTCGGGCCATCAAGCATTACAAAGCAAAATTAAGGAGGAGAAGTTTGTTCACTAGAAGTCATGTTGGAGGTCTCATCAGGTTGAGTCGAGGAGGTCAGGAGAGTTTCGTCGGGTTGGGTCAAAGAAGAAAGGTGCTTGTCATCCAACCAAGTTGAAAAGCTCTGAGAAGCTCCCTCTAGCCGAGCGTCCAAGGTCTTCAGATCTTCCATGGGGATATCTTCCTTGTCTTCAGGAGGAGGAACAATCTTTCCATCAATCACGACCATGTCGAGATTAATGAGGGAGAGGTCCACCTTAGGAGCTATAACTCAGAACTGGGCCTTCAAGTTTCAACCAATTCATCCATCCCCTGGGAGATAGTCTCCTCCATAACTACATACCTTTCCTTTGACTTGGCGACTTCATCTACCAAGTCCAGCTTCTCCCTAAAAACTCAGGTATAACTCTACTTAGCTTTCTTTTTTAAACCCTCTACCATAGCACAAGCAGCTTCAAATTGCTTCACCTTCTCCCGAGCTTTAGAAAGATCAGACACAAGAACCTCCTTCTCCTTTTCCAACTCCATCTTAGTCTCCCGCAAGGATGCTACCTCAGCTTTTAGATTGGACAAAGTTCGCTGAGTGGCACCAAGGGGAGTCTCCTTAAGCTGCCTCAGTAAAGCTGAGCACACCCCAGCCATCCTTATTCCACCCCGAGCTAAGACATAAAGGTGGTTTTTTACAAAAACATCATCCATACTTATAAAGCTATGGAAAAGGATGTGTTTCTCACAAAATGCCACAGCATCAAAGCATTGCTCGTACACACTTCCTGATTTGGAAGTTTTATGTTTTTTAGATTTTGGTTCGGAAAAAGGAGGCGCAAGGAGAATTGTTTGAATACCAGAGTCAGTAGGAGGAGTAAGAGGAGGAGTTGGATCAGAAATAACCTTAGCCAATGTAGAAGCACCTGAGTCCAACTTGGAGGGAGAGAGAAGTTCACCCGATTTACCAACCTCCTTCAACTGAATGACTCGGGCGACAACATTCTTCTTAGCGGTACGGAGAGTTTTCAGGCCGCCCGACCCACTAGTCATCTTTTCTGCAAAACCAAAATGTCAGATTGCATAAGCTTACAAATTATCAACAAAAAATATATATACAAAATCTAAAAAAATACTACCTAGCTCGGAATGGACATGGCTTGACTTTCCTAGTAAAAATTTCTTAGTGTGAAAATGGGGAACTCGGCCCCAACATTCCTAGAACAAGGCAACTACACATTCTTCTACCTCATCCAAGTCATCAAGGTTATACTTAATAACTGTAGGGGACTCCTCCCAGTACAAACTAAAAAGGGATTCGTCCCTCTCATTCAGAAAGAAAGGTCAAACACCCTCAACAGATTGGATTTTGAAGAAATAGTTTTTGAAGTCATAGAAAGAATCCTAAAAAATGGCAAAGACCTTCCTCCCCTGAACAGCTCGGAAGAAAATCCAGCCCTGTTTCTTAGAACTAAATGGTTAGGTAAGCTGGAAAAGATAAAAGAAAACTTTCGAAGAAAGAGGAAGGTCGAGTTCACGATAAAGCAGCTGGTAAATTTTCAGAAAGTCCCAAGAATTGGGATGGAGTTGAGAAAGGGCAACTTTGCAAAGACCAAGAATCTCAGACTCAAAATCAGAAAAAGGAAGGCTAACCCCTAACTTTGTAAAAAAAAACATTCATACACATATATGAAATGACATTCTGACTTGTCAAGTCGGGGGAAGCAAACTCTCTCCTTGGGATCGGCAACTATAATCTCATATTTACTCTCATTCTTTCGATCTCTACACAACCTATGCTGTCTATGGAAGGCCTCGGCATATTCATTATGAATTACAGGGACAACAAAAAGCACGGTAATATCTACCCAATCTAGATTAGATGGAACTTTAAATAATATATTGAGTATTATTGAATGAGACATAAAGCTATACCTACAAATACAATAAAAAGAAAATCATCATAACAAGTCGAAAATATGAGTACAACAACACAAACGTTCAAACAAGACCACAAGAGGTCGGACCACCCCCAACAAAGTAGAAGAGTTCCATGGTTCTTAACCTCTCATTGCGAACTAAGCAGATAAACATGAAAATGGCGTTGTTTTCATAAGAATGAAACAACACCATTTGGGGGCAACACAGAGCGATTCCTCACATTCAAACACACAAAATTACAACAACAAAAATCCAAGAAAAAGGAATGCAGAATCTCCAAGTAACTATGGAGGAACATTCATAAGAAACCATTTTTCACAAGCAACAAAAAGACAATATTAGAAGCGTCTCATTCTCGATGAAATAAGGTTGCAAAAAAATAAAAAGACCAACCTTGAGGAGGAGGAGCGAGCAACGATATATATGCAAACAGCAAAGCACATACGATCCAAAAACCTTCAACACACGAACAAAAATTTCTAGCAGAAATTCAAGATAGAAAAATCTTGAAATGTAAATGGGATTATGAAGAACTTTAAGAGAAAATGAAAATGAAATGATTCATAAGAAGCAACGAAAAAGGAGAAGGAGAAAATGGTTTGAATATTTATAAGACCCAAGAGGCAAAAGGATAAGTTCACCCTCCCTCATTTATGACATGCACGATTACCAAAAGTAATCATAGAGAAATGTGCAAATGATTAGACGCGACGCTTCAAGTTCATGAAAACACGTTGAGTATCCAACCTATTCTCTAGAAAGGCGGTGTATCCGATGTGATGCTCTAATACCACAAGTGACCAATCCGACCTATAAATGCTTGAGTTCGACCTCACGAATGTCAGACTCAAGTAGGGGAACTGTTCATACCCTAGCTGAAAAATACAGCCAGGCCCAAAAAGAATAAGGCCCAATTAAAGGAACTAAACCTGTCAATATCTACCTGACCTTATAGAGGTTGGACACAGTGACAAGAGTCTGGCCCTATTTATCCAAATAAGTAACCAACTCCTAAGATATCTTCCATGTATCTAGAATGGAGATCTCAACGACTTTCCTAGGAAAAGGGAACAGTTATCCACCAATAAAAGAGAAACTTCTCTAAAAGGTGGTTATCTATTCTACTATAAATACACTGACACCCTCAGATATATTCAGAACCCAATTCACAAAAAATCTGCCTAAAACCCTTACTAACTTAAATATCGGAATTTCTTGCAGGTACAATTCCCTATCTCTTCACAAACAACTCGGACGGATTCATCCTCGTTGGAGAAGACATCGGACAGACCACCCTAGGACGTGTGGACTTCACATTCAAAGTCCAAAAGTAACCAATTCCAAGTAACTTTCAGAATAATTATTATTATATATAAAATATATTAGTTCATTTTCTCTGTATTTTAGTGATTGAGATTTGAGAGTCCTGGCTAAAATTCACTTTTCTTGACAAATATATACTTGACATCTAAACCGAGCACTTGATAGAATTATAGCTACTAATCACAGACACAAAATATTCAATTTATACATCATAAATTATAGTCGGTTAAATTTTCACATCTTTGGTTCTCCAATATATACTAGTTTACCAATTCTTCATTGCTTGGGTTGAAATGTAATTATCATGGCATTGTGAACCTTCAATGCCATTGGAAGTTTGGAACCACTTTAAAATAATTAAACTTATACATCACACAGGTTGTAGAAAGAGTACTATCATATTAGAAAAAACTAGAAGTAAAAGGAGCTTTCTCTTTCATATTCCAATTTAGTGGGTGTGGTTTAATTACCTGTTCTTAATGGTTTTGATATCGTTGACGCACTGAATGAAAAATCTTAGTGAGCACATAAGTGTGTACCACACACACTTAAGGAGGATGATAAGAAACTAATATATTAAAAGAGAAGCTAAAGTAATATTGTAGTGAATGAA
>NC_029790.2:11456990-11472567 GCF_000816755.2 Arachis ipaensis | reverse complement strand
TTAATTAATTCATATCAATAGTCTAAATTTTAATATTCTATAACCTATTTAGAGAATAAATTTTATTTTATAAAAATCTATTCATCTATCAATTTATAACGTATAAAAAAAATTAAATACAACAATAATAAAGTCTTTTTTCGTTAGGTGGGATCGGCTACATGAATCAAACGATGCTATTGAGTTTTATCATATATCATGTCTATAGATAGACCGTTTACATGTAGATCTTGTTTGACCATCATGGATGATCTTCTTAGGTCTCCCTCTGTCTTTCATCCCTTGTCCATCTTTCATCTAATCTACCCTCTTGACTGTGTGCTTTGTCGGTCTTCTTCTCACATATCCAAACCACTTGAGTCGTGATTCTACTATCTTTTCCACAATAGGTGCTACTCCAACTCTTTCTCTCTTATATCTTCGTTTCTTATTCTATCCAATCGCATATGACTACTCATCCATCTTAACATCTTCATCTTTGCCACACTTAACTTATGTTCGTGCTCCCCTTTAGCCACCCAACACTCTTTGCTATAAAACATAGCCAGTATGATAGCAGTGCGATAGAATTTACCTTTAAGTTTTAAAGGCACTTTTTTGTCACATATAAAACTAGATGCATTCCGCCATTTTGACTAACCCACTTGGATCCTATGAGTTACATCATGTTCAATCTCTCCATTATCCTGTATGATGCACACAAGATACTTAAAACTTCTAACTTTTTTGTAGGATGTTTTCTCCAATCTTCACATCTGTAATAGGGTTTTTCCTTTGGCGGCCGAACTTACATTCCATATATTCTGTCTTGCTATGGTTTATGTGCATATTATACACTTCTAGAGCTTCTCTCCATAAATCTAACTTTTTATTTAGGTCTTCTCTTGACTCTCCCATAAGGACGATATCATCGGCAAAAAGCATGCACCATGGCACAGGTTCTTGGATATGCTCTGTGAGTACTTTCAAGACCAATATGAAAAGGTATGGACTTAAGGATGATCCGTGCTATAATCCTATACCAATAGAAAATTCCTCTGTCACACCACCTTGAGTCTTTACACTAGTTGTAGTCCCATCATACGTGTCTTTAATTGCACGAATATATGCAATCCTTATTCTCTTTTTTTTCAAAATCTTTGTACCACCCTAACTTTTAGCACCTCATGATCGTACTAATAGCTCATCGATGGTCTTCTTAGCTCTTCCTCTGTCTTTCACCCCTTGTCCATCTTCCATCTCATCCACTCTCCTGACTTGGTATTCTGTCATTCTTCTTCTCATATGTCCGAACCACCTAAGACGCAATTCTACCATTTTTTCCACAATAGATGCTATTCCAACTCTCTCTCTCCCTCTTATATCTTCATTCCTGATTATATCCAATCGCGTATGATCATTCATCCATCTCAACATCTCCATCTCTGCCACACTTAGCTTATGTTCGTGCTCCCCTTTAGCCGCCCAACACTCTGTACCATAAATCATAGTCGGTCTGATAGCAGTGTGATATAATTTATCTTTAAGTTTTAAAGGTACCTTTTTGTCACATAGAAAACCAGACGCACTCCACCATTTAGACCAACCTGCTTGGATCCTATGATTTACATCCTGTTCAATCTCTCCATTATCCTGTATGATGCATCCAAGATACTTAAAACTCTTAACTTTTCGTAGGATGTTATCTCCAATCTTCACCTCTATATTAGAGTTTTTTCTTCGCAAGCCGAACTTACATTCCATATATTTCGTCTTACTACGGTTTATGCGCAGACCATACACTTCTAGAGTTTCTCTCCATAACTTCAACTTCTTATTTAAGTCTTCCCTTGACTCTCCCATAAGGACGATATCATCGGCAAAAATTATGTACCATGGTACAGGCTCTTGGATATGCTCTATTACTTCCAAGACTAATGTAAAAAGGTATAGACTTAAGGATGATCCCTGGTGTAATCCTATACCAATAGAAAATTCTTCTGTCACACCACATTGAGTCTTCACACTAGTTGTAGACCCCATCATACATGTCTTTAATTACATGAATATATGCGATCCTTACTCTCTTTTTTTTTAAAACCTTCCATAAGACCTCCCTTGACATCCTATTGTACGCTTTTTCCAAATCAATAAACACCATATGTAGATCCTTTTTATTACTACGATACCTCTCCATCATCCTTCTTAACAGGTCTATCGCTTCAGTGGTGGAGCTACCTGGCATAAAACCAAATTGGTTCTCTGTTACTTGTGTCTCTTGTCTCAGCCTCCGTTCTATCACCCTTTCCCATAACTTCATGGTATGGCTCATGAGCTTGATTCCTCTATAGTTTTTGCAACTTTGTATATCCCCTTTATTCTTGTAGATAGGTACCAAGGTGCTCTTTCTCCACTTATCTAGCATCTTCTTAGACCTTAAAATCTCATTAAAAATCTTGGTTAACCAACTGATGTCTTTCTCTCCAAGGCCCTTCCAAACTTCAATCGGAATATTATCGAGTCCTACTATCCTGCCATTTTTTATCTGCTTTAGAGCCTCTTTTACTTCGAAGTCTCAAATCCTTCGATAGTAGTCGAAGTTTTGATCACCTTCCTTCATGCATAACCGACCAAGGCTCGAAAGAGTCTTCTGTCCTTCGTTAAATAACTCGTAGAAGTAGCTCTTCCACCTTTCATTGATCTTCTCCTCTTGAGCCAACACCTCCCCATCTTTATCCTTTATGCACTTAACCTGATAAAGTCCCTCGTTCTTCTTTCACAGCTCTTTGCGATTCTATATATATATTTTTTCTCCTTCTTTCATGCCTAAGAACTGGTAGAGACTCATATGCTCTTGTTCTTGCTTCGCTTACAGCCACTTTTGTTTCTTTTTTAGCCGCCTTATATTTTTCCCAATTATCTGCATTGCGGCACAAAAATCACTCTTTAAAGCACACCCTTTTTGCCTTTATCTTTTCTTATACACTCGCATCCCACCACCAAGACTCCTTGCCTCTTGGTCCTATCCCTCTAGATTCACCAAAAATTTCTTTTACTATTCTTCTAATAACTTCTGCCATCTTTCTCCACATCTCTCCGCGCTTCCGTTCCCATCCCACTTTGCCTCTTCTTCTACCCATCTTAGAAAACTTCTTTGTTCCTCACCTTTCATCCGCCACCACCTCGTCCTTGGATTCTTCGTATGATATCTTTTCTTCTATTTTTTCTCAACACGAAAATCCATGACAAGCATCCTATGGTGTGTTGTTAAACTCTCTCCCGGAATAATTTTACAATTAATGCAAATTTCCAGTCGACTCTCCTTAACAAGAAGAAGTCAATGTGAGAGCTTGTCATGCCACTCTTATAGGTTATAAGATGTTCGTCTCTCTTTTTAAAACATGCATTTATGATGTGAAGATCAAAGATTGAAGAAAAGTCCAAAATAGTTTTACCCTCGGTATTGACCATCCCAAAACCATGGCCTCCATGAATATTTTTATATCCAGTCACTTCTCTTCCAACATGGTCATTTAAATTTCCTCCTAAGAAATTTTTTTCTCTCGAAAGTATGTCTTAGACCAAACTCTCGAGATCCTCCCAAAACTGTATTGTTCTTCCGAACCCACTTGCGGTGCATAGGCGCTAATCACATGAAAAGTACCTCCTTCCACCACAAGTTTGATAGAGATGATCCGATCTCCCACCCTTTTGACATCTACTACATCCTTTTTCCACTTCTTATCCACGATAATACCTACCCCATTCCTATTCTTCACATTTTCCGTATACCAAAGTTTAAACCCGGAAGTATCCAACTCTCTAGTCTTCGCACTAACCCATTTTGTTTTTTGTAGGCACATGATGTTAATCTTCCTCCTTGTCATGGTATTCATCACCTCCATGGATTTTTCTGTTAGAGTGCCTATGTTCCATGTCCCAAATCTCAACTTTCTGTCACCCCGACCTTTACCTTTTTCTTTGTAAACTAGCTTATTTACCTTCGTCCGTTCACGAAAACGCGGAAACCCTTACTCATTTAACACTACACCTGGCACCGATGCAACGACTCTTACTTATTTGACAATGTGCGCGAGCCATACAACGCGTTACTTCTGGGCAACGACCTAGCTTTGCGCAATAACGTCTTTGATCTATGTCATGAAGATTCGACTAAGTTGTTATATTGGCTGTCGAAGACCTAACACAACTTTCTTCCTTTATCTGAACTTGGGACTGGTTATGTATCGCAAATATAACATAGGCGGAATTAAAAAATTAATTTATAATTAATTTTTGTCACATATAAAACTGGACGCACTTCATTATTTTGACTAACCTACTTGAATCCTACGATTTACATCATGTTCAATCTCTTTATTATCCTGTATAATGCATCCAAGATACTTAAAATTTTTAACTTTTTTTGTAGAATGTTTTCTCCAATCTTCACCTCTGTATTAGGATTTTTTTTCTTCGACGGTCAAACTTACATTCCATATATTCCGTCTTGCTACAGTTTATGCGCAGATCATACACTTCTAGAGCTTATCTCTATAAATCCAACTTCTTATTTAGGTCTTTCTCTGACTCTCCCTTAAGGACGATATCGTCGGCAAAAAGCATGCACCATGGCACAAGCTCTTGGATATGCTCTGTGAGTACTTCCAAGGCTAATATGAAAATGTGTGGACTTAATGATGATCCCTGGTATAATTCTACACAAATAGAAAATTTTTCTGTCACGCCATCTTGAGTCTTCACACTAGTTGTAGCCCTATCATACATGTCTTTAATTGTACGAATATATGTGATCCTTACTTTTTTCTTTTCTAAAACCTGACCTCCTTTGGCACCCTATTGTACGCTTTTTCCAAATCAATAAACACCATATGTAGATCCTTTTTATTACTACGATACCTCTCTATCATCCTTCTTAACAGGTATATCGTTTCAGTGGTGGATTTGCCTGGTATGAAACCAAATTGATTCTCTGTTACTTGTGTCTCTTGTCTCAGTCTCTGTTCTTTCACCCTTTCCCATAACTTCATGGTATGGCTTATGAGCTTGATCCCTCTATAGTTTTTGCAACTTTGTATATCCCCTTTACTCATATAGATAGGTACCAAGGTGATCTTTCTCCACTTATCTGGCATCTTCTTAGACCTTAAAAAGCTTGGTTAACCAACTGACGCATTTCTCTCAAAGACCCTTCCAAAATTCAATCGGGATATTATCGGGTCCTACTGCCTTGTCATTTTTCATCCGCTTTAGAGCCTCTTTTACTTCGAAGTCTCAAATCCTTCGATAGTAGTCGAAGTTTTGATCACCTTCCTTCATGCATAACCGACCAAGGCTCGAAAGAGTCTTCTGTCCTTCGTTAAATAACTCGTAGAAGTAGCTCTTCCACCTTTCATTGATCTTCTCCTCTTGAGCCAACACCTCCCCATCTTTATCCTTTATGCACTTAACCTGATAAAGTCCCTCGTTCTTCTTTCACAGCTCTTTGCGATTCTATATATATATTTTTTCTCCTTCTTTCATGCCTAAGAACTGGTAGAGACTCATATGCTCTTGTTCTTGCTTCGCTTACAGCCACTTTTGTTTCTTTTTTAGCCGCCTTATATTTTTCCCAATTATCTGCATTGCGGCACAAAAATCACTCTTTAAAGCACACCCTTTTTGCCTTTATCTTTTCTTATACACTCGCATCCCACCACCAAGACTCCTTGCCTCTTGGTCCTATCCCTCTAGATTCACCAAAAATTTCTTTTACTATTCTTCTAATAACTTCTGCCATCTTTCTCCACATCTCTCCGCGCTTCCGTTCCCATCCCACTTTGCCTCTTCTTCTACCCATCTTAGAAAACTTCTTTGTTCCTCACCTTTCATCCGCCACCACCTCGTCCTTGGATTCTTCGTATGATATCTTTTCTTCTATTTTTTCTCAACACGAAAATCCATGACAAGCATCCTATGGTGTGTTGTTAAACTCTCTCCCGGAATAATTTTACAATTAATGCAAATTTCCAGTCGACTCTCCTTAACAAGAAGAAGTCAATGTGAGAGCTTGTCATGCCACTCTTATAGGTTATAAGATGTTCGTCTCTCTTTTTAAAATATGTATTTGCGATGAGGAGATCAATGGTTGAGGAAAAGTCCAAAATAGTTTTACCATCGGTATTGACTACCCCAAAACCATGGTCTCCGTGGATACTTCCATACCCAGTCACTTCTCTTCCAACATGGTCGTTTAAATCTCATCCTAAGAAAATCTTATCTCTCAAAGGTATGTCTTGAACCAAACTCTCTAGATCCTCCCAAAACCTTATCTTGTGTTACTCTTCCGAACCCACTTGCGGTGCATAGGCGCTAATCACATGAAAAGTACCTCCTTCCACCACAAGTTTGATAGAGATGATCCGATCTCCCACCCTTTTGACATCTACTACATCCTTTTTCCACTTCTTATCCACGATAATACCTACCCCATTCCTATTCTTCACATTTTCCGTATACCAAAGTTTAAACCCGGAAGTATCCAACTCTCTAGTCTTCGCACTAACCCATTTTGTTTTTTGTAGGCACATGATGTTAATCTTCCTCCTTGTCATGGTATTCATCACCTCCATGGATTTTTCTGTTAGAGTGCCTATGTTCCATGTCCCAAATCTCAACTTTCTGTCACCCCGACCTTTACCTTTTTCTTTGTAAACTAGCTTATTTACCTTCGTCCGTTCACGAAAACGCGGAAACCCTTACTCATTTAACACTACACCTGGCACCGATGCAACGACTCTTACTTATTTGACAATGTGCGCGAGCCATACAACGCGTTACTTCTGGGCAACGACCTAGCTTTGCGCAATAACGTCTTTGATCTATGTCATGAAGATTCGACTAAGTTGTTATATTGGCTGTCGAAGACCTAACACAACTTTCTTCCTTTATCTGAACTTGGGACTGGTTATGTATCGCAAATATAACATAGGCGGAATTAAAAAATTAATTTATAATTAAAATTAAATAAAGACTATTAGATAATTATTAAAAAAAACTTTAAAAAATATGTTTGTTATGGAGATCATTTAATAGTTCAAAACGTTTTGGATAAGGGAATCCTTTACATCCTGGAATGAAAGTGGGTAATTGGAACATTCAAGTATTCAACTTTTTGGTCTCAAGATTAATTAAAGTATAAGTCTAATAACACGGCACAACATCATGTTGAGGCAGCATTAATGGAGGTCCCTCTTGAAGGCATAAAAGTGGTGGTGTTGTCAGTGTGCTCACAGTGCCATAAACATTCCAGCAAAAGGGGTTGGTCAAAATATGGCCTTCTTGTGAAGGAAACAATTCCACTTGAGAAAGCATAATATCTGTGCATGGAACAGAATCACTGCATGCAAAGCGCATAGGGAAGCTTCTGAAATCGTAAGTGCCTCTTATGTTTGAGTATGACACATTGGACACTGAAACCGCAGAAGTTTGGTTGATGCAGTTCTTTAAGGGGCAATAGTATTGGTCTATGATGATTGGGTTGCGGACATTGTCCATGTGAATGCTCTCGAAGGTTACCATTGACACTGAACCTCTTCCACCTTGCCATGTTTTGATCCGAACACCATTATCAGAGTTCTTAATAACTGACTCACTCACTGTGATGTTCCACACACAAGCTCGCGAGTTGTAGTTCCCTAGGCTCCCAATGCTGCAATCGAATACCACTTATTAATCCATAATTACATGGAACACAATACGTTTTGGTATAGAAATAAAATATAATATATCACATACTTACATGTAAAATATTTTACGTGAAAAATATACTCATGACTTTCTTTAACGTTACGTCACATAATTAGTAAGTTCATGTAACTACGAGTAATCATAGTACACATTAGAGTCAACGTTACAAGATTATTTATTGTTCTTAGCATTTTTTGAAAGAATTTAAGCTGAGTAGTCCATGCTTGTGACCCTTATGGTAACTAGCTACTAGTGAAGTGTACCTAATTCCATGACTTGGACCACACTTGATATTCTTGATGTCCACATTGTAACAACCGGCTCCAATGGACACACAGTCATCACCTGTATACAGTGATAGGAATGAAGACAAACAAGGGCAATATAGGGATTGACAAGTTTTAAATTTTGATAGTTTTTTGAATTACCATTGGAAATGAGTGAATTGTAAATCCTAACATTGTTTGTGTTCTCAATGTGAATCCCATCAGTGTTGGGGCTCAGAGCAGGTGATCTTATGATAAGCTTTTCAATATGTACATTTTGGCAATCTTCAAATCTGAAATGGAATTTTGGACTGTTCTTAATTTTTAGTCCTTCTATTCTCAAATTAGAACTCATAAAGAACCTGATGGCCTGCATAACAAGGATTCAAATTTCATTCATAAGCTCCTCAAATTATGTGCCACTCAAAAAAAAAAAAAAAAAATCAACAAGATTCAGTTATTAATATGTGACTTACCACAGGACTATCACATGGACCTGGTAGTGTTGTTCCATTAATACCCTGTTCAATGGAAATGTAAGCACAGAAATATTAAACCTCAAAAGGTAAAGAGAGAAAGAAAAATGGTAAACTATTTACTTTGTGAGGCTTGCAAGGGAGGTTCCACCATTTCTCTCCCCTACCATCAATAAGACCACCTCCCTTCATTGTCAATCCATTGATTCTATAGAAAACCAGCCATTGTTTCTTGCTTTTATTCTTCGGCCATGAATCAGGTCCATCGGGTGGCATAATAGTACCTTCAACCTTTATATTAATGGTAAAAATATTAAAGCACACGTCATATATTTAGCCATGTACTAATAGTAACAATATTTTGCAGAAAATATTAATATGACATAAGGACATTACCTTAAAAGTAAGGCCAGATAGACAAGGCCCTGTGAATATAGTAGATTGTATCATGAAGACATTACCCTTGGGAACAAGGAGACTTCGCGATTCTTCGGCTCGACATGCTGTGTCCCAAGCCAACTGAAATGCTTGTGTATCATCAGAGACACCATCCCCAACTGCACCAAAAGATCTTACATCGAAAACAAGAGATCTTTCGACAATTTCACCAGTTCCCTCAGGTGATGGAGAAGGAGAGAATGAGATGAGGGACATTGAAAGCCTGCCATAAATTGGGAGAAATAACAAACATATTACTAATATTAAGAAAACTTGAGTTCTGAACAGAAAGAATATCATGTTTATAGGTTAAGCTTCTAAGTAGCTAAGTTTGAACGATCAAACATAGTATTAGTTCACTTGGCTATTTAGAGTGCAACATATTTGGCCACTATATATACTATCTCATTGCTAGCCATAAAAATTGAGTTAATACTGTGTTTGAACATTGATGGAACCACTGGGATTTTGAAACAAGCAATGTCACTATCATTGGCTACACATAGACACAGTTAGTGGGGCATTATGATTTATGATCAAAGAAACGAGGAAGCAGGGTCAAGCTTATGCAGTAAAATGAGTGATCACTATAGTGATTAGTGATTTGCTAGAATGGTTTGGAATGAAGACACTTCTAAACTATCTTAGCACCATCTTTGAGCTTAGTGGAAGCTGCTTTTCTTGTGGATGGTTGAGTCTTACATTGTAATCATCACACAAAACTGACCACTCCGTTTGGGGAGTAGAATCGCACTCTGATTCAGCAAGTTGACTCCACAAGTGAGGATTTGCCAACCTTTCATTGTTATTGATAGTCTCGGGTTAGTTTATAAGATCTGGTTGTATGGACATTCTCTCATGTTTTTAGCTAATAATACACATTTCGTTATTCTCAATGGAAACATTTGTGTAGACTACGACAACTCTCTTGTTTAAGATCAACGTTGTTATTATTGTACATTGACACCATTGAAACTACTAAGCTATTCTAGTGACTTCTACATTGTTTGACTAGGATATGACGAAGAGAAAACACGTTACTTGAATTTGCAATGCATGTTGGGCAAATCAAATCTGTTTATAAGTGAAAAATGTAGTCTAGTTTGTTGCACTATGATTAGTAATTATAAACTATGAATAGAATATTTTAATCAACAACACATCACATTAAGATCCCCATGATAGTAGATACTAGATAGAAGGGACTTGAAACTCTTCACAGTTGAACATTTGAATGTCTTCACGAACAAGACACTACTTGTCTCTTCTTGAAACTGATATTCAAACCACTTGCTTTTGTCCCAAGATAATCGAGACAACAGAATTGTAATCAGAACTAACTAACATGGAGAGCATAACTAAGTCTGCCACCCCATATCATTGTATCCACAAATATATAACACATGACATTTTGGTCTTCTATTCGATGTTACAATCTGCTGTTGTACATGAAAACACGGTCGGTGTTCCTCTGAATACCCATCAAGCATTGGGTAAAATATTTGAGTACCGATATATATCTCAATCTGTTTTTACAAAGACACCGAAAATACAACAAAGACAGGCAAATGGAACAAATTTCATAGAACATAAATAGAGGAAACACGGAGTAGCATTCATATGTAGACCGCAGATGCAATTTTGTTCCATTTTATGATATTTTTATCACAAGCCGAGAAACGGGCATTGCTTCCTCGCATACTCTGGAATCAATTTCACCAATACCTCGGCTGGAACCCCCTTCAGTTCTGGTGCACAAGCAGAAAATAAACCCAAACAATCAGCCAGAACTATTGATGGCAATAAAGTCACAAAAACAATGACATAATTTGAATTATTATCATACCATGAGCTTTGAAATTGAATAATGGTGGAAGGAAACGACCATTTGGTAAGCGAGCATTTGGATCACGTAGTTCATCAAAGAAAGGATGGGTCAAGGCATCTAACTGCACCAGTTATAGACAAAATAAGAACCCACTATAAAACTTAAGAGGACGGGAGACAACCATGACTAATTAGATTAGAAACTATAGAACTGCCACACAGTTTATGGACCATTACATAATAATGGAGAGTACTAGTTCCAGATTAGGATACAATTCCAGAACTATTAGGCCTGCTAAGAAATCATATACTCACAGCTGAGCAACGCAGATTAGGTGAGTATTGTAGTAGTCTTGAGACCAAATCAACAGCTTCTGGAGGCATGCGCTTATGGAATATCTGGTAGTAGCAAATCAATAAATTTATGTTACGATGTGTGCTAAACAAGAGTAGTTAACAGATATTTTGGTGCGGTTAGCAACATTATATTATAAAACAGAAGCTATTGAATCTACCTTGTGCCATGGATGTGCTTTAATCTGTGGGAATTTAAATTCTGTATAGTTAGGGTTCATGCACTTAATCTCTTCCCTTGTTGGAGTGCCCAGAACCTATTGAAACAACAAATGGAACATTTATTTACATGTCATGGCAAATCAGCAAGGCTACTCAACAGTGACAGTTCTTTATCAATTGCATGATATGATGTTACAAGTTACAGCTTTAGTTAACATAACCCATCCAAGTCTACCAATTTCAAAGGATTCAATGCAAATTAGGAAAAAATAGCAGCATTAACAAACAACCAAAAAAATTAGAAAGATTACTTTGATGATCTCAACAAGTTGATCAACTCCACTCTCACCAGGGAACAAAGGCTGGAAAAGGAAAAATAAATTTCGTTATTATAGATGCCAAATGAAAAATAAAAAGAACTCCAATCAATTGATACTAACCTGTCCAAGCAGAAGCTCAGCCAATACGCAACCAACAGACCAAACATCAATAGCTGTGGTATATTCAGTGGCTCCAAATATAAGCTCAGGTGCTCTATAGTATCTAGAACATATGTATGATATATTTGGTTCACCTTTTACCTGTCAAAAGATCAGACCAACAAAGTAAATGTAAACTGTTGTAAATAGGACAGCTGATGAAGCTCTAAGGTGAATGTTGAAGGAGAAAAAACACATAAAAAACGTACCAAGACTTTTGCACTCCCAAAGTCACATAATTTAACCTGGTGGGTATGTGGATTGACCTGGACAGAAAAGCTTTCAGTCAGCAATAATAGAGTTTGAGATGGAAATAACCCATTTTTGCTACACCAAACACTGTGAGAACTGAAACACAAGTGAGAAAAATATAATCAATGAGAAGATATGGTAAATAACACTCATACTAATAGATTTTGAGGCTTGATATCCCGATGGCAGACTCCAATGCAGCGATGTATATAAGATAGTGCCCTAAAGATCTGCAGTATAATAAGAAAACCAATAACACTTCAGAACAGAGCTTACTACAGGAAGGAGAACACATGATCTCGAAATAGAAAATAAAAAACCCTTGCCCAAACTAAACGCAATGAAATGCTGCTATTTTTAACAAGTAATTCAACTTTGTCAACTGGTATCCATGAGTCAATCAATTGTAGGAAGCAGCAACTTTCAGCAAAGTGAAGATTGAGAATTAACACCTTTTGTGTCAACTGACCTTATTAAAAAAATTGTTTGATTTTAGGTGTCATCCACTTTTCTTTTAAGTAAGGCATAATAAACATTTTCACAATATATATGACCATAATTATGCTGAAGAAAATGCCAACTCAAATGGAATGGATTTGAAAGGAAAGTATTGCAAAGATCAGGCTTCTAAATTCCTTTTTATGTTCATAATAATATTTAAATACTAAATACATTTCATTTAACTAGTTGCAACTTGTTCATCAAGATGAGATTATGATTTATTAAAAAGAACAAAAAATAAGAACCGGGGTAGCATGCTTTTAAGATTCATCATTAATGTTCAATGCATGCTCCAAAATTTGAGTAAAATCAAGGTATAGAACTCTAGAAAGTAATCTATAACATTAACAGTTTAAGACAGATATTCCTCAGTATACAACTGATAAAGGGATCACAATTAAGCATACCTGGTACGTATAGAGTTTCACATATATTAGTGGCATCCTTTGGCTCAACTTGTTGTAATGTTTGATCACACGGCTAACTGTTTCAGGAACATACTCTAGTACCAAATTAAGGTATAGTTCATCCTTTTCAGTGGTTGAAAAGAAACAATGCTTCAAAGAGACAACATTTGGGTGGTCAAGCAGACGCATTGTCTGAAGCTCCCGATTCTTATACCTCTTATCTTGAAGAACCTTTTTGATAGCTACAGTTTCACCAGTCTCCAAGCATTTAGCCTACACAATTACAAAGGCCAAAATAAATAAATAAATAAGTAAAATCAGCATCAGAGGCACATTGACATTGCATTTGAAAGGCCAAACGATACATCATCCAGTACACAGTATAGGAATCAGCACCTGGAAGACAACCCCAAATGATCCATGCCCAACAACCCGCTCTGCCATGTAACTTATAGTCTGAAACATTAAGAATTAAGAAAGGTGTTCAATTAATCTACCGCAATAAATGAGCATTTATGTTAAAAATGGAATAATAATTTACAAATACACTTAAATAAAACAAAACAAAATAAAAATGTTTGGGAGACAATAAAAATCAGTATAAATCAGCCCAAAGTTACCTTATTTTGCATTCATGATTCATTAATTACCGTTGTAATAGGTAATATTAGATGAAATAAGTGTGTAATAATAGATGTTACATGCATGAAATTATGAATGTTAGATTAAATGAGATAACTTTAGATTATTGTCTCACTAGTATTGCCGAGAAAATGTTTTGAGAGACAATATTACCTTATTTTGCATTTCTTAATCACCGCTTACCTTATTTTGTATTCTTTAATTACTGCTAGAATAATTGAGTAATTTCAGATGTAACAAGGGTGTAATTATAGATGTTATATATATATATGAAATTATGGATGTTAGTTAAATAAGATAAGTTTGGGTTATTGTCTCCTTAGCATTTTCAAAATAAAAGATGAAGATGAAAATAAAACCCTAATATATGATATATTAACTATATCTATATCCTAACATATGGGAGAGGATATTTACCAATGACAAAGCACAACACAAACATGTTGAAGACAGCACACAGTTGTGCTATTCACTGTATAAAAATTCAAGTCAGCATGCAGTACAGCTGGCATAATAACCAAATCTTGAGGATAACACACTTTTGATTTTAAGAATAAACAGAATAAATTAAATTAAATCTCATGCAAATCCCCACACTCCTCGTCACAACATCTATAAAAGACAAGACAGGGGAAAATAACATATTCAAAAAAAATTAGGTCCACAAATGAATTAAATTGTTTATATACTAGCCTACATCATCCAAGCACCATGTCAACACAGCAAGTGAGACAATAAACTAGTTATCAGCTAGATTATTTAAAGCATTCCACAGATATATCAGGGGAAAAAGATAGAAGGAGAAAATGTACCTGCTTTGGTTGACCATTTCTACCACCAATAGTAGTTACAATGATATGGCCGGTCTCCGTTCCATTGCCATCAACAACTGTAGCTTCCATTTCCTGCAAGATGAACCAACCATAAAGAACTAAACTCTGAAACTTAAAAACACAAAACACAAAAAGAAAAGGGATATTGTGCCAAGAAATTAACAGAGTGTAGTGGCATACCTTATCATCCCTAATTTTCATATCGTTCATCTCTTCCGGCAATCTATCAACGCCGCCACCTGATTCTCTCACGCCTGATGTTGGTGCCATACCAACAGACGCCATATTCAGGTTCTTCCCTCACTTCCTTGCAACTTCTTCAACAGCTCAAAACTCACTCATCTGCCTTCTAGAATCAACAGCAACAAAATTATATTTTTTAATTTTTAATCAAAGCAAAACTAAATAAATGACCATGAAACTGAAGCAAAAACAGTAAAGTACCACCTTCTATGCACAGAAAACCTAAGTCCAAAAATACATGAAAACAATAAATGCAATTTTTTCCTTCATTTTCCCATTGAGTGAACTTCAAAGATCCATCCGTAGGAATCACAAATCCAACGAAAAACACCTCGTCCCAACACCCGCCAAAAAAATTACAAAATTTAAAAAAAAAATTCCCCAAAAATGAAAAAGAGATCCTAATAGCAGAACGGAGGTGGAAAACCCGATCCGAGTGCAGAAAATTTAATTAAGAGAAGTATTGCGACTTCAGCTCAGGGAAAAAGCAAAAGATAGAAGTTATATCGGTTAGAGGATCGAAAGTAGAATTGAGGAAAGTAAATGGCATAAAAGCAAAAAATGAAACAAGTAATAAGAAAGAGGAAGGAAATATAAATATATAATAGAATATAAAATATACCTTGGGAAGCATAAGCATAAGCATAAGCATATTATGTTATGTAATGAAAATGAAAATGAAAATGAAGATGAAAAGCGAAGGAGGTTTGGTTGTGAGGTGGGTTAGATCGAAGAAGGTGACAGACAGGTTCGTTGGTTGGTTCTCTTTAGTTTTATGTTTATGAAATTTGTGTGTGAGAGACTCTGCATTTTGCAAGAAAGACAAATAGTGTTTCTGCTTTACTGTGTGGTCTACTAACTACTATACATCTAAGACCAATACATCCATTCCTCAGTCAAACCACAAATTCTACCTTCTTTTTTTATTTAGTTATTTTGCTTCTTAATTTCATATATTTAATATAAATT
>NC_029790.2:11444921-11456223 GCF_000816755.2 Arachis ipaensis | reverse complement strand
TTTCTTATTAATAAATATATTTTTATAAAAACACATTTTTATTATTGATTTTTATATTAATAAATATCTAAAGGACTATGTGATTTTTAATAAACAGATAAAAATAAAATTATTATTTATTATTTATTTTTTGAGACATTCATGTAAAACCATCTTTTTATGGATTAAATAGTTTTACTCTTTGTGAATGATTAGAGATTAATTTTGTAAGAAATTGAATTATCCTTAAAAATATAAACAGAAATCCAGTTCGCTATGTATGCTTATTAATTATTATTTTTCTTTTCTTGGATATATGTAATCATGCATTGCCATTTACGGATGGAAAAATTATTAATTACAAAAGTAAAAAATATCTGCGACAAGCATGGCAACTCTCTTTGACTGTTCAAACTGATCATTTAATTTTTTTGGTTTATCCTATCCCCGGTTAACCCGGATATTAATTGTTTCTGGCAGTTTAGGCCAACTGTTCTTTCTTTTTGGGATTAAACTGTTTGACTTTAACTAAAAGCTTAAGATGGAACCAAACAAACAACTAAATCTATCCGGGTTTTTACTCTTCTCTAGATCGTTAAACAAAGAAAAAGCATGTGATATTATGTGATCTAACACAACTCTGAATAATAATTTGAAATGAAAATTTTGATTGTTGTAGACCTATGTTATTTGCAGAGTTACCTATCATAGCAGTCAATCCCATAGGACCCTAATGGGATTGAGGCAACCCACCCCATCCCAGCACGCATCTGAGACGAGATCAGATGAGATATCGGTTTTTTCATCCCAGCCATCCCAACTGGTATTGTGGCAGGATCTCGGCCAAATTCCAACTTTCCTCGGCAAATTCCGCTGAGATTTTATGTAGATGTTGAAGTCCGTTTTTTCCCTATAAACAACATCAACGATGGATTTAAAAGAGGTATATGCGTATTTTTACTTTCAGACCGGCTACACATACAAGCCTTTTTGGCTTACAAGTTATACAAGTTGGTCCAAGTTTAAGAAAAAAACATGCGCACCACTCTTTTAAACGCACGCGTCTTAATCACCCTTCCACAACACGTTCACTCTTCTATTTCTTCCTCAGTCAAAACGCAAACCGTCAATATTCAAGCGACATTTGAAACAAACTACGATTCTGCAGAAACGTTTCAACTCCTCGCGAAGAGCAGAAGAAATCAAGAAGAAAAGATACAAATTTCCATAAAAAATCACCAGAAAAAACAAAGAAACATTATTCAAGGTACTGTTTTACTGCTCTTCTATATTTTTTTTCTAGATTGTCTCTGCCATGTGCTTTGTCCTTAACCAGCAAAACATTAAAAGATTTCAAAAAGAAATATACTGTCTCCCCCATGTTTTGGGTGTATTTCTTAAATCCTTTGGGTGTATTTCTGTAACCGATATTTCTGTAATCCTTTCCGTAACCATTTGGGTATATTTCTGTAATCGTTTGGGTGTATTTCTGAAGTTTCATTATCTTCAAAACGGTTTCAAAGTTTGATTTCAGAAATCATGAAAATCGAAAAAAAACGAAGCAAGAATATAGAGAGAGAAAATGCACGTAAATGACGAAGAAAAAACCAGTGATAAACGCAGGTAAAACAACGAATGAAAAGGCAAAGAGAAAATGTACGAAGGAGATCCAACAAATTTGGCAAAAAACTCGAAAAAAGAAACGAAATCTTTTGAAAAATAGAAGTTATATATTTGCGCGTTAATTGATTTGAATTGATTTAAAAGTCTGTTAAAGAGGCACGTAATATAAGCAGCGCGTTTAGTAGATTTCGTTCTCTTCAAACTTATAAAGCTTATAATCGCAAAACACTTATACGTAGAAATTTTCTCTTTTATCTTTTACTTTATAGTGATTGAATCTAATTAAGTTAACAAGTCATGATAATTATTTTTTAAAAAAACAAATTTAAAGCAGAAAAAATATTGTTTCACCTCAAACTTTTTATTCCTTTAAAATAATATTTTCATTACAATATCATTCACGTCGATATTTTTTTTCACAAATTATTTTTTATTTAAATTTTTTATTTCAATAAATAAATACAGTAATTATTTTAAAATTTTAAACTTTTAGACTTTTCAAAATTAGAATAATTGTTCTCAAACGAACACCCCTTAAAATCTTCTGTACCTATTATTATTATTAACCTTATAAAATCTTCTATAGCTATTATTATTATTATTAATATTAAGTCGAACATAAATCTTATTGTTTTAATTATTTCTCCTACTAAATCAAAGAGTACATTTAATTGCAATAAATCATGATTTCTTCTAGCGTTAAAAAAATTATGGTTCCTTTAGTTAATAAACCAAATCCGATTTAATATTATCAAAATTTTAAGACCAAACATCATACAAGCATAACCATCAGTACAACATTAAAAATAGTTACACATTTAGAATATTAGCACTTGAACTCTAAAAAATTAAATATAACTTTACCCACCATAAATAATTCCTTGTTTCGATTGATGGTTTAGGAAGATATAAAATCATAAATGAATAAATATATTCTTGTGTGTTTAGCATCATATAATGATCATAGTGATAAAAAATAAAAAGAAAGGAAGCAGCTTTATTTTCATGCGGGAGCCAATAAGCTAAACCCTAGAAGCTTAAGACTCAGTACAATTGTTATTATAGGCAATGTCATCATTACTCATCCATTAACCAATTTTTGCTGATGAAGACACAGAGGAACCTAGTTGAAAAATAAAAAAAAATCTTTAAGTAAAAGACAAATAGGTGCCTTACCTTTTTTTTTGCGGACATTTTCGTCCCCAAAGATTAGAAAATACATTCATGTTCCTAATTCTTCCAAAACGCGGACAAATTTACCCCTCGTTGAAGTGACTCTGTTGGACTCCACGGAAATGCTGACTTGGCTCCTGATGAGCGGATAATTTATACGCTTTTTGGCATTGTTTTTAGTATGTTTTTAGTATATTTTAGTTAGTTTTTATTATATTTTTATTAGTTTTTATTTAAAATTCACTTTTCTGGACTTTACTATGAGTTTGTGTATTTTTCTGTGATATCAGGTATTTTCTGGCTGAAATTGAGGGACTTGAGCAAAAATCTGATTCAGAGGCTGAAAAAGGACTGTAGATGCTTTTGGATTCTGACCTCCCTGCACTCGAAGTGGATTTTCTGGAGCTACAGAAGTCCAATTGGTGCGCTCTCAATTGTGTTGGAAAGTAGACATCCTGGGCTTTCCAGAAATATATAATAGTCCATACTTTGCCCGAGATTTGCTGGCCCAAACAGGCGTTCCAAGTCAGCTCAAGAATTCTGGCGTTTAACGCCGGAACTGGCACAAAAGCTGGAGTTAAACGCCCAAACTGGCACAAAAGCTGGCGTTTAACTCCAAGAAAGGTCTCTACACATGAAAGTTTCAATGCTCAGCCCAAGCACACACCAAGTGGGCTCCGGAAGTGGATTTTTACACTAAACACCCTAGCTTACTAATTTTTTGTAACCCTAGGTCACTAGTTTACTATAAAAACTATTTTTAGTGATTCATCTTGTACCTCATGACATTCTACACGTATCATATTGTATCTTCTACGACATGAGTCTCTAAACCCCATTGTTGGGGGTGAGGAGCTATGCTGTTCTTCATGAATTAATGCAATTACTACTATTTTCCATTCTATCACGCTTGCTTTTATTCTAAGATATTCATTCGCACTTCAACCTGATGAATGTGATGATCCGTGACAATCGTCATCATTCTCACCTATGAACGCGTGCCTGACAACCACCTCCGTTCTACATGCAATCAAGCTTGAATGTGTATCTCTTGAGTTTCTAATCTAAGATTGGAACCTTCGTGGTATAAGCTAGAATTATTGGAGGCCATTCCTGAGATCCGGAACGTCTAAACCTTGTCTGTGGTATTCTGAGTAGGGTCTGGGAAGGGATGACTGTGACGAGTTTCAAACTCGCGAGTGTTGGGCGTAGTGACAGACGCAAAAGGATCAATGGATCCTATTCCGACATGATCGAGAACCGACAGATGATTAGTCGTGCGGTGACAGCGCATTTGGAACATTTTCACTGAGAGGACGGGAAGTAGCCATTGACAACGGTGATGCCCAACTTAAAGCTTTCCATGGAAGGAGCTTTGCGTGCATGAAGAAGAAGATAGTAGGAAAGCAGAGATTCAGAAGACAAAGCATCTCCAAAGCCTCAACCTGTTCTTCACTACTGCATAACAATTATTTATTTCATGTTCTTTGACTTTTTACAATTAAATTTGAGAATTATTGATATCCTGACTAAGAGTTACAAGATAACCATAGCTTGCTTCAAGCCGACAATCTCCGTGGGATCGACCCTTACTCACGTAAGGTATTACTTGGACGACCCAGTGCACTTGCTGGTTAGTTGTGCGGAGTTGCAAAAGTGTGATTGTAATTTTATGCACAAAGTTTTTGGCGCCGTTGCCGGGGATTGTTTGAGTTTGGACAACTGACGGTTTATCTTGTTGCTTAGATTAGGAATAATTTATTTTTGTTGGTTTAGAGTCTTTTATTTGAGTTTAGTTTTATATTTTAAGTTTGATGTCAATTGCATGCTTTTATTTTCTTTCAATTTTTCGAATTTGCATGTTCTTAGTTTTTCCTTGATTTTTAAAAATTCTAAGTTTGGTGTCTTCTTTGTGTTTTCCTTTAAATTTTCGAAAATTTGTGTTTGATTTTCTAAAAATTTTAAGTTTGGTGTTTTTGTGCTTTTAATTACTTAAAAATTTTTCAAAAATTTGTTCTTGGTGTTCATCTTGATCTTCAAAGTGTTCTTGGTGTTCATCTTGACATTCAAAGTTTTCTTGTTTGTTCTCTTTGTTTTGATCTAAAATTTCTAAGTTTAGTGTCATTTTGTTGTTTTTCTCTTTCCTCATTAAAATTCAAAAATAAAAAAAATATCTTTTCCTTATTTTACTCATAATTTTCGAAATTTTGCATTAATTTAGTCAAAGATTTTCAAAATTATATTTTTTTTAGTCAAGTCAAAATTCTAATTTCAAAAATTGATCTTTTCAAATCTTTTTCAAAAATCAAATATTTTTAATTTCTTCGATCATATCTTTTCAATCATATCTTTCTTTTAATTGCAATCATATCTTCTCAATCATATCTTCTTCAAAATAAATTTTCAATCATATCTTCTTAATTGCTAATTCCAAAGTCTTTTTAATTAAATTAATTAATTTAGTTTTCAATTTGCTTTTATTTTATTTTATTTTCTTTTTTCGATATTTTATTTTATTTTCTATTTATTTTATTTTATTCTATTTTAATTTCGGTCACTTTTAATTAAATAAATAAAAATAAAAATATAATTTATTTGCAATTCATATCAATTCCCTTTTCTCCATCATGGACATAAGTCGAAATGAACAGTCCAGAAGGACTCTGGGGTCATATGCTAACCCCATTACAACTGCATATGGGAGTAGCATTTGTATACCTCCCATCAAAGCAAGCAGCTTTGAGCTAAATCCTCAGCTCATTATCATGGTGCAGCAAAATTGCCAGTATTCCACAAGAAGAACCTACTGAGTTTCTGGCACAATTCTTACAAATTGCTGGCACAGTACGTGATAAAGAAGTGGATCAGGATGTCTACAGATTATTATTGTTTCCATTTACTGTAAAAGATCAAGCTAAGAGGTGGTTAAATAACCAACCCATAGCAAGCATAAAAACATGGAGACAGTTGACAGACAAGTTCCTGAATCAATTTTACCCTCCAAAAAGGATGACACAGCTAAGGCTGGACATCCAAGGCTTTAAACAAGAGGATCATGAATCCCTTTATAATTCCTGGGAGAGGTACATAGGGATGCTAAGGAAATGCCCCTCTGAAATGTTTTCAGAGTGGGTACAGTTAAACATCTTCTACTATGGGCTTATAGAAAGAGCTCAAATGTCCCTAGACCACTCTGCTGGTGGATCTATACACATGAGAAAGACAATTGAAGAGGCTCAAGAATTCATAGATACAGTTGCTAGAAATCAACATCTGTACTCAAGTAGTGAGCCCTCCATAAAAGAAGAAGTTATGACAGCAACTACTGATCATAATCCTCAAGAACAGATTGTTGAACTTAATCAGCAATTACTCCCTGTGACAAAACAATTAGCAGAATTTAAAGAGATGCTCCAAGACACTAAAAATGCTAACAAAAATATAGAAGCACAATTGAATCAGACAAGACAGCAGCTATCTAAACAGATAACAGAAGAATGCCAAGCTGTTCAACTAAGGAGCGGGAAGACATTGAATAATTCAGTTCAAGGAAGCAAAAAGTCAAGAAAGGAACAAATGACAGAGGATGATCAAACCACTGCCCAAAATCCCTCTGAGGACAGCAAGAGGCCAGAGAGGAATAATTCTGGCATTTGAGGAAAAAAGTTGGCGTTAAACGCCCATTCTTTGTCGAGTTCTGGCGTTCAAACGCCAGAAAAGGGTGAGAAGCTGGCGTTAAACACCCATCCTGCACCCAATCCTGGCGTTCAAACGCCAATGAGGGATCAGACACCTGCAAGTGCTGATGGCAACCCCTCTAAAAAGGCTTCTCCAACCACCTCTGTAGGAAATAAACCTGCAGCAACCAAGGTTGAGGAATACAAAGCCAAGATGCCTTATCCTCAAAAACTCCGCCAAGCGGAATAGGATAAACAATTTGCCCGCTTTGCAGACTATCTCAGGACTCTTGAAATAAAGATCCCGTTTGCAGAGGCACTTGAGCAAATACCCTCTTATGCTAAGTTTATGAAAGAGATCTTAAGTCATAAGAAGGATTGGAGAGAAACTGAAAAAATATTTTTCACTGAAGAATGCAGTGCAGTCATTCTGAAAAGCTTACCAGAGAAGCTTCAAGATCCAGGAAGCTTTATGATACCTTGCACATTAGAGGGTGCTTGTACCAAGGCAGCTCTTTGTGACCTTGGAGCAAGTATCAATCTAATACCTGCATCCACCATCAGAAAGCTTGGCTTGACTGAAGAGGTCAAACCAACCGGGATATGTCTTCAACTTGCTGATGGCTCCATTAAATACCCATCAGGAATAATTGAGGACATGATTGTCAAGGTTGGCCCATTTGCCTTTCCCACTGACTTTGTAGTACTGGAAATGGAGGAGCACAAGAGTGCAACTCTGATTCTAGGAAGACCTTTCCTAGCAACCGGACGAACTCTCATTGATGTCCAAAAAGGGGAAGTGACCCTGAGAGTCAATGAGGATGAGTTCAAATTAAATGTTGTCAAAGCTATGCAGCATCTAGACACGTCAAATGACTGCATGAGCGTTGATATTATTGACTCCCTGGTGGAAGAGGTCAATATGACTGAAAGTATTGAATCAGAGTTAGAGGACATCTTTAAAGATGTTCAGCCTGATCTGGAGGAATCAGAGAAAATAAAAGAACCTCTGAAAATCCCTCAGGAAGAGGAGAAACCTCCTAAACCAGAGCTCAAACCACTACTACCATCCCTGAAATATGCATTTCTGGGAGAGGGTGACACTTTTCCAGTGATCATAAACTCTGCTTTAAATCCACAGGAAGAGAAAGCACTAATTCAAGTGCTAAGGACACACAAGACAGCTCTTGGGTGGTCCATAAGTGACCTTAAGGGCATTAGCCCAGCAAGATGCATGCACAAGATCCTATTGGAGGATGATGCTAAGCCAGTGGTTCAACCACAGAGGCGGCTAAATCCAGCCATGAAGGAAGTGGTGCAGAAAGAGGTCACTAAGTTACTAGAGGCTGGGATTATTTATCCTATTTTTGATAGCCCCTGGGTGAGCCCTGTCCACGTTGTCCCCAAGAAGGGAGGCATGACAGTGGTTCATAATGAAAAGAATGAACTGGTTCCTACAAGAACAGTTACAGGGTGGCGTATGTGTATTGACTACAGAAGGCTCAATACAGCCACCCGAAAGGATCACTTTCCTTTACCATTCATAGACAAGATGCTAGAGAGACTAGCAAGTCATGAATATTACTGCTTTTTGGATGGCTATTCAGGTTACAACCAAATTGCAGTGGATCCTTAGGACCAAGAGAAAATAGCATTCACATGTTCTTCTGGAGTATTTGCCTACAGAAAGATGCCTTTTGGTCTGTGCAATGCACCTGCAACCTTTCAGAGATGCATGCTCTCTATTTTCTCTGATATGGTGGAAAAATTTCTGGAAGTCTTCATGGATGACTTTTCAGTATTTGGAGACTCATTCAGCTCCTGTCTTGACCATTTAGCACTTGTTCTGAGAAGATGCCAAGAGACTAACCTAGTTTTAAACTGGGAAAAATGTCCATTCATGGTGACTGAAGGAATTGTCCTTGGACATAAAATTTCAAATAAGGGAATAGAGGTGGATCAAGCTAAAGTGGAAATAATTGAAAAATTACCACCACCTGCCAATGTAAAGGCAATTAGAAGCTTTCTGGGACATGTAGGATTCTACAGGAGGTTTATAAAGGATTTTTCAAAAATTGCAAAATCTCTGAGCAATCTGCTAGCTGCTGACATGCCATTTGTATTTGACACAGAGTATCTGCAAGCGTTTGAAACCCTGAAAGCTAAGCTGGTCACAGCACCAGTCATCTCTGCACCAGACTGGACATTACCATTCGAACTAATGTGTGATGCCAGTGACCATGCCATTGGTGCAGTGTTGGGACAGAGGCATAACAAGCTTCTGCACGTCATTTACTATGCTAGCCGTGTTTTAAATGATGCACAGAAGAATTACACAACCACAGAAAAAGAGTTACTTGCAATGGTTTATGCCATTGACAAGTTTAGATCCTATTTAGTAGGTTTAAAAGTGATTGTGTATACTGACCATGCTTCTCTTAAATACCTACTCACAAAGCAGGATTCAAAACCCATGCTCATAAGATGGGTGTTGCTTCTGCAAGAGTTTGATATAGAAATAAGAGACAGAAAAGGGACAGAGAACCACGTAGCTGATCACCTGTCCCGGATAGAACCAGTAGCAGGGGCATCCCTCCCTCCTACTGAGATCTCTGAAACCTTTCTGGATGAGCAACTCTTTGCCATTCAGGAAGCACCATAGTTTGCAGACAGAAAAGGGAAGAAGCATGAAAGGCTTCTCTCAATACAGAATCAAATAAAACCCCCACATTCAAACTCTAAGTTTGGTGTTGGGAGGACACAACCAAACTCTAAGTTTGGTGTTAAGAGGCCATCATCATGAGTATCTGTGAGGCTCCATGAGAGCCCACTGTCAAGCTACTGACATTAAAGAAGCACTTGTTGGGAGGCAACCCAATTTTACTTATCTATATTAAATTTATATTTTCCATTGTTATTTTATGATTTCTGTAGGTTGATGATCATGTGAAGTCACAAAAATAATTGAAAAAGCAAAAACAAACTGAAAAACAGAATAAAAAAATAGCACACCCTGGAGGAGAAGCCTACTGGCGTTTAAACGCCAGTAAGGGCAGCAGAATGGGTGTTAAACGCCCAATCTGGCACCATTCTGGGCGTTTAATGCCAGAAAAGGGCAAGAAGCTGGCGTTAAACGCTAGAAATGGGCAGCAACCTGGTGTTTAACGCCAGGATTGGCAGTAAAGGGCATTTTGCAAGCCTAATTGGTGCAGGGATGAGAAATCCTTGACACCTCAGGATCTGTGAACACCATAGGATTCCCACCAACCTCAACTCACTCTCTCTCTTCTTCACACCCTTTTACTCTTTCTCATTACCCTTCACCAATCCACATCCATCCATCACAAACCCATCCATACATGGCCGAACCTTACCCTCTCCCCACTCCTATAAAAACCCATCTTCACCCCTTCATTTTCACACATCTTTTGCTCGGGGACTAGCAAACCTTCTAAGTTTGGTGTGGTAAAATCATTGCTTTTCATTTTTCCATAACCATTTATGGCACCTAAGGCCAAAGAAACCTCTAGAAAGAGGAAAGAGAAGGTAGTGGCCTCCAACTCTGAGTCATGAGAGATGGAGAGATTCATCTCAAAAGCCCATCACTAGAAAGAGGATGGAGCAAACAAGAGAGCCCACTCATGGACCTCAACAAAAGCAAACCATTATCCTCCATGAAATTAGAAAAGACCAAAGAGTTATGAGAGAGGAGCAACAAAGGCAAGGAAGAGATATTGAGGAGCTCAAACACTCCATAAGACCTTCAAGAGGAAGAACAAGCCGCCATCACTAAGGTGGACCCGTTCTTTAATGTCCTTGTTCTTTATTTTCTGTTTTTCAAATTTTTATGCTTTATGTTTATTTATGTTTGTGTCTTATTACATGATCACCAGTGTTTAAGTGTCTATGCCTTAAAGCTATGAAAATGAATCCATCACCTTTCTTAAATAAAAAGTGTTTTTTATTGCAAAAGAAGAAGAATTACATGAATTTCAAATTTTTAAAACAGATTAATTATTTTGATGTGGTGGCAATACTTTTTGTTTTTCTGAATGAATGCTTGAACAGTGCATATTTTGAATTTGTTGATTCATGAATGTTAAAATTGTTGGCTCTTGAAAGAATGATGGAAAAGGAGAAATGTTACTTGATAATCTGAAAAATCATAAAATTGATTCTTGAAGCAAGAAAAAATAGTGAAAAGCTTGCAAAAAAGAAAAAAAAAGGCAAGCAGAAAAAGCCAATAGCCCTTTAAACCAAAAGGCAAGGGTGAAATAAAAAAAGGATCCAAGGCTTTGAGCATCAGTGGATAGGAGGGCCTATAGGAATAAAATCCTGGCCTAAGTGGCTGAACCAAGCTGTCCCTAACCATGTGCTTATGTCGTGAAGGTGTCAAGTGAAAACTTGAGACTGAGTGGTTAAAGTCGTGGTCCAAAGCAAAAAGAGTGTGCTTAAGAGCTCTGGACACCTCTAATTGGGGACTCTAGCAAAGCTGAGTCACAATCTGAAAAGGTTCACCCAGTTATGTGTCTGTGGCATTTATGTATCCGGTGGTAATACTGGAAAACAAAATGCTTAGGGTCACGGCCAAGACTCATAAAGTAGCTGTGTTCAAGAATCAACATACTTAACTAGGAGAATCAATAACACTATCTGGATTCTGAGTTCCTATAGAAGCCAATCATTCTGAACTTCAAAGGATGAAGTGAGATGCCAAAGCTGTTCAGAGGCAGAAAGCTAAAAGCCCCGCTCATCTAATTAGTACTGATCTTCATAGATGTTTTTGGAATTCATTGTACATTCTATTATTTTTTATCCTATATGATTTTCAGTTGCTTGGGGACAAGCAA
>NC_029790.2:11429437-11430862 GCF_000816755.2 Arachis ipaensis | reverse complement strand
GTGAAAACTTGAGACTGAGCGGTTAAAGTCAAGACCCAAAGCAAAAAGAGAGTGTGCTTAAGAACCCTGGACACCTCTAATTGGGGACTTTAGCAAAGCTGAGTCACAATCTGAAAAGGTTCACCCAGTTATGTGTCTGTGGCATTTATGTATCCGGTGGTAATACTGGAAAACAAAATGCTTAGGGTCACGGCCAAGACTCATAAAGTAGCTGTGTTCAAGAATCAACATACTTAACTAGGAGAATCAATAACACTATCTGGATTCTGAGTTCCTATAGAAGCCAATCATTCTGAACTTCAAAGGATGAAGTGAGATGCCAAAGCTGTTCAGAGGCAGAAAGCTAAAAGCCCCGCTCATCTAATTAGTACTGATCTTCATAGATGTTTTTGGAATTTATTGTATATTTTCTTCTTTTTATCCTATTTGATTTTCAGTTTCTTGGGGACAAGCAACAATTTAAGTTTGGTGTTGTGATGAGCGGATAATTTATACGCTTTTTGGCACTGTTTTTAGTATGTTTTTAGTATGTTTTAGTTAATTTTTATTATATTTTTATTAGTTTTTATTTAAAATTCACTTTTCTGGACTTTACTATGAGTTTGTGTGTTTTTATGTGATTTTAGGCATTTTCTGGCTGAAATTGAGGGACCTGAGCAAAAATCTGATTCAGAGGCTGAAAAAGGACTGCAGATGCTGTTGGATTCTGACCTCCCTGCACTCGAAGTAGATTTTCTGGAGCTACAGAAGCCCAATTGGTGCGCTCTCAATTGCGTTGGAAAGTATACATCCTGGGTTTTCCAGCAATATATAATAGTTCATTCTTTTCCCGAGATTTGATGGCCTAAACAGGCATTCCAAGTTAGCTCAAGAATTCTGGCGTTTAACGCCGGAACTGGCACAAAAGCTGGAGTTAAATGCCCAAACTGGCACAAAAGCTGGTGTTTAACTCCAAGAAAGGTCTCTACACATGAAAGCTTCAATGCTCAGCCCAAGCACACACCAAATGGGCTCCGGAAGTGGATTTTTACACTAAACACCCTAGCTTACTAATTTTTTGTAACCCTAGGTCACTAGTTTACTATAAAAACTATTTTTAGTGATTCATCTTGTACCTCATGACATTCTACACGTATCATATTGTATCTTCTACGACATGAGTCTCTAAACCCCATTGTTGGGGGTGAGGAGCTATGCTGTTCTTCATGAATTAATGCAATTACTACTATTTTCCATTCTATCACGCTTGCTTTTATTCTAAGATATTCATTCGCACTTCAACCTGATGAATGTGATGATCCGTGACAATCGTCATCATTCTCACCTATGAACGCGTGCCTGACAACCACCTCCGTTCTACATGCAATCAAGCTTGAATGTGTATCTCTTGAGTTTCTAATCTAAGATTGGAACCTTCGTGGTATA
>NC_029790.2:11418747-11428525 GCF_000816755.2 Arachis ipaensis | reverse complement strand
CGCGAGTGTTGGGCGTAGTGACAGACGCAAAAGGATCAATGGATCCTATTCCGACATGATCGAGAACCGACAGATGATTAGTCGTGCGGTGACAGCGCATTTGGAACATTTTCACTGAGAGGATGGGAAGTAGCCATTGACAACGGTGATGCCCAACTTAAAGCTTGCCATGGAAGGAGCCTTGCTTGTATGAAGAAGAAGATAGTAGGAAAGTAGAGATTCAGAAGACAAAGCATCTCCAAAGCCTCAACCTGTTCTTCACTACTGCATAACAAGTATTTATTTCATGTTCTTTGACTTTTTACAATTAAATCTGAGAATTATTGATATCCTGACTAAGAGTTACAAGATAACCATAGCTTGCTTCAAGCCGACAATCTCCGTGGGATCGACCCTTACTCACGTAAGGTATTACTTGGACGACCCAGTGCACTTGCTGGTTAGTTGTGCGGAGTTGCAAAAGTGTGATTGTAATTTCGTGCACCAGCTCCCGTGGCGCTGACCTGGCTGTTACGGGAGCATACGTGGCATGTAACTTTTTAAAACAAGACATATTAGTCCTCTCACACCAAAACGTGTAGCTTTTCAAAACAGGACATATTAGTCCTCCCACCCCAAAACGACGTCGTTTCACCCAAATTCCCAATCTTTCACATTTATGAGCCCTAATCCTTCCACAGAAACGGTGAAGTGGGTCACTGTCCTTAGCCACCTCCAATCCCAACCACCTCCTGCCCCCTGACTCCCTCTTCCACCACCACCTATGCTGCCCCTCCTCTCCTTGCCCCATCCCCCTCCCTATCCACTCCCTCGCTTACCCTAACACACTCTACTCCCCTCCCCATGCGCACCCTCTACAACCACCGTGTCCCACTGTTCTGTTCTAGTCTCATCTTCGCGCTCTCAAGGGATGACCACCGCCGTCAGTAGTGGTGCTTGGCCACAATTGAAGAAGCACGACAGAACCAATCTCTACAAGGATCGCCGTCGAAACTTAGCGCTGCCTCCACATGATCGTTCGGTGCTCCTCGTGTCGTAACAACGCCGCCGCGAAGCACACTCGTGGAATCACTCGCGACGCCGTCCTCACCGCTCAGGATCCAGCCACTTCCATCATGCACGGTGTCCTCTCCTTCCTCCTTTGCGATGGCACCAACCTCGACACCACTGCCTCGATGTAGAACTGCAACTTCGCCAACGCCGCTTGCTATCGGTGGGAGATTCAACCCCTTCGCTGCTACTCCGGCGCCCTGGATGGCAACTTCCTCCTCGGCCAGAGCCATTTCCTCCATATGCAATTTCTGGTAAGTTGCTGATTCTATTTGAGAGTGTAGCAATTTTTCTAGAATTATGAGGAGTTCTTATATGTTCTTCATAAATTGTAGAAACTTTTAATTTTCAATCAATTTTGTTTCTCTTGGGTTTGTTAATCAGGAAAAAAATCAAGCTTTGGAAAAAAAATAACATTGTAGCAAACCCGAATAGTTGGGACCTTTTTCAATATTTTGTAGCGCATAATTTAAACAGAGGAACGAAAAAAATGGATCTCGGTGCAGAATTTCATGCAGCAAGTTGGGGAAAGGAGTTTGTAGCAGGAGGATTTGAAAGAATTGCTGGGATAGTATCTGGTCATCCATTAGACACAGTTCGAATAAGGCAACAGGTCTTAAACACCGGTGGCCATGGCTCATCATCAACATTCACCATTCTTAGAAATGCTTTGGCTAAGGAAGGACCTGCTTCTCTCTATTGTGGCATGGGTGCACTTTTGGCCTCTGTTACATTTCAAAATGCTATGGTTTTTCAAACTAATGCAATTCTCTCAAGGGTATTTGGCAAATCTATTTCTCCTAATGACCCTCCTTCTTTCAAGGGTGTAGCATTAGGAGGAGTTGGCACATGTGTCCTCTAGAGCCTAATCATTTCCTCAATAGATTTGGTCAAAATTCGCCTTCAGCTTTATCGCAATGAAAAATACTTGATAGAACAACCACATAAAGGTCCTATAATTGTTTCCAAGAATGTATGGAGAAAAGAGGGACTAAAAGGAATATACAGAGGATTGGGCATCACTATTATAAGGGATGGACCTTCACATGGTGTTTATTTTGGACATATGAATACATGAGGGAACAGCTTTATAAATGTGAAAGATTGGGGATTTGGGTGAAACGACGTCGTTTTGGGGTGAGAGGACTAATATGTCCTATTTTGAAAAGCTACACGTTTTAGAGTGAGAGGACTAATACGTCCTGTTTTAAAAAGTTACATGCCACGTGTGCTCCCGTAACGGCCAGGTCAGCGCCACAGGAGCCACGTCAGCATTTTCCGTTGAGTCCAACGGAGTCACTTCAACGGAGGGGTAAATTTGTCTGCATTTTGGAAGGATCAAGGACATGAATATATTTTTCAATATTTGGGGACGAAAATGTCCGCAGAAAAAAAAGGACAGGGACCTATTTGTCCCTTACTCAAAATCTTTTAATGATTATAGCCATTTATAAATAAGATTAATCAAGTTAATTTTTGTATTTTTTTGTACATACAGCATAGCACTATAGATACCATAGTTATTTTAAATATTGGTGTAATAGAACTTACCATACTATATTTTATAACAAAAATATATGTTAATACTCCATGGCTAACAGTTTTATAAAGAGCACAAAAATACTAGAAGATTAATAACTTTTAATTAACATACTAAATTTTTGTTCGATTGATTTTTAATCACACATTGACATATTGAATTTGTTGAGAAACATGAAATTAAGTTAAAAAGAAAGTAATAAAAGTCTTACTAGTCTTAGGGTCTCTTTCTTTCTTTTTATTCCTTTTCTCTGCATATTCATGCTGCTCTTTGCTCTTTTGCACTCTTGTAGGACAACATTCTCTACTCCTTTCTCCTCATTTCTCTTCTTCTTCATTCCAAATTCTCAAAATGCCCTCTTCTCTTTCCAAATCATACCTTTTGTTTTATATATGACAAAGTGTATATTTATTCAGATGACTTTTTATCTTTTCCTAGATTATTAGCTTTTTAGTTGTAGGTGTCAAAAAGTAGCAACATGCATGTTTTTATGAGGATATAGCTAGATTAATTATATAGAGAATTGATTTTCTTTCTTCTTTTTTTTTCATGTTAAGTGTAACTTTTTTTAGTTTTTTAGTTGTGTATTTTATTAATATTAATGGAATTTCAAACTTTTTTACCTAAATAAGAATAACATAAAATTATTTACTACACTACTAAAGCCTCAAAAACCACCTCTTTTAACCTAAATATAGAAATCTTTACAATTTGATAAAACAATCTCGCTAGGGAACCAAGAGGGATCTAACCAATAATAAGTCAACAAATATTTTTGAATTATATTCTATACTAATTAAAGACATTAATTGTCATTAATTAGTGGTTATTTAAATTTTTTTAAAAGATACAAAATTAATGATTATTAATTGCCTCTTCTTACTCTAATTCACCTTTTACCATTTATTACGTAAACACCAATTCCTCTCTCCAAAAAAAACTTCAAAACACCAAAAAACAAAAATACCAAAACATAAGATAAAGAATCATCCAAATTCTAAGAAAAAAAACATACAAAACATAGAAAAAAGAATCATCCAAAACTAATAAAAAGAATCATCCAAATTCTAAGAAAAAATACAAAACATAGGAAAAAGAATCATCCAAAATAAAAAAAAGAATTATCTGAAATATAGAAAAAAAATAAAAAATTAGTTAAAAAAATCATTCAAAACCAAATAGGAGGAGGAGGAGAAGAGCCGCAGGGTGGCCTGCGACGATGTCTTGGATGGCATTGCATGGATAGTGGCGCGACTCGCGGTGGCGCATTGCGACAAGTGGAGGAGTCGCCCGTGGATTGGAGTAGTTGATCGTGCGTCACGAATGGGGACCTAGTGATGGCTGCATCACGACAGATGGAGAGTCGTGGGGTACGAGTGGCGAGCGATGGGGAGTCGCGAGCAGTAAGGGTGCGTCGGGCGAGCAATGGGGAGTCACGATGGGATGCGAGGAGGGTGAAGTAGAAGCGCGATGGTGGCCAGCTTTCCTGCCGAACGGCAGATGAGGTGGCGGAGAAGGATGCAAGGACAACCGGCGATGGCGCGCGAGGACGGTGCTGCAGCGACATTAGCGGCACGAGGACGAAACCGTGGCAACGTGGGGCATTGGGAAGAGGGATTAGGATTTGTGGTTTTGTGTGGTGAATGGTGAGTGGAAGTGAAAATAAATTAGGGTAAGTTTTGATTCAAAAAAGCTATTAATGTCAATTAATCAAATTTTGAATTTAAAAAATAATTTAAAATTAATCATTATTAATTGAGTTGTTCAATTCTTGGCCGGTGGACACTTGACATTATTTATTAATTGACATTAATAACATTAATAAACCAGATCCGGTTCAATATTATCAAAATTTCAAGGCCAAACATCACACAAGCATAACCATAAGTACGACACTAAGAATAGCCACACATTTAGAATATTGGCACTTGGACCCTAAGAAACCAAATATAACTTTACCCACCATAGACAATTCATTGTTTCGATTGATTGTTTAGGAGGATATAAAATCATAAATGAATGAATATAATCTTGTGTGTTTAGCATCACAAAATGATCATGGTGATGAGAAAATAAAGAGAAAGGAAGCATCTTTATTTTAATGCAGGAAAACCCTAAAAGCCTAAGACTCAGTACAGTTGTTATTATAGGCAATGTGGTGCACGAATTGTGTATCACACTTTTCACAACTCGTACCACTAACCAGCAAGTGCACTGGGTCGTCCAAGTAATACCTTACGTGAGTAAGGGTCGATCCCACGGAGATTGTCGGCTTGAAGCAAGCTATGGTTATTTTGTAATTCTTAGTCAGAAAATCAATGATAAGAGTGATTATATTTATGAAGAGTAAAAAGCATAAATTAAATAATACTTGTTATGCAGTAATGGAGAACAGATTGAGGTTTTGGAGATGCTATGTCTTCTGAATCTCCGCTTTCCTACTGTCTTCTTCTTCACGCACGCAAGACTCCTTCCATGGCAAGCTGTATGTTGGTGGATCACTGTTGTCAATGGCTACCATCCGTCATCTCAGTAAAAATGGTCCAAATGCGCTGTCACCGCACGGCTAATCATTTTTCGGTTCTCACTCATGTCGGAATAGGATCCATTGATCCTTTTGCGTCTGTCACTACGCCCAGCACTCGTGAGTTTGAAGCTCGTCACAGTCATCCCATCCCAGATCCTACTCGGAATACCACAGACAAGATTTAGACTTTCTGGATCTCAGGAATGGCCGCCAATAATTCTAGCCTATACCACGAAGACTCTGATCTCACGGATTCGAATGCTTTGTTGTCAGGAGATGCAATCAAACGCGTGAACCAGGAATCAAAGAGATACACACTCAATCTAAGGTAGAATGGAAGTGGTTGTCATGCACGCGTTCATGGGTTGAGAATGGTGATGAGTGTCACGGATCATCACATTCATCATGGTTAAGTGCAAGTGAATATCTTAGAACAGAGACAAGCGTGTTTGAATAGAAAACAGAAGTAATTGCATTAATTCATCGAGACACAACAGAGCTCTTCACCCCCAATCATGGAGTTTAAAGACTCATGCCATAGAGATACAATGTAAAATGTGAAAATGTCATGCGGGTCAAAATAAATCTCTAAAAGTTATTTAAATACTAAACTAGTAACCTAGGTTTACAGAAAATGAGTAAACTACGATAGATAGTGCAGAAATTCACTTTCGGGGCCCACTTGGTGTGTGCTGGGGCTGAGACTTGAGCTTTACACGTGCCTAGGCTGTTTCTGGAGTTAAACGCCAGATTGTAACCTATTTTGGGCATTTAACTCCAACTTGTAACCTGATTCTGGCGCGTTAAATGCCAGTTTATGTCATTTATCTTTGAAAAAAGTATGGACTATTATATATTGTTGGAAAGTCCTGGATGTCTAATTTCCAACGCAGTTGAGAGCGCGCCATTTGAACTCCTATATCTCCAGAAAATCCATTTTGAGTGCAGGGAGGTCAGAATCCAACAGCATCTGCAGCCTTTGTCAGCCTCTGAATCAAATTTTTGCTCAGGTCCCTCAATTTCAGCCAGAAAATACCTAAAATCATAGAAAAACACACAAACTCATAGTAAAGTCCAGAAATGTGAATTTTTCTTAAAAACTAATAAAAATATACTAAAAATTAACTAAATCATACTAAAAACTATCTAAAAACAATGCCAAAAAGCGTATACATTATCCGCTCATCACAACACCAAACTTAAATTGTTGCTTGTCCCCAAGCAACTGAAAATCAAATTAGGATAAAAAGAAGAAATATACTATAAATCCCAAAATATCAATGAAACTTAGCTCCAATCAGATGAGCGGGACCAGTAGCTTTTTTGCCTCTGAATAGTTTTGCATCTCACTTTATCCCTTGAAGTTCAGAATGATTGGCATCTATAGGAACTTAGAATTCAGATAGTGTTATTGAGTCTCCTAGTTTAGTATGTTGATTCTTGAACACAGCTACTTTATGAGTCTTGGCCGTGGCCCTAAGCACTTTGTTTTCCAGTATTACCACCGGATACATAAATGCCACAGACATATAATTGGGTGAACCTTTTTAGATTGTAACTCAGCTTTGCTAGAGTCCCCAATTAGAGGTGTCCAGGGTTCTTAAGCACACTCTGTTTTTGCTTTGGACCTCGACTTTAATCGCTCAGTCTCAAGCTTTTCACTTGACACCTTCACGCCACAAGCACATGGTTAGGGACAGCTTGGTTTAGCCGCTTAGGCCAGGATTTTATTCCTTTTGGGCCCTCCTATCCATTAATGCTCAAAGCCTTGGATCCTTTTTATTACCCTTGCCTTTTGGTTTTAAGGGCTATTGGCTTTTTCTGCTTGCTTTTTCTTTTTCTTTCTCTCTCTCTTTTTTTTTGCCATTTTTCAAGCTTTTGTATTCACTGCTTTTTCTTGCTTCAAGAATTATTTTTATGATTTTTCAGATCATCAAATAACATTTCTCCTTTTCATCATTCTTCAAGAGCCAACAATTTTAACATTCATGAACAACAATATCAAAAGACATATGCACTGTTCAAGCATTCATTCAGAAAACAAAAAGTATTGTCACCACATCAAAATAATTAAACTAATTTCAAGGATGAATTCAAAATTTATGTACTTCTTGTTCTTTTATGATTAAAAGCATTTTTTTAAGAAAAATGATGGATTCATAGGACATTCATAACTTTAAGGCATATACTCTAATCTTTATTTATTATTTAATGGAAATAATATAAATTAGGCATAAAAGCAGACACTTAGTAATAAAAAAAAGAAATTAAAGACATAAAGACAAATGACTCTAATTCTAATACTCATGTACTCTTAAAATAGATAAAAGGTTATCACAGAGTTAGGCTCAACAACCTTTATTTTGGGAGGTAGATGCCTCTTTAGTCTGTGGGGTGCTTGGCCTTTCAAGAGATAGCTTCTGACGCTTCAGTTCCTTCAGTTCACACCCTTGCTCTTCTTGTTCCCTAAGCAGTTTGCAGAGCATGCTATTTTGATTTTGCTGTTCTTCCTTCAGTTGATCCATAGCTTCTTGCAACTTGGTGATAGATGCTTCTAGGTGCCCCCAGTATTCAAATTGAGGAATTTCCGGGAGGGACTCTTGTGCTCTCCTCTTGATGGGGTCGTCCTGCACTTGTCCTTCCATTGACTTTTTGGTGATTGGTTGCTCAACTGAGATATACTCATCTACTCCCATTTTTACCCCAGCATCTTTACATAGTAGAGAGATTAAGCTTGGATAAGCCAATTTGGCATTTTTGGAGTTCTTGTTTGCAATTGTGTAAAGCTCACAAGAAATCAACTGATGAACTTCCACTTCTTTTTCCAACATAATGTAATGAATCATCACTGCTCTTTTGATGGTGACTTCAGAGCGGTTGCTAGTGGGCAGTATAGAACGCCCAATGAAGTCCAGCCAGCCTCTGACGTCTGGTTTGAGATCTCCTCTCTTGAGTTGGTTTGGGACACCCTTTGTGTTGGTTGTCCATTTGGCTCTTGGGAGGCATATGTCCTCTAGAATTTTGTCCAAGCTCTTATTTGGTCTCATCATTCTCCTATTGAAGGAGTCCGGGTCATCTTGCAGTTAAGGCAGCTTGAAGATCTCTCTTATTTTGTCAGGGTGGGTGTGAACAATTTTCCCTCTGACCAGAGTTCGATAGTCATAGAATGTGGTTCCAGCTATTCTCTGTCTATCTGTCTGCCACAGATTAAAGTAGAATTCCTGAACCATGTTTCTTCCCACCTTTGTCTCAGGATTAGCTAGGATTTCCCAGCTCCTGTTTCGAATTTGCTCTTGGATCTCTGGATATTCGTCTTCTTTCAGATCAAAATTAACTTCTGGGATCACTGACCTTAGACCCATTATTTTGTAGTAATGGTCTGAATGTTCTTTGGTTAAGAACTTCCCTTGATTCCAAAGTGGTTTTGGAATATTCTCTTTCTTGCCTCTTGAGGTGGTTTGTTTTCCCTTAGGAGCCATGATCTTGGTAGGTATTGGCTTAGTGATCACGGATAAACACACCAAACTTAGAGGTTTGCTTGTCCTCAAGCAAAAGAAAGGAAAGGAGAGGGATATAGGGAAAGCCAAGTTCGAATTATGGAGGAGATGAGGGAGGCCGAACAAGGATTTAAAGGGAAGGGGGTGGGTTTTCGAAAATTTTTGAAAAAGATATGATAGAAGATGTGATTTGGAAAAGATAAGTATGATAGGAAAAGATATAATTTAAAATTGAAAAGATATGAAAGATATTTGAAAAAGATAGACAAAATATTGTTAAGATTTGAAAAAGATATTAATGAGTTAAAAAAAATTTGAAAAAGATAGATTTGTTTTGAAAAAAAGATTTGAGAAGAGGTTGAAGAAGAATTGAGAAAGATTTAATTTTAGGATTAAGATTTGTTTAATATTTTTGGAAAAAAAAAGTTTGAAAAATGAAAGTATGGGAACATGTTTATGCAAGAAAGTATGGATGGAAATATGAAAATTTGAAAAAAATCAAGTTGGGAGCAAAAACTTCCTCCCCTCCACAATCCTGGCGTTAAACGCCCAACTGCTGCATGTTTTGGGCATTTAACGCCCCTCTGTAGCTTCTTTTGGGCGTTTAACGCCCAGCTGTTGCTTCTGGCTGGCGTTAAATGCCAGAATCCTTTGTCATTGGGCATTTTTCTGAACGCCCAGGATGCTGTAAGTGTGGCGTTAAACGCCTAGAATGGCACCCATTCTGGCGTTTAACGCCCAAAAAGGTATCATTACTGGTGTTAAACGCCCAGTAAATGCTTCTTTTGGGCATTTAACGCCCAAATATACCTCCTATTGGCGTTTTCTTGCCAGTGAGCTCCTTCTCCCTATTTTGTATTCTGAATCGTTCTGTACCCCTGTGAAGTTATGCAATTGATTCTTTACCTTGAAGATTATTTATGTTAAACTTGTATAATTAAAAATAAATAGAAAAAGGGTTTTGCTAATGGCTGGGTTGCCTCCCAGCAAGCGCTTCTTTATTGTCTTTAGCTGGACCTTGCTGAGCTTTTAATCTAGCCTCAGCCTTGAGCATTCTTGCTCAACATTTCCTTCAAGATAATGCTTGATTCTCTGTCCATTAACAATGAACTTCTTATTAGAATCAATGTCTTGAAGCTCCACATAGCCATATGGTGACACACT
>NC_029790.2:11405280-11418149 GCF_000816755.2 Arachis ipaensis | reverse complement strand
AGATCTTCTGTATCTTCTGTGCTTCTTCTCTAGGCACACACCTACGGATTATTCCGTTTGCACATCTCTTAAAGAGATAGGGTTCATCCCACTTTGCATCATCTGGCAACTGTCACAGTTACGTACAAACTCTCGGGAATCTTTATAGAGGGTAGGCCAGTAGAAGCCACATTGGAGGACCTTGGTGGCTGTTCGCTCTCCTCCGAAACGGCCTCCATATTGTGACCCATGGCAATGCCATAAGATCTTCTGTGCTTCTTCTCTAGGCACACACCTACGGATTATTCCGTTTGCACATCTCTTAAAGAGATAGGGTTCATCCCATAAGTAGTACTTTGCATCAGTAATTAATTTTTTCTTTTGTTGCCTGCTGTACTCCTTGGGTATGAATCTTGCAGCTTTATAGTTTGCAATATCTGCAAACCATGGTGTTTCCTGAATGGCAAACAAATGCTCATCCGAAAAGGTTTCAGAGATCTCAATAGAGGGAAAGGATGCCCCTTCTACTGGTTCTATCCGGGACAGATGATCAGCCATTTGGTTTTCTGTCTCTTATTTCTATATCAAACTCTTGCAGAAGTAGTACCCATCTTATGAGCCTGGTTTTGAATCCTGCTTTGTAATTAGATATTTAAGAGCAGCATGGTCAGTGTACACAATCACTTTTGATCCTACTAAGTATGATCTAAACTTGTCAATGGCGTAAACCACTGCAATCAATTCTTTTTCTGTGGTTGTGTAATTTTTCTGGGCATCATTTAAGACACGGCTAGCATAATAAATGACATGCAGAAGCTTGTCATGCCTCTGCCCCAATACTGCACCAATGGCATGGTCACTGGCATCACACATTAGTTCGAATGGTAATGTCTAGTCTAGTGCAGAAATAAATGGTGCTGTGACCAGCTTAGCTTTTAGAGTTTCAAACACCTGCAGACACTCTGTGTCAAACACAAATGGCGTGTCAGTGATGACAAGTCATCTTAGCCCATTTTAGCTAGTCTTTTTCTTTTGTTTTCATTAGAATTATGCACTTTCTTAAGCTACAAGCAAGCTAATTGAGTAGATTTTCATGTTTCCCTTGATTGAACCAACCATATGTGAATTCATGCCACTGAGTTTTTATTACTTGATACGACCCGGTACACTTGCCGGTTAGTTTTGGGTGTTTTGGTAGAAATTCGTTTCTCATCAAAATATCTCATCAGTCAGCAGCTAGCAGATTGCTCAGAGGTTTTGCAATTTTTGAAAAATCCTTTATAAACCTCCTGTAGAATCCTACATGCCGCAGAAAGCTTCTGATTGCCTTAACATTGGCAGGTGGTGGTAATTTTTCAATTACTTCAACTTTAGCTTGATCCACCTCTATTCCCTTATTTGAAATTTTATGCCCAAGGACAATCCCTTCAGTCACCATAAAGTGACATTTTTCCCAGTTTAAAACTAGGTTGGTCTCTTGGCATCTTTTCAGAACAAGTGCTAAATGGTTAAGGCAGGAGCTGAATGAGTCTCCAAATACTGAAAAGTCATCCATGAAGACTTCCAAGAATTTCTCTACCATATCAGAGAAGATAGAGAGCATGCACCTCTGAAAGATTGCAGGTGCATTGCACAGACCAAAAGGCATCCTTCTGTAGGCAAACACTCCAGAAGGACATGTGAATGTTGTTTTCTCTTGGTCCTGAGGATCTACTACAATTTGGTTGTAGCCTGAATAGCCATCCAAAAAGTAGTAATATTCATGACCTGCTAGTCTCTCTAGCATCTGGTCTATGAATGGTAAAGGAAAGTGATCCTTCCTGGTGGCTGTATTGAGCCTTCTGTAGTCAATACACATACGCCACCCAGTAACTGTTCTTGTAGGAACCAGTTCATTTTTTTCATTATGAACCACTGTCATGCCTCCCTTCTTGGGAACAACTTGGACAGGGCTCACCCAGGGGCTATCAGAAATAGGATAAATAATCCTAGCCTCCAGTAACTTGGTGACCTCTTTCTGCACCACTTCCTTCATGGCTGGATTTAGCCGCCTCTGTGGTTGAACCACTGGCTTAGCATTGTCCTCCAATAGGATCTTGTGCATGCATCTTGCTAGGCTGATGCCCTTAAGATCACTTATGAACCACCCAAGAGCTGTCTTGTGTGTCCTTAGCACTTAAAGTAGTGCTTCTTCTTCCAGTGGATTTAAAGCAGAGCTTATGATCACTGGAAAAGTGTCACCTTCTACCAGAAATGCATATTTCAGGGATGGTGGTAATGGTTTGAGCTCGGGTTTAGAAGGTTTTTCCTCTTCCTGAGGAAGTTTCAGAGGCTCTTTCAATTCCTCTGAATCCTCCAGATCAGGCAGAACATCTTTAAAGATGTCTTCCAGCTCTGATTCGAGACTCTCAGCCATGTTGATATCCTCTACCAAAGAGTCAATAAGATCAACTTTCATGCAGTCTTTTGGTGTGTCTGGATGTTGCATGGCTTTAACAACATTTAACTTAAACTCATCCTCGTTGACTCTCAGGGTTACTTCCCCCTTTTGGACATCAATGAGAGTTCGTCCAGTTGCTAGGAAAGCTCTTCCTAGAATGAGAGTAGCACTCTTGTGCTCCTCCATTTCCAGCACTACAAAGTCAGTGGAAAAGGCGAATGGCCCAACCCTGACAATCATGTCTTCAATCATGCCTGATGGGTATTTAATGGAGCCATCAGCAAGTTGGAGACATATCCGGGTTGGTTTGACTTCTTCAGTTAAACCAAGCTTTCTGATAGTAGATGCAGGTATTAGGTTGATGCTTGCCCCAAGATCACATAAAGTTGTCTTGGTGCAGTTACCCTCTAATATGCATGGTATCATAAAGCTCTCGGGATCTTTAAGCTTTTCTGGGAAGCTTTTCAGAATGACTACACTGCATTCTTCAGTGAGGAGAACTCTTTCAGTTTCTCTCCAATCCTTCTTATGACTCAAGATCTCTTTCATGAACTTAGCATAAGAGGGTATTTGCTCAAGTGCCTCTGCAAATGAAATCTTTATTTCAAGAGTTCTGAGATAGTCTGCAAAGCGGGCAAATTGCTTATCCTTCTCCTCTTGGTGGAGTTTTTGAGGATAAGGCATCTTGGCTTTGTATTCCTCAACCTTAGTTGCTGCAGGTTTATTTACTACAGAAGTGGTTGGAGAAGCCTTTTTAGAGGGGTTGCTATCAGCACTTGTGTGTGTCTGATCCTTCATTGGCATTTGAATGCCAGGGTTAGAAGCTGGATTGGCGTTGGACGCCAACTTCTTACCCGTTTCTAGTGTTTGAACACCAGAACTGAGCTTCCATTGGGCGTTTGACGCCAGCTCCTTGCCTATTTCTGGTGTTTGAATGCCAGAGTTATTTCTCTCTGGGCTCTTACTGTCCTCAGAGGGATTTTGGATAATATTTTGCTCATCCTCTGTCAGTTGTTCTTTTCTTGGCTTTCTGCTACTCTGAAGTGAGGTATTTAATGTTTTCCCACTTCTTAATTGAACTGCCTGACACTCTTCTGTTATCTTCTTTGATAACTGCTATTTTGTCTGATTCAATTATGCTTCCATATTTTTATTGGCATTTTTAGTGTCTTGTAGCATCTCCTTGAATTCTGCTAGTTGTTTTGTTAGAAAACACAATTGTTGATTGAGTTCAGCAACTTGTTCTGGAGGACCAAGTTCAGTAGACACTGCTTTGGCTTCTTCTTTTATGGAGGACCCACTACTTATGTACAGATGCTGATTTCTAGCAACTATATCAATAAGCTCTTGAGCCTCTTCAATGGTTTTTCTCATGTGTATAGATCCACCAGCTGAGTGGTCTAGAGATATCTGAGCTCTTTCTATAAGCCCATAGTAGAAGATGTCTAATTGCACCCACTCTGAAAATATTTCAAAGGGCCATTTCCTTAGCATCCCTCTGTATACCTCCCAGGCATTATAAAGGGATTCATCATCCTCTTGTTTAAAGCCTTGGATGTCCAGCCTTAGCTGTGTCATCCTTTTTGGAGGGAAATATTGATTCAAGAATTTGTCTGATAACTGTTTCCATGTTCTTATGCTTGCTGTGGGTTGGTTATTTAACCACCTTTTAGCTTGATCTTTTACAGCAAACGAAAATAGTAACAGCCTGTATACATCCTGATCTACCTCCTTGTCACGTACTGTGTCAGCAATTTGCAAGAATTGTGCCAGAAACTCAGTAGATTCTTCCTGTGAAAGACCGGAATACTGACAGTTTTGCTGCACCATGACAATGAGCTGAGGATTTAGCTCAAAACTGCCTGCTTTGATGGGAGGTATACAGATACTACTCTCATATGCAGCAGTAGTGGGATTAGCATATGACCCCAGAGTCCTTCTGGACTGTTCATTTCCACTTAGATCCATGATGGATAAAGTGGAATTGATATGAATTGCAAAGAAAATATATTTTTGTTTTTATTTTATTTAAGTAGAACAAACCAAATTATTAAGATAAATAAAAATAATAAGATAAAATAAAATAAAATTATTAGAAATTAAAATGTAAATTTCGAAAACCAAGAGAAAAATAAATTTGAAAATGAGAATAATTGCTTAATTAAGAAGATTTGAAAAACTTTGGATATGATTTTTGAAAAAGATTTTGAATTTTGAAAAGATTTTATTTTTAAAATAAAAATCTGAATTTTTAAAAGTAAGTTTCGAAAATTCAATTTAAAATAAAGAGAAAAGATATTTTTGAATTTAATGAGGAAAGAGAAAAATAATAAAATGACACAAGACTTAAAATTTTTAGATCTAATGCTCCTTGTTTTTCGAAAGTTTTGGAGGGAAAACACCAAGGAACACCAAACTTAAAAATTTTAAGATCAAAATACAAAGAAGACTCAAGAACACCTTGAAGACTCACGAGAACATAAAAAGAACACCAAACTCAACTTTTAGAAAACTAAAAATAAATTTTCGAAAATTAAAGAAAAATAACAAGAGAACACCAAACTTAAAAGTTTGACACAAGATTTAATCAAAGAAAAGTTATTTTTGAAAAAGTTTTAAAAGGAAGATACCCAATTACCAAGAACATAAGCACAATGCTCTAGCCAATTGAGCTACAAATTTAACTTGTTTAAAAAAAGGTATTTAATGTATATAAATTTTTTTGAATACTGATAATTTGAAAACGCACAAGAAAAACAAGAAAAGACACAGAACAGAAAAAACTAAAGATCAAACAAGAAAAATAGCAAGAACAACTTGAAAATCAAGAAAGAACAATGAACACAAATTCAAAAATTTAAAAGAAAAAAAAAACATGCAATTGACACCAAACTTAAAATATGAAACTAAACTCAAATAGAAAAACTCAATTATTAGTTTATAAAAATTTTCGAAAAATTTAAAAAGAGAAAATAAGGATTTGAAAAAATTTCAACCAAAAACAATAATAGAAGACGCAATTTTAGTGACTCTAAACTAAAAAGATAAATTTTTCCTAATCTAAGCAACAAAATAAACCGTTAGTTGTCCAAACTCGAACAATCCCCGGAAACGGCGCCAAAAACTTGGTGCACGAATTGTGAATCACGCTTTTCACAACTCGTACCACTAACCAGCAAGTGCACTGGGTCATCCAAGTAATACCTTACGTGAGTAAGGGTCGATCCCACGGAGATTGTCGGCTTGAAGCAAGCTATGGTTATTTTGTAATTCTTAGTCAGGAAATCAATGATAAGAGTGATTATATTTATGAAGAGTAAAAAGCATAAATTAAATAATACTTGTTATGCAGTAATGAAGAACAGATTGAGGTTTTGGAGATGCTCTGTCTTCTGAATCTCCACTTTCCTACTGTCTTCTTCTTCACGCACGCAAGACTCCTTCCATGGCAAGCTGTATGTTGGTGGATCACCGTTGTCAATGGCTACCATCTGTCCTCTCAGTGAAAATTGTCCAAATGTGCTGTCACCGCACGGCTAATCATTTGTCGGTTCTCACTCATGTCGGAATAGGATCCATTGATCCTTTTGCGTCTGTCACTACGCCCAGCACTCGTGAGTTTGATGCTCGTCATAGTCATCCCATCCCAGATCCTACTCGAAATACCATAGACAAGGTTTAGACTTTCCGGATCTCAGGAATGGCCGCCAATAATTCTAGCTTATACCACGAAGATTCTGATCTCACGGATTCGAATGCTTTGTTGTCAGGAGATGCAATCAAACGCGTGAACCAGGAATCAAAGAGATACACACTCAATCTAAGGTAGAACGGAAGTGTTTGCAGGCATGCGTTCATGGGTTGAAAATGGTGATGAGTGTCACGGATCATCACATTCATCATGGTTAAGTGCAAGTGAATATCTTAGAACAGAGACAAGCGTGTTTGAATAGAAAACAGAAGTAATTGCATTAATTCATCGAGACACAGCAGAGCTCCTCACCCCCAATCATGGAGTTTAGAGACTCATGCCGTAGAGATATAATGTAAAACGTGAAAATGTCATGCGGGTCAAAATAAATTTCTAAAAGTTGTTTAAATACTAAACTAGTAACCTAGGTTTACAGAAAATGAGTTAACTACGATAGATAGTGCAGAAATCCACTTCCGGAGCCTACTTGGTGTGTGTTGGGGCTGAGACTTGAGCTTTACACGTGCCTAGGCTATCTCTGGAGTTAAACGCCAGATTGTAACCTGTTTTGGGCGTTTAACTCCAACTTGTAACCTGTTTCTGGCGTTTAACGCCAGAATGGAACATGGAACTGGCGTTAAATGCCAGTTTACGTCATTTATCTTTGAAAAAAGTATGAACTATTATATATTTCTGGAAAGCCCTGGATGTCTACTTTCCAACGCAGTTGAGAGCGCGCCATTTGGACTCCTATAGCTCCAGAAAATCCATTTTGAGTGCAGGGAGGTCAGAATCCAACAGCATCTGCAGTCCTTTGTCAGCCTCTGAATCAGATTTTTGCTCAGGTCCCTCAATTTCAGCCAGAAAATACTTGAAATCACAGAAAAACACATAAACTCATAGTAAAGTCCAGAAATGTGAATTTTTCTTAAAAACTAATAAAAATATACTAAAAATTAACTAAATCATACTAAAAACTATCTAAAAACAATGTCAAAAAGCGTATAAATTATCCGCTCATTACAATGCCATCGTTACTCATCCATTAACCAATCTCTGCTGATGAAGACATGGAGAAACCTGGTTGGAAAATGAAAAAAATCTTTTAATGAGTATAGCTATTTATAAATCAGATTAATCAAGTTAATTTTTCTATTTTTTTGTACATACTATATACCACTATAGATACCTTAGTTATTTTAAATATTGGTGTAATAGAACTTACCATACTATATTTTATAACAAAAATATATGTTAATACTCCATGACAGTTTTATAAAGAGCACAAAAATATTAGAAGATTAATAACTTTTAATTAAAATACTAAATTTTTATTCGATTGATTTCTAATCACACATTGACATATTGAATTTGTTGAGAAACATGTAATTAAGTTAAAAAGAAAGTAATCAAAGCGTTACTAGTCTTAGGGTCTCTTTTTTTCTTTCTTTTTCTCTGCATGTTGCTCCTACTCTTTGCTCTTTTCTACTCTTGTAGCGCAACATTATCTGCTTCTTCTCTCTGATTTCTCTTCTTCTTCATTCCAAATTCTCAAAATTCCCTCTTTTCTTACCAAATCATACCTTTTGTTTTATCTATGACAAAGTGTATATTTATTTAGATGACTTTTTATCTTTTCTTATATTATTAGCTTTCTAGTTGTAGGTGTCAAAAAGTAGCAATATGCATGGTTTTATGAGGATATAGCTAGCTTCATTATATAAAAAATTGCTTTTCTCTATTTTTTTCATGTTAAGTGTAACTTTTGTTTAGTTTTTTAGTTGTGTATTTTATTAATAATAATGAAATTTCAAACTTTTTTACCTAAATATGAATAACATAAAATTATTTACTATACTACTAAACCCATTATTATTAGTACAATAAAAAAGATAATTAAGTAATTTTATGTTATTCTTACTTAAGAAGTACAATAAATAATTTTATGTTATTCTTATTTAAGTAAAAAAGTTTAAAATTCTATTATTATTAATAAAATACACAACTAAAAAACTAAAACAAGTTACACTTAATATGAAAAAAAAAAGAAGAGAGAAAATCAATTTTCTGTATAATTAAGTTAGCTATATCCTTATAAAAACATGCATGTTGTTACTTTTTGACACCTGCAACTAGAAAGTTAATAATATAGGAAAAGATAAAAAGTCATCTGAATAAATATACACTTTGTCATATATAAAACAAAAGGTATGATTTGAGAAGAGAAGAGGGCATTTTGAGAATTTAGAACGAAGAAGAAGAGAAATGAGAGGGAAGGAGCAGAGAACGTTGCGCTACAAGAGTGGAAAAGAGCAAAGAGCAACATCAACATACAGAGAAAAGAAAAGAAAGAAAGAAAGAAAGAGACCCTAAGACTAGTAACGCTTAGATTACTTTCTTTTTAACTTAATTACATGTTTTTCAACAAATTCAATATGTCATTGTGTGATTAGAAATCAATCGAATAAAAATTTAGTGTTTTAATTAAAAGTTATTAATTTTCTAGTATTTTTGTGCTCTTTATAAAACTGTTAGCCATAGAGTATTAACATATATTTTTGTTATAAAATATAGTATGGTAAGTTCTATTACACCAATATTAAAAATAACTAAAGTATCTATAGTGGTATCTAGTATGTACAAAACAAATACAAAAATTAACTTGATTAATCTGATTTATAAATGGCTATAATCATTAAAAGATTATTTTCATTTTAGGTTCGTCCATGTCTTCATCAGCAGAGATTGGTTAATGGATGAGTTAATTAGGGGTGGCGAAACAGGTCGAACCCGCCGGGTCAAACCACCAAAACCGCCAAAAACGGCGGGTCGGGACGAGATTTTGAACCCGCCAAATTTTAAAAACCCACCAAAACTGCGGGCCATGGCGGGGCGGGGCGGGCTGACATATTTTTTTTATGGGTAATTTTGTAAATTTGCAAGTGATATATAAATAGGAAAATTAGGTTTTCCTTCCCCTGTTTCCCAGTTCCCACTTCCCACAAACAGCCGGCCCTAACCCTTTGTCCCTTACTCCCTTCCCTGACCCTGACTCCCTGAGACGGTGAGACCCTCAAACCGACGGACCCTGACCCCCGGCTTCATCCTTCAACAGCTCAGCTCCCTCGTCTGTCCTCACTCCTCGGCCTCGCTGTGTTCAGGTGTTCCCTGAGCTCCCTGCGCAGGCAGCATCACACCGCGGTTCGTGGTGGCGCGCTCCAGTTCCACTTCTCTCTGAGTTGCCTCTCGTCGTCGGTCAGTCACGTCACCGGTCGCTGTTTCATCTCGCCTGTCTTCACCAAACTAAAGTCCCGACGATGCTGTCTCGTGTTGCCTCTATGCTGTCTCAGCAGTTCTGTGTTCCGGCGGATCTCGGCAGCGCTACTCTCTCCTACCCTGCCTCTCGACGGATGTGAGCCAGTAAGTAAAGATTTTTATTTTTTTTTAGTAAGGAACTGTGAATCTGTGATTGTGGTTGTGGACAGCTTCTTTGATGCTGTTGAAAATTACTGTGGATTTGTTTATGAAATTTGTTTTACTGGTGTTTGTTTTTGAAATTTGTTTATGAATTTTGAGAGTAGGCAAGTAACCCTCTCAGATATTAGCATTGTAGTACTTGTTATGCAGGACATACACTTCCATCCATATATGGAAGCATTATTTGTATTTAAATGGCCGTATATATATAACATAATTCTGCTGCCATTTCATTGTTTTGCCTCCCTTGAAATTCACCTATGAATTGAAAATGTAAGCATAGTAATTTGAAGGCCTATGTTCATTAATTTATGCAAAGCTTATGATCTACTGAAATAGTCCAAAAAAAAGAAAAGAATTACATTAATTACACCAGAAATTATATCTCTGGCATGCTGCTATTACATATTTTCACCATCTTTATCTTCGTTTTTTTTTTCATTTTGTGGTGATATGTACTGGGTGTGAGGTACTAATGAATATTCCAAAAGTTTGTAGTGTACTAGTGTGAATAATACATGTTATTCATCTTATTTCTTGCCTATCTTTGTGTGGCTTCTATTAGAGTATTACTGTATTAGTATCATTTTAACTATGTAACTTTAGTTTGAACTTTTACTTCGTTGCTTTCTGTGATACTTGGTGTATGTGTTCTGACTTCTGATGCAACATTATTGATTTATTGCTGATTTAGATATTGTTATGTATTTGTATTATTTAGGTTGAGTTGTTGATTCTGCAATGGATGATTCTGTCTCTATGGAAGTTGATGGTGGGAATGTAACACAAAATTCTGAAAATATGGAAAGATCTGAAATGGAAGAAGATATTAAAAAGAAAAAGACAAAGGCTGTAACATCTGATGTGTGGAGATATTTCACAAAGCTTGGACCTGGTGATGATGGAATAGATCGTGCTCAATATGATGGATGCAAACAGAAGTTTAAGGCTGGTGGTAAACAATATGGGACATTGTCACTTAAGCGTCATTTTGACAGGTGCGAGAAAATAGATTTCGAGGATATCGGTCAAACTTTGATAGAAATGCAAAATAAAATGGGGACTCTCAAGATAGATAATCATGTATCGCGTGAGATGTTTGCTGCCTTTGTAATTGATTGTGATGTTCCCTTTTCTATTGTTGATAATAAGAAATTGGGTAAAATATATCAGTCCAACTCTAGGCCTAATTACTAGAAATACTCTTAAGGAGGATGTGTTGAAAATTTACTCAAGGAAAAAAGAAAAGCTTAAAAGTACTTTATTAGCCATTCCTAATAGAGTTTGTTTGACTTCTGATTTGTGAACATCCATCACTACAGAGGGTTATTTATGCCTAACTGCTCACTTTGTTGATCTGAATTGGAAATTGCAAAGTAAAATTTTGAGTTTTTGTCATATGCCTCCTTCTCACACGGGATTTGAATTGTCTTCCAAGATTTTTGAGCTTTTAAATGAATGGGAAATTGAAAAGAAGATTATGACTCTTACACTAGATAATGCATCTGCTAATGATACATGCCAAGATCATTTGAAAAGTACATTAAATATGCATGATTGGTTGTTGTGTGATGGAGAGTTCTTTCATATTCGTTGTTCTGCTCATATCTTGAATCTTATTGTGCAAGATGGATTAAAAATTGTTCATGATGCATTGGATAATATTAGGGGAAGTGTGAAATATGTAAGGGAATCGGAAAGTAGAATGATAAGGTTTAAAGAATGTGTTCCAGCGATTCAGGGTTTGAATTTTGCAAGTGGGTTGCATCTAGATGTTACTACTCGATGGAATTCTACGTACATTATGCTCGAAAGTGCTATCAAGTATCGGAAGGCCTTTGAGTATTTGAAGGCAACCGATCATACTTATAAATATTGTCCTTCAGTTGGTGAATGGGGGAGAGCTGAAAAGATATGTGAATTTTTATACCCCTTTTATGAAACTACTAATTTGATTTCTGGCACATCTTACCCTACTTCGAATTTGTATTTTCTACAAGTCTATCATATTCAATGTGTTTTGATGGGAAGTTTGAGAAGTGAAGATGAACTTCTAAGGAGCATGGGAGAAAAGATGATGAACAAATTTAAGAAGTATTGGAAAAAGTATAGTGTCATTCTTGCATTTGGTGCTATTCTTGATCCTAGACTTAAGATTTCTACTTTAGAGCTTATGTGTGAAGAGATTGATGCTGAGACTGCAAAAGGAAAGGTGGAACATGTGAAAAAAAAATTATACAAACTTTTTGAAAAATATGACAAGAATTCTCTTCCAACTGTTCAAGCACAAGGACCTAGTATTCAATCTTCATCCATGGCCCATACCCCTGAAAGTGCAAGCAAGAAGCGACTCGCAATTGTTGGTGTAAGTAACGTTTAACATATTTAAATTCTCTTATTAATTGTTATTATTCTATACTAATAAGATGTGATTATTTCTATTTTGATAGAAATTGATGAAACGTAACCATCAAGCTGAGGTCTCTAGTGGAAAGAATCCACTTGATACATACTTGGAGGAGCCACTTTTGTCAAAGGATTGCTTTGAAGATTTAGATGTTTTGGAATGGTGGAAATTATATGAGAGTCGTTATCCGAAGTTATCAATCATGGCACATGACTTATTTTCCAATTACTACGGTTGCATCGGAATCTGCCTTTAGTATTGGAGCTCATGTCATTAACAAATATAGAAGTCGAATGTTGCCAGAAAATGTTGAGGCTGTGATTTGTACTCGCAATTGGAATAAAGGCTTTGTTGATGGTAATTACATTGTTAGTTACTAATTTAATATTTATATAACATTTAAGTATTTATATCTTGTTCTAAATTTGGGTATTCTTCTAATTGCAGGTGAAGGCGAAGGTGAAGATGTGAATCCTCAAGGTGCTAGGAGAGGCGGTGTTTCAACTTCTGGATCAGATTCAAATTTTATTGATTTAGAAGTTGACAATTGATTTATGTGTGTTGATTTAAGGATTTTTTTCGGTGTCTTGTTGATTTATGAATTATGTTGTGTTTTGTTTTAATTATGGTAGAATTTATGTGTAGATTATGTGTTTGTTTTGTTATTATTATGCACTTATGTTTGAGACTTTGAGACTTATTATTTGTTATGTTATTTTTATTATTGCTAATTTCAATCAAAAAAATTATTATGGTTAATTATAATTTTTTTATGGATTAATAATTAATTTAGAATATTACTCTATATATTAAAAAACTAATTCGATGAAATAATTTTATTATAAAATAAAATAATTGTTAGTTCTTAGTGCGTT
>NC_029790.2:11376193-11404768 GCF_000816755.2 Arachis ipaensis | reverse complement strand
AGTTGAGCCCATATTAGTTTGGCAGGGCAGGCCGGCCCGCCCCATATTTGGGCGGGCTTTGGCAGGGCGGGGCGGGCCAGTCCGCTTTGCCACCCCTATGAATAATGATGGCATTGCCTATAATAACAACTGTACTGAGTCTTAGGCTTTTAGGGTTTAGCTTATTGGCTCCCGCATGAAAATAAAGTTGCTTTCTTTCTCTTTATTTTATCACCATGATCATTATGTGATGCTAAACACACAAGATTATATTCATTCATTTATGATTTTATATCCTCCTAAACCATCAATCAAAACAAGGAATTGTCTATGGTGGGTAAAGTTATATTTGGTTTTTTAGGGTTCAAGTGCCAATATTCTAAATGTGTGGCTATCTTTAGTGTTGTACTGATGGTTATGCTTGTATGATGTTTGGCCCTGAAATTTTGTTAATATTGAACCGAATCTGGTTTATCAATGTCATTAATAAAAAAATGCCAAGTTTCTCCCAGCCAAGAATTAAACAACTTAATCAATAATGATAAACTTTAAATTATTTTTTCAAATTCAAAATTTGATTAATTGACATTAATGGCTTTTTTGAATCAAAACTTACCCTAATTTATTTTCACTTCCACTCACCATTCACCACAAAAAATCACAAATCCTTATCCCTCTTTCCAATGCCCCACGCCGCTGTGGTTTCATCCTCGCGTCGCTAGCGTCGATGCAGCACCGTCCTCGCTCGCCATCGCAGGTCATCCTTGCATCCTTCTCCGCCACCTCATCTGTTGTTCGCGCAGGAAAGACAGCCACCATCGCGCTTCTATTTCACCCTCCTTGCGTCCCATCGCGACTCCCCATCGCTCTCCCGACGCACCCTTGCCATTTGTGACTCCCATCGCTCGCTACTCGCATCCCACGACTCTCCATCCGTCACGACGCGGCCACCACCAGGTCCCCATTTGCGACGCGCGATCAACTACTCCAATCCACGACGACTCCTCCACTCGTCGCAATACGCCACCGGGAGTCCCCCACTGTCCACGCAACGCCATCCAAGACGTCGTCGCCGGCCACCCTACATCTCTTTTTCTCCTCCTCCTATTCGGTTTTGAATGATTTTTTAACTAGTTTTTTATGTTTCTTATTTTTACATTTCGGATGATTCTTTTTATTAGTTTTGGATGATTATTTTTTCTATGTTTTGTATGTTTTTTTCTTAGGATTTGGATGATTCTTTTTATTAGATTTGGTTGATTCTTTTTCCTATGTTTTTGTATGTTTTTTTCTTAGGATTTAGATGATTCTTTATCTTATGTTTTGGTGTTTTTGTTTTTTGGAGTTTGCAAGTTTTTTTTGGAGAGAGGAATTAGTGTTTGCATAATAAATGGTAATGGATGAATTAGAGTAAGAAGAGGCAATTAATAATCATTAATTTTGTATCCTTTAAAAAAATTTAAATAACCACTAATTAATGACAATTAATATCATTAATTAGTATAGAATATAATTCAAAAATATTTGTTGACTTATTATTGATTAGACCCCCTCTTGGGTGCTTAGCGGGATTGTTTTTATCAAATTGTAAAGATTTCTATATTTATGTTAAAAGAAGTGATTTTTGAGGGTTTAGAAGTGCAGTAAATAATTTTATATTATTCTTATTTGGGTAAAAAAGTTTGAAATTCCATTATTATTAATAAAATACACAACTAAAAAACTAAAAAAAGTTACACTTGACATGAAAAAAAAAAGAAGAGAGAAAATCAATTCTCTATATAATTAAGCTAGCTATATCCTCATAAAAATATGCATGTTGCTACTTAGGGGTATTCAAAATCGATCCAAACCGAACTAAACTGACCAACCAAACCAAAAAAACCGAAAACTGAACAAACCGAAAATCGCAAAAACCGAAAAAAAAAAGTGTTTTGCAGTTTTTTTGCTGTTCGGTTCGGTTTTCGGTTCTGACCAGTAAAACCCTAACTGAACCGAACCGAACCGAACCGATGGAATAAAAAAACCCTAAAAACCAACCCCACCCCACCCCCAATTCCCTTGGCCTTGAACGCGAGTCCTGAGCAGCAGTGAGCCACTGAGTCCTAACCCCAATCGGAGCTCTCAGCCCCAATCGAAAGCTCTGCCTCTCAGCCTCTCACAGTCGCACTCTCCTCTCTGCAGTGGCGCTCTCCTCTCACGGCGGCGAACCCACGTTCCTCCCGGTCTCCCACCACCTCGCAGCGAAGCCTTCCTCCCAACGCCGCCGAACCCCTTCGCGGATAGAGCACCACGAAGCCCTAGCCACAGCCGACCCTTGCACACCGCAATAGCAATCTAGCAGAGCACGAACCTCATCCCTCGCACCCAGCACTCCAGCAGTAGCAGAGCACGACCCTCGTGACCTCGTCCCTCGCACCCAGGAGTAGCAGAGCACGACCCTTGCTCCCTCGCACCCAACAGTAGCAGAGCACCACCCTCGCCACCCACTAGTGTAAAACTCGATTTTGTTTAACCTTGCTATTGGTATTGTTTGCTATTGGTATTTTTGACCTTATTGTTACTGTTAATTTGGTTAAATTATACTCAGCATTGTTAATCATTGCTGTTTATTGATTTATTGTTGACTTGGTAATCTAGTATTGTTGCTGCCTTGCTGGTTATTGATTCATTGCTGTGACTTGGTTAATTTGGTTAAATTATACTCAGCATTATTAATCATTGTTGTTTATTGATTTATTGTTGACTTGGTAATTTGGTATTGTTGCTGCCTTGCTGGTTATTGATTCATTGTTGTGACTTGGTTAATTTGGTTAAATTATATTCAGCATTGTTAATCATTGCTGTTTATTGATTTATTGCTGACTTGGTAATTTGGTATTGTTGCTGCCTTGTTGGTTATTGATTCATTGATGATTTGCTGGTTATTGATTCATTGTTGTGACTTGGTTAATTTGGTTAAGAGAACTTTTAGGCAGTGATGAACATTGTTGTTATAGGCAATTTTTGGTAATGATACATTGTTGCGCTATCTATAATGATGAACATTATGACTTGTTTAACTTTCATTTATGTTTTCTGCCTTTATTTTGCATGTGCAGGTTTGGGGATGATGTGATGGAAGTAGTTGCATCTTGGACAAAAGCCTTGTGCGTTGACATCTCTCAAGGCCGCATACCAAATCATGTTGATGATGTCAAAGCTGAAGCTAGTGAATTAGGAAATAAAGTTTTGTCTAGTTGGAGTGTACTTGACATTGGGACACGCAATAGTTTGCTTCTCCAAGAATTAGCTAAACAAGGGTATGGTATTTCTTGCGATGTTCTGCACTTTTAGTAATATATGCTGTATAATTCTTTTATAGAAAAAAAGAGAAAAGAAAGACTTTGTTAAAGTTAGCAAATTTCTGAATTACTATTTATTATAACAAATGTGTATTGTTGGAAATCGGAAGGCATGTGAATCTTGTGCCATATAAATTTTTTCATACACAAATATATTTAATTGCTAATTAAATGAGATTCCATAGCATCAAAAGCAAGGTGTGAATATGTGAAAATCATGAAAAACAAAGATATATTCAAGTAAACAAAGAAAGTTGCTACATAAAGGTGGTATGGAAATGTATATACTATTATATGCTTTTTTTTGGAGGGAAGGTACACTTATAAGTACTTGGAAGTTCTGCCTATTGGTTTCTGAGAGATATCCCGGGTTTTTTATGTTGCATTGCATGTGTTATTAATCTTACTATTGCTACCTTTTCAGGTTCTCTTATTTGACTGGTACGGATTATAGTGAAGGGGCCATCAGCCTTGCTCAAAGCGTTGCTAATCGGGTTGCTAATCGGGATGTATTTTTTTTTGAATTGATTGAAAAAACCGAACAAATCGAACCAAAATTGGTTTGGTTTGGTTCGGATGGCTTCAATAAAAAATCGAACCAAACCGAATCGCAGTTGAATTACACGATCGGATCAGAAGACTTTTTTCTCAAAAACCAAACCAAACCGCACCGCGAATACCCCTATTGCTACTTTTTTATGCCTACAACTAGAAAGCCAATAATATATTAAAAGATAAAAAGTCATCTGAATAAATATACACTTTCTCATATATAAAATAAAAGGTATGATTTGGGAAGAGAATAGGGTATTTTGAGAATTTGGAATGAAGAAGAAGAGAATTGAGGGGGAAAGAGCAGAGAGTGTTGTGCTACAAGAGTGGAAAAGAGCAAAGAGCAGCAGCAACATGCAGAAAAAAGGAAAGAAAGAAAGAAAGAGACCCTAAAACTAGTAACGCTTTAATTACTTTCTTTTTAACTTAATTACATGTTTCTCAACAAATTCAATATGTCAATGTGTGATTAGAAATCAATCGAATAAAAATTTAGTGTTTTAATTAAAAGTTATTAATCTTCTAGTATTTTTGTGCTCTTTATAAAACAGTTAGCCATGGAGTACTAACATATATTTTTGTTATAAAATATAATACGGTAAGTTCTATTACACCAATATTTGAATTAACTAAGATACCTATAGTGGTATGTAGTATGTACAAAAAAATAGAAAAATTAACTTGATTAATTTAATTTATAAATAGCTATAATCATTAAAAGATTTTTTTCATTTTCCAAGCAGGTTTCTCCATGTCTTCATCAGCAGAAATTGGTTAATGAATGAGTAATGATGCCATTGCCTATAATAACAACTGTACTGAGTCTTAGACTTTTAGGGTTTAGCTTATTGGCTCCCGCATAAAAATAAAGCTGCTTTCCTTCTCTTTATTTTCTCATCACCATGATCATTATGTATTGCTAAACACACAAGATTATATTCATTCATTTATGATTTTATATCCTTCTAAACCATCAATCGAAACAAGGAATTGTCTATGGTGGGTAAAGTTTTATTTGGTTTTTTAGGGTCCAAGTGCCAATATTCTAAATGTGTGGCTATCCTTAGTGTCGTACTGATGGTTATGCTTGTGTGATGTTTGGCCCTGAAATTTTGATAATATTGAACCAGATCTGGTTTATTAATATTATTAATGTCAATTAATAAAAAATTTCAAGTGTCCACCAACGAAGAATTGAACAACTCAATTAATAATGATTAATTTTAAATTATTTTTTCAAATTCAAAATTTGATTAATTGACATTAATGGCATTTTTGAATCAAAACATACCTTAATTTATTTTCTCTTCCACTCAACATTCACCACACAAAACCACAAATTCTAATCCCTCTTCCTAATGGCCCACACTGTCGCAGTTTCGTCCTCTCACCGCTAGCGTTACCGCAGCACCGTCTTTGCGCGCCATCGCCGGTCGTCCTTGCATTCTTCTCCGCCACCTTATCTGTCGTTTGCGCAGGAAAGACAACCACCATCGCGTTTCTACTTCACCCTCCTCGCGTCCTGTCGCGACTCCCAATCATTCGCCACTCGCACCCCACGACTCTCCATCCGTCGCGATGCAGCCACCACCAGGTCCCCATTTGCGACGCGCGATCACTACTCCAATCCACGGCGACTCCTCCACTCGTCGCAATGTGCCACCGCGAGTCCCCCCACTGTCCACGCAATGCCATCCAAGACGTCGTCGCCGGCCACCCTACGACTCTTCTTCTCCCCCTCCTATTTGGTTTTAAATGATTTTTTTAACTAGTTTTTTATGTTTCTTTTTTCTATATTTCGGATGATTCTTTTTATTAGTTTTGGATTATTCTTTTTCCTATGTTTTGTATATTTTTTTTAGGATTTGGATAATTCTTTTTATTAGTTTTGGATGATTCTTTTTCCTATGTTTTGTATGTTTTTTTCTTAGAATTTGGATGATTCTTTATCTTATGTTTTGATGTTTTTGTTTTTTGGAGTTTCGAAGTTTTTTTTTTGGAGAAAGAAATTAGTGTTTACGTAATAAATGGTAAAAGGTGAATTAGAGTAAGAAGAGAAAATTAATAATCATTAATTTTGTATCTTTTAAAAAAATTAAATAACCACTAATTAATGACAATTAATGTCATTAATTAGCATAGAATATAATTCAAAAATATTTGTTGGCTTATTATTGGTTAGACCTCTCTTGGTTTTTTAGTAGAATTGTTTTATCAAATTGTAAAAATTTATATAGTTAGGTTAAAAGAAGTGGTTTTTGAGGGTTTAATAGTGCAGTAAATAATTTTATGTTATTCTTATTTAGGTAAAAAAAAAGTTGAAATTCCATTATTATTAATAAAATAAAGAACTAAAAAAACTAAACAAAAGTTACACTTAACATGAAAAAAAAAAAGAGAAAATCAATTCTTTGTATAATGAAGCTAGCTATATCCCCATAAAAGCATGCATGTTGCTACTTTTTGACACCTGCAACTAGAAAGCTAATAATATAAGAAAAGATAAAAAGTCATTTGAATAAATATACACTTTGTCATATATAAAACAAAAAGGTATAATTTGGGAAGAGAAAATGACATTTTGAAAATTTGAAATGAAGAAGATGAGAAAGAAGGGAGAAAGAGCAGAGAATGTTGCGCTACAAGAATGGAAAAGAACAAAGATCAGCAGCAACATACAAAGAAAAGGAAAGAAAGAAAGAAAGAGACCTAAGACTAGTAACACTTTAGTGTGCTAATTAAAAGTTATTAATCTTCTAGTATTTTTGTGCTCTTTATAAATCTGTTAGCCATGGAGTATTAACATATATTTTTGTTATAAAATATAGTATGGTAAGTTCTATTACACCAATATTTAAAATAACTAAGGTATCTATAGTAGTATGTAGTATGTACAAAAAATACAAAAATTAACTTAATTAATCTTATTTACAAATGGCTATAGTCATTAAAAGATTTTTTCATTTTCCAACCAGGTTCCTCCATGTCTTCGTCAACAGAAATTGGTTAATGGATGAGTAATGATGGCATTGCCTATAATAACAACTGTACTGAGTTTTAGGCTTTTAGGTAGCGTTTGTTTTGAGGTACTGAGACAGAGACTGAGAGACTGAGACTCAGTATTGTGTTTGTTAGTTCAGAGACTGGTATTAAAATTTCTGTTTCTGTCTCTAAAATTTTAGTATTTCAGTACCTCCAAAAAGTAAGGACACAGGGGACTAAAATTTTTAGAGATGGAGACTGAAACTTTAATAACATTTTATACCTAAAATACTTTCATTTCAATTAATTAATTCCAATTTTATCTTTTGTGCAAATTAAATTAGAGTTTCATTCTTGTTTCAATTCCTGTCTCCCATTTTGCACCAAATAGAATACTGATATTTATTTCAATTCCTGTCTCTTAGTCTCTGTCTCTCAGTCTCAGTCTTTCCGTCTCTATCTCTCCACCAAACGTTACCTTAGGGTTTAGGTTATTGGCTCCCGCATGAAAATAAAGCTGCTTCCTTTCTCTTTATTTTCTCATCACCATGATCATTATGTGATGCTAAACACACAAGATTATATTCATTCATTTATGATTTTATATCCTCCTAAACCATAAATCAAAACAAGGAATTGTCTACAGTGGGTAAAGTTATATTTGGTTTTTTAGGATCCAAGTGCCAATATTCTAAATGTGTGGCTATCCTTAGTGTCGTACTAATGGTTATGCTTGTGTGATGTTTGGACTTGAAATTTTGATAATATTGAACCGGATCTAGTTTATTAATGTCATTAATGTCAATTAATAAAAAATGCCAAGGGTTCACCGGCCAAGAATTGAACAACTCAATTAATAATAAATAATTTTAAATTATTTTTTCAAATTCAAAATATGATTAATTGACATTAATGGCATTTTTGAATCAAAACTTACCCTAATTTATTTTCACTTCCACTCACCATTCACCACACAAAACCACAAATCCTTATACCACTTCCCAATGCCCACGCTGCCGCGGTTTCGTCCTCACGCCGCTAGTGTCATCGCAGCACCGTCCTCGTGCACCACCGCCGGTCGTCCTTGCATCCTTCTCCGCCACTTCATCTGCCGTTTGCGCAGGAAAGATAGCCACCATCGCGCTTCTACTTCACCCTCGTCGCGTCCCATCGTGACTCCCCGTTGCTCGCCCGACGCACCTTTACCGCTCGCGACTCCCCATCGCTCGCCACTCGCACCCCGCAACCCTCCATCCGTCGCGATGCAGCCACCACCAGGTCCCCATTCGCGACGCACGATCAACTACTCTGATCCACGGTGACTCCTCCACTCGTCGCAATGCGCCACCGCGAGTTCCCCATTGTCCACGCAATGCCATCCATGACGTTGTCGCCGGCCAGCCTGCGGCTCTTCTTCTCTTCCTCTTATTTAGTTTTGAATGATTTTTTTAACTAGTTTTTTATGTTTCTTTTTTCTACATTTCGGATGATTCTTTTTATTAATTTTGGATGATTCTTTTTCCTATGTTTTGTATATTTTTTTCTTAGGATTTGGATGATTCTTTTTATTAGTTTTGAATGATTCTTTTTTCTATGTTTTGTATATTTTTTTCTTAGGATTTGGATGATTATTTATCTTATGTTTTGGTGTTTTTATTTTTTAGAGTTTCGAAGTTTTTTTTTTGAGAGAGGAATTAGTGTTTGCGTAATAAATGGTAAAAGGTGAATTAGAGTAAGAAGTAGAGGTAATTAATAATCATTAATTTTGTATCTTTTAAAAAAATTTAAATAACCACTAATTAATGACAATTAATATCATTAATTAGTATAGAATATAATTCAAAAATATTTGTTGGCTTATTATTGGTTATACCCTTCTTGGTTTTCTAGCGGAATTGTTTTATCAAATTGTGAAGATTTTTATATTTAGGTTAAAAGAAGTGATTTTTGAGGGTTTAGTAGTGCAATAAATAATGTTATGTTATTCTTATTTAGGTAAAAAAGTTTGAAATTCCATTATTATTAATAAAATACACAACCAAAAGATTAAAAAAAAGTTACACGTAACATGAAAAAAAAGAAGAGAGAAAATCAATTCTCTGTATAATTACGCTAGCTATATCCTCATAAAAGCATGCATGTTGCTACTTTTTGACACCTGCAACTAGAAAGCTAATAATATAAGAAAAGATAAAAAGTCATTTGAATAAATATACACTTTGTCATATATAAAACAAAAAGGTATGATTTGGGAAGAGAAGAAGGCATTTTGAGAATTTGGAATGAAGAAGAAGAGAAAGGAGGGGGAAGGAGCAGAGAATGTTGCGCTACAAAAGTGGAAAAGAGCAAAGAGCACCAGCAACATGCAGAGAAAAGGAAAGAAAGAAAGAAAGAGACCCTAAGACTAGTAACACTTTCATTACTTTCTTTTTAACTTAATTACATGTTTCTTAACAAATTCAATATGTCAATGTGTGATTAGAAATCAATCGAATAAAAATTTAGTGTGTTAATTAAAAGTTATTAATCTTCTAGTATTTTTGTGCTCTTTATAAAATTGTTAGCCATGGAGTATTAACATATATTTTTGTTATAAAATATAGTATGGTAAGTTCTATTACACCAATATTTAAAGTAACTAAGGTATCTATAGTGGTATGTAGTATGTACGAAAAATATAAAAAATTAACTTGATTAATTTGATTCATTAAATGTCTATAATAACAAATGTACTGAGCATAGTTATTAGAATCGGACCGAATCGGCCGGTTCAATTAAAAAACTGATAAATCGGATCTAATATTGATCCAATCTGATATTTAGATCGCACAATATTAAAAACCAAAACGAACCAGTCAAACTTAGAATAAACTGGTGAAAACCGGCCTTCACCAGGTCAGGCCGGACCACTTAAAATTTAAAATTTCAAGAAATGTGTGAGGTGGGATTCAACCCCTTGTCTTCTTGGAAAAGGAACGTCCTTCAAAAGCGGTATGCGAGGTCCCGAGTACTTCGCGTGAGAGGGGGGTGCCACCTGCAAAGACACTCAGACGCTCTTGTCAGTAAGGTGTGCAGGCGGATAGGGTGATAGAGTATGTAACGTACCTCTGGGGGAGAGCAAGCCTCCCCTTTATATACCTGTCAGAGGTGGGCCCGATGAGAACAGGCCCATGTTTCCAGGGAGGTTATCCCCTAGCTGTGCATGAGCTGTCCTGGACGCGTGTCCGGGTCGTTGTGGGGCATGTGTCCGGTTCGGGTGGCGTCCGGGTCGGGCCGACCCGCAAGGACTCTGGGCCAGGTCGTAACAGTGCCCCCGACGCGCCAGTAATGCTCGTGGGAGACATTGATGGCGCGTGATTTTCTCGTTCGTGTGTTGTCGCCAGATCAATTGTTCGTGGGAGTGACGTGCTCCCTGCGCGCGTGTCTCTTGGTTGCCAAGGCGACCGTTTCGTCGCTTCGTTCTTCGCGCTGAGCATTGAATGCTCATAATGGGTTACTAAAATCCTGCGTGCAAAGACCTTTTTACCCCTGGCTTCTTCGCGCTTTGTGCAGCGGTTTTTAAACAGTTTCTTATTTCTTTTGTTCCCACTTTTGCTATTCCCACTTTCTTTTCTCCCTGATATCCAAATTTCCTCCGTTTCAAGCGTTTTTGTGCCTCTTCAACCACTTGTTCGAGGTTCTTTGTGCTTCTCCAACCACTTTCAAGTTCTTTCGACTAATTCAGGTATTTCTAGAATCCTTCTCTTTTCTGTTCTGTTCTTGCGTGCTTGTTGTATGTGTTTGCCTCGCCATTTTTACTGTTGCATTGCTACATGGCTTTCTGATGATAGGTAGAGTATTAGGGCAGGGGTACCATTCCAGGGTAGATTTTTAGGTGGGTTGCTTGGTTCATATTTGATCTTAACTGTTCAGTAGGATGAATTATAGCTTCTGGGTATTTTCCGGGTTCCCGATCTCGTAGACTAACGGAGTGGTACCCCGCTGTAGGTATGCCTCGTGTCGTCTCCCGGGCTTCCCCTTCCGCGGCGAGCTATGATCCGTACGCCTGGGTAACCTTGGATGTAAAGGATTCGCCAAACCAGATGGATCTAGCGGAATTGATAGAGTTCCGGCAGGCCGGGTACTTGTGCGGGGGAACAGACGAAGAGGCCAATTATGAGACCTTCGTGCCTGCCCCCCATGAGCGGCTTTACGAGGTCAATCTTCACTCTCCCCGGATTGCCGACTGGATTTCGTTTTACAAATCCATGTTTACCCAGGTTGGGGTTCACCTTCCGTTTTCCGAATTCCAGATGTCACTCTTAAATCGGATATCCGTGTCTCCGTCACAGCTCCATCCGAACAGTTGGGCTTCTATCCGCTGTTTTGAGATGGTGTGCGAGTATCTCGAGCTGCCGGTGTCGGTGGATGTCTTCCTTTTCTTCTTCAACCTTACCAAACCTTCCAAACAAGGGAAGGCGAGGAAAGGGTTCCTTTCTTTCCGGTCTGCCCAGGGTAGGAGAATATTTGGTCTGTTCGAGGATTCCTACCACGGGTTTAAAGATAAGTTTTTCAAAGTCCGTCTCGTTAGAGGTCGGCATCCCTTTTGGTTATCCTTGGAGGGGGAGCGCCTCATCCCCACTTACTGGAGCTTTGGGGCGAGGTCAAATTCTTTTATCAAGGTAACATATAAGAGGATGTCCTCAGTAGATAAGCAAATAGCCGATGTGCTATTTGCTATTTTTGAAAAGAACCTCGTAAATCCTCATCTCCTTATGGGTGAACGGGAGGCCGCCAGGAGCTATATCCGTGAGTCGTCTCGTTTCCTGTTTTTATGTTGTTTATTATTGTTTGCTTCACACGGTCTAACGGCTGATGTGTTTGTTTATTGCAGTGGAAATGTCTGCTACAGTGACTGGTCTTGAGAATCTGATGAAGACCTTCTTCTCGGAAAGCGATGACGAGAAAGCTGAGGGGAAAGATTCCGGGAAGTCGGCTGGACCTTCTGGGGAGAAGGAGGACCAGACTGAGCCCCCTCCCCAGGATACCGATATGTCCGGTGTGAACCCAGAGGGGGTGCAAGCTTCTCCTCCTTCCGAGGTCGTCGTGGGCGGGCACTCGCCCTCTGCTCCTCAGGTGGATGACGATGTGGAACTCATCCACACCTCTAAGAGGCGAAGGGCATCTTCGAGCCCGGAGGGGGCTCTTACCATCATGGAGAGGAATTTCGATGCCACAACTTTTATTGACTCGCAGCTGATTCCTGGGACAGAGGAGCATTTCCACGGGACCGACCTAGCCGGGCAGGCGAGATGGATGTATCGAACTTTGCTCCGGGGTGCCGTGATAGCTCGAAAGGCTGAGTGCGAGTTGTCGGGAATGCAAGCCCTCCGGAGGAAGCTCGAGTCTTCTGTCAAAGCAAACAATGACTTTAAGGCCCAGGTCGAGTTGCTCCAGAGTCAGTTGTCTGAAATGGGGGAGAAGCTCAAGGCATCCGAGGAAAAGAATGCGTCTGCCGAGGAGAAACTGAAGGCTTCCGACGAGACGGTGGCCCGTTTAGTCGAGCGAGAGATGACTTTGGAGAGCCAGTTGAACGCCGCCCAGGGGCGTGTGGCAGCTTTGGAAAAGGAGCGGGACCAAGCTGTGTCGTCGGCCGAAGCCGCCAAAGTCGAGGTCGAGGAGCTCAAGAAGAAGCTGAAATCGACCAAAGAACAAGGCAAGAACGCGATCTCTATGACTGAGGACGCCTTGAAGGCTCAGGTGAAGATTGTGGCACCCGACTTCGACACATCGGCTATCGGGGTCTTCAAAATGATTCAAGACGGCAAGATTGTCGATATGCCTAGGAAGTGACTTCTTATAACTTGATCATTTGCTGTAGATTTGTTGAACATTTGTTGTGTGTTTTGTATTTTGATACTTCGTAACATTTGCGTTGGTTTAGTCGTTTGGCCGGATGACCGTTACTCTCTTTCGCCTTGTTCGTCGTATTGTTTTTGTCACCGTTTTTTCGTGGTGGGCTCATTGCTTGTGCCCGTTTTGTCATTTTTACGTTGGTAACAATTTGGACCGATTTGGTCGTGTTGTCGCCGTGTGGATTATAGCGATGGTCCGTCTGGCTTTCGGGGTGATCAGTCCCGGGTTGCCGTTTTAGGACGTAATCGCGTGCTACGCGTATTGGGAAGCAACAAAAGAGTAGGGAAATATTTTAACAAGTAAGAATTAATCGTCAGTTAAGCAAGCTTGTTAATATGGCAAGTATTCAATAAGGATAAATAGCTAAAAACTTTCTAAAAAATTAACATGTGCGCAGAGCAAGCATACATAAGTCCGTTAGGGTTCCTGGTCGGTTTACCCGAGTCAGGAGTAGAACCTCCTCAGGTTACCTGCATTCCATGTTCTAGGGATTTCTTTACCGTCAAGTCTCTCGAGCTTGTAGGCACCCTTGCCAAGCACTTCTCTGATTCTGTAGGGCCCTTCCCAATTTGCCGTCAGCTTTCCTTCCCCAGGGGTCGGCAGACCTACGTCGTTGCGTCGCAGAACGATGTCTCTTTCCCCGAAATCCCTCTTGAGGACTTTAGCGTTGTAGCGTAGGGCTATTCTTTGTTTCAATGCTGTTTCTGACAAATGGGCCATCTTCCTCATTTCCTCTACCAGGTCTTTTTCTACCGCTTCGTCTACACCTGCGAGCAGTAGCCGTGGGCTCGGTTCGCCGATTTCGACGGGTATCACGGCATCGACCCCGTATGTTAGGCGAAAAGGGGTTTCCCCCGTAGCACTTTGCTCGGTCGTTCGGTATGACCACAGGACCGAAGCGACCTCGTCTGCCCATGCGCCTTTCTTGCTGTCTAGGTGTTTCTTGAGGCCGAGTAAGATGACCTTGTTTGCGGACTCTACTTGTCCGTTTGTCTGGGGGTGTTCGACTGAAGAAAAATTTTGTTTTACCCCTAGGCCGGTAAGGAACTCCGTGAATTTCTTGTCAGTGAATTGTGTTCCGTTATCCGAGATGACGACATCCGGGATCCCGAATCGGGTTATCACCTATCTCCACGTGAATTTCCTGCAATTAGAGGAGGATATGCTGGCCAGTGGTTCGGCCTCTATCCATTTGGTGTAGTAGTCGATGGCCACTATGAGATACTTGACCTGTCCTGGGCCAACCGGGAAGGGTCCTAGGAGGTCGACTCCCCATTGAGCGAAAGGTCGTGTGGTCGTCAGAAGGCTCAATTCGGAAGCCGGCGCCTTGTGGAAGTTGGCGTTTTGTTGACACTTTACGCACTTTCTGACAAATTCCCTCGAGTCTTTCATCATTGATGGCCAGTAATATCCAGCTCGGATGAGCTTCCTCGCTAGGGCTTTGCCCCCAATGTGGTGGCCGCAACATCCCTCGTGGACTTCTCTAAGTACATAGTTCGTCTGGTCGGGGTGCAAGCACTTCAATAGGGGCTGGCTGAGCCCCTTTCTGAACAGTTGTCCTTGTATGATTGCATATCTGGCCGCCTCCCTTCTCAATGTTTTGGCCGCTTTCTCATCGTCAGGCAACTTTCCGAGTTCCAGGAAGTTTGTGATGGGGTCCAACCACGAGGGGCTTGACTCCGTCAAATGGAGGGCGACCGTTGGCTCCTTCACCATGCCTTGGATGAGAGACCGGTTACCCGCTCCTGGCTTCGTGCTCGCTAGTTTGGACAGGAGGTCCGCCCGTGTGTTCCTTTCTCTTGGGACGTGTTGGATCGTGACTTCTTGGAACTGACTTGTCATTTCTTTGACCTTTTCCAGGTATTTTTGTAGGAGAGGGTCCCGGGCTTGGTAGCTTCCGTTTACCTGTGAGGTGACGACCTGTGAGTCACTGCATACTTCGACCTTCGTTGCCCCGACTTCCCGCGCTAGTATTAGTCCGCTTAAGAGAGCTTCATATTCCGCTTGATTGTTCGACACGAAAAACTCGAACTTGGTTGATTGCTCGTAGATGATTCCTGTCGGGCTTTCTAAGATGACCCCTGCTCCCCCGGACGTTTGGTTGGAGGCCCCGTCCACGTGGAGCCTCTACCGTGTGCCTGTCTCTTCGGGGGAATCACCCGTTACCTCAACCAAAAAGTCTGCCATTGCCTGGGCCTTGATTACGTGTCGGGGATCATACTGCAAGTTGTATTGGGAGAGCTCGATGGCCCAGGTCATCATCCTACCAGCCAAATCAGGTTTTTGTAGTACTTGGCGAATTGCCTGGTCCGTCCTTACGACTATACGGTGACCCTGGAAGTATTGCTTTAGCCTTCGGGAGGAAGTTAGGAGCGTCAATGCCAGCTTTTCCAGTTTGCTGTACCTCAGCTCGGCTCCTTGTAGAGCCCTACTCACGAAGTAGACCGGCTGCTGAGCTTTCCCTTCTTCTCTTACGAGCACCGCTGCAAGCGCTTCCTCTGTTACTGCCAGGTAGAGGTAGAGTGATTCTCCGGCTTTGGGTTTTCCGAGTACAGGGGGCGCTGCTAGGATCTCCTTGAAGTGTTTGAATGCCTCCTCGCACGCGGGGGTCCATTCGAATGCTATTCCTTTTTTCATCAGATTGAAGAAGGGCAGGGCTTTTGCTGCCGATGCGCCGAGGAAACGGGATAATGCCGTCAGTCTCCCCGCCAATCGTTGGACATCTTTGATACAACCCGAGCTCTTCATCTGGAGGATCGCTTGGCACTTCTCGGGGTTGGCTTCCACTCCTCTTTGGGTGATCATGAATCCCAGGAACTTTCCGGCCTCTATGGCAAAGGCACATTTGAGCGGGTTAAGCCTCATGCCGTGTTGCCGGAGGGACGCAAATATGCCTCCCAGGTCTCTCAGGAGATCGTCTGGTCATGTGGTTTTGGCGAGAATGTCGTCCACGTAGACTTCCACTGTCTTGCCTATAAGCTCACTGAATATCTTGTTCATCAATCTCTGGTATGTGGCGCCAGCGTTTTTCAGACCAAATGGTATTACTTTGTAGCAATAGGTCCCTCCTGGCGTTATGAACGCCGTTTTTTCCTCGTCGGGTCGGTGCATCGGTATCTGATTGTATCCAGAATAGGCGTCCATGAAGCTCAGATACCGGTACCCCGCCGCTGCGTCGACGAGTGCGTCAATGTTGGGCAGGGAGTAGCAGTCCTTAGGACATGCCTTATTGAGGTCGGAGTAGTCTACACACATTCTCCACCTCCCATTGTGTTTCTTCACCAAAACTACGTTCGACAGCCAGGTCGAGTAGTCCAATTCCCGGATGAACCCTGCTTCAAGGAGGCTGGCCGCCTGCCTGGCCACCTCCTCTGCCCTTTCTTGTGACATCTTTCTCTTCCTCTGGGCCACTGGTTTGACTTCTGGTTTGACGGCCAAATGGTGTGACATGAGCTGGGGATCTATTCCTGGCATGTCGGCTGGCGTCCAAGCGAAGAGGTCGGCATTGGCTGTCTTCGCCTTCATGATCCCGATTGCGTCTCCTTGGCTCCCTTATAAGGTGGGAGAAATCGGCAAGTTTTCCGTCCCTGATTGCCTGCTCCAGGGCGTCTTTTAGGTCGAAGCAGTCTTGGGTTCTGTGTCCGTATCTCTTATGATATTCGCAGTAGAGGCTCTTGTCTCCACCCGTCCTGCCCTTCAGAGGTCGGGGTTTCGTCAGTATTCCCTTCTCTGCTATCTGTTGGTAGACTTCTGTGATCGGTGCCGTGAGGGGGTGTAATTGGTGAATTTCCCTATTCGGGGGAATGGCTTCGAGAGTGCCGGTCTTGGTTGTAGGCGGGCTGCCGTTTATTGGCAGCCACGACCCGGCTTACTTCCTCGTCGTTGATATATTCCTTAGCTACGCGCTGGATCTCCTGCATTGTCCAGACTGGCTTTGTAGTAAGGTGCTTCCTGAAGTCCTCATTCAGGACCCCATTCGTCAAGCATAAACTCGCCACTGAGTCTGTCAAACCGTCAATTTCCAAGCATTCATCGTTGAAGCGGTCCAAGTATTTCCGGGTCGGCTCCCCGGCTCTTTGGGTCACCCCTAGCAGATTGATCGGGTGCTTGGCTTTTGCGATCCTGGTTGTGAATTGAGCCAGGAAGGCATGGCTGATGTCAGAGAATTGGGTCACCGAGCCCTGCGGGAGGTTATTGAACCACCGTATTGCAGGCCCCGCCAGAGTGACCGGGAAAGCGCAACATCTTACCTCATCTCCTACTCCTTCTAAGTTCATCCTGGCCTCGAAGGCCGTTAGATGCTCCAGGGGGTCCTGCGTTCCATCGTACCTCATGTCCGTCGGCTTGTCAAAATGCTTTGGCAGCCGGACCTCGAGTATGGAGCGGTGGAATGGGGTGGCCCCTATTATCACGTGTCCCCGGGTGTTCGTTCTCCCTTCGTCGTTCTCCTGGCGGGCGTCTTCGTCCCCTCGGTTCGTGGTACGCCGTCCTTCGCGCCTGGCGTAAATGATGGGATCTCGACTTCTTCTTCTGGCACGTCCCCGTCCCCCTGTGCTTTCTGACTCGTACTGGGGGCTGGGTGTGCGCCTTGAGCGGCTCCTCGAGCGGGAACTGGTGGGGCTTTGCTCCAGAGTGTGTTGGTCGCGTTCTCTGTCTGCTAGCCTGCGTTCCAAGTCTTGCATCCTGTGGCGTAGCTCTTGCATTATCCTTGCGTGGTTGTCGCCAGTCCCTCCGAAGGGGCGTCTTTCGTGAGTCTGCGTCGTGTCCCTTGGAGGCGACCTCTGTTGTTGTCGAGTTTCCGTCGCAACGGCGCCTCCCCCAGGCACGGGGAGCGCGGCCTCGCAGCCTGTCCCAGTTTGGACTAGCACGAAGTCCATGGACGATAGTCCCCACAGACGGCCCCAATGTTCGGTAGGTCGTTACTGAACGCATGGACGAGTCCCCACAGACGGCGCCAATGTTCGGTAGATCGGTTGCTGAACGGTTCGGGTTATGATCCAGGAGGATGGTAGGGGCTCGTCAAGTCACAGACTACCAGTCAGCGGTATGCGAGGTCCCGAGTACTTCGCGTGAGAGGGGGGTGCCACCTGCAAAGACACTCAGACGCTCTTGTCAGTAAGGTGTGCAGGCGGATAGGGTGATAGAGTATGTAACGTACCTCTGGGGGAGAGCAAGCCTCCCCTTTATATACCTGTCAGAGGTGGGCCCGATGAGAACAGGCCCATGTTTCCAGGGAGGTTATCCCCTAGCTGTGCATGAGCTATCCTGGACGCGTGTCCGGGTCGTTGTGGGGCATGTGTCCGGTTCGGGTGGCGTCCGGGTCGGGCTGACCCGCAAGGACTCTGGGCCAGGCCGTAACAGAAGGGAACAAGGTAACTGTCACTAACAGATTCCAAACCTAAGTAACCAACTAACTAGCTCAGATGCCCTAAACAAAAAATCAAAGAAATTATTGAAATATAATTAATTAAATACATATCAATAAAAATGTCATCTTACAAATAATTAAGATTTTAATATGTAATAATGTAATATTGTTAAGTAAACGATTCCGTTATGTTATCAACAGCATTTTTGTCAATTTTTACCAACTCTTATTTATGATTGTATTTAATAGAAATGTTTTTATGGATGTGTCTAATAAAAATATCTTTTTTATGGCTGTGTCTAATAAAAGTATCTTTATATATGTATTTTTTGGATGTGTCTCCTTATACATGTATTTAAAATATAATAATTAATTATAGTTGACAATTAGGGGTGGCAATATGTACCTTATCCGTGGGTACCCAACCCGATCTCACCCGCTCGGGTAGGGTTGCTAACCCGATCCGCAGCGGGTAAGGTAGGGTGCAGGTAGGGCTGGTCGGGTAGGGTGCGGGTTGAGCTTCAATCCTACCCGACCAACGCGCACTCAATATATGTTTATATTATATACTTATATAAAAATATGTTTTAAATGGATGTTGAATCAAAGACCTCTCACTAAATGCAAAAGATCCTTAACTACTAAAAGAAAATCATTAATTGATAATTTAATTTTTTTTTTACATAAAAATCAATTCTATTTTAAATTATCATCAATTTATATAATAATATTGTATATTTTTTATAACCCGTGGGTAGGATCGAGTACCCGCAGTCGCGGGTTAAGAGCGGGTAGGGTTAGGGTTGGGATATTCTCAACCCGCGGGTAAGGTTAGGGTTGGATCAAAATCCTACCCTACCCAACCCATTGCCACCCCTATTGACAATAAGTTGGCAGATAATATGTTGGTGCCCTATATTTTTCATATTCAATATTATACATAAATTGAAAAAAAAAAGAACCTTTTATTAAACGAAAAAAAAGGATAAATATATCTTCATGAATGAACTCAACCAAATTTTTTTAGAATTTTGCAAGCAGAACTACCAGACACAGAGAAAAAGTGCGACATGGAGGAGACCAGGGATGGGGAGGAGCCCATCAATGGAGGAGGTGCGGGGATGTGTGCGCGTCGCGAGGGAGGTGCGCGTCGAGGAGGAGCGTGTTGCCGAAAGAGGAGATCTCACAGATGAGAAGAGGGAAGCGCCGCCAGTTCTGGATCTTTATAGAAGAAAGATTTTACTAGTGATGAAAATATGATTTGGAATATTTAGGATCTTATTTGGGATTTGTTAAGATTTATAAGATTTAAATTTTAAATTTAAATTTGAATTTTAGTTAAGCTCTTTTGGTATACTTGTATTTAAATTAAAAATTTTTTTATTTTGATGTGTTTGTTTTAATATTTTTAAATTAATGTAATAAAAAGGTTGAACGAAGGACTAATTTAAATAATACCTAATTGAAATGATATTAAATGAGTGAATACCCCATCTGACCCCTGACAATTACTTCGAAAGGACTACGAGGCCCTAAAAAAATACTCAATCCGCCCCTAACTTTTTTTGAGACTGATTAGCCCTGTGCCAAAAAAATAACATTGACTTTTTTTGACACAGGACTAATTAGTCCCATAAAAGTAAAGCTCAGAAGTCAGATTGAATTTTTTTTTATTAAGAACTTCGTTGTCTTTCGAAGTAATTGTCAAGACCTTTTAGGGATTTTATTCACGTTGTTGTAGTAGCAGTTTTTCTTTCTCTTCTCTAGTTCTTCTTTTTTCATCTGCAATTGTTTACTTCTTCTTTCATTGCAATTGTAAAATGCATTATTCTGAAAATTGGACCGGTCCAACCGGTTGACCGATTCAACTAAAAACCGATAATAAAACCGGTCTGATCTGCTATCAATAACCAATAATTAAAAAATCGTTTGAAAATTGTTGAATCGATCGAAAACTGATCGGACCGATAACTGGCGGTTCTATGAAAACGACGCCGTCCCCTTGGAGCAAACCGCTTCTTCCTCAGGTTCCTTGCCGCCGCCGCCCCAGATTCTCTTTTCTTGTCGCCTCCGCTTCTTCCTCTTCCTCAGCTCCGGAACCCAGGTAGCTCGGCCCGTCGTCCACTGGCTTCTCTCTTCGTGGCTTGGAGGTTGGAGCAGCTCGCTGTTTGCTGTCGTCTCACCTGTCGCCATCGTCTCGTCTCTCGTCGGTTGCCATCCGTGTCTCCGTCAAAGGTGAGTGGCCGTGCTTTGCTTCTTCCTTTTAATTTTGCTCTGGTTACTGAATGCTTGGTTCTTTTTCTTCCTTTTAATTTCTGAAATTTTTGCTCAAATATTGTTGCTAATGTTCTTCTTTTTCTGCCTTGCTAATGTTCTGTTTAATTTAGTGTTGTTTTGAACTTTTGAATTTCTGCCTTGCTAATGTTCTGTTTAATTTCTGTCTTGATAATGCTCTGTTTAATTTCTGAAATTTCATTCAGTGTTTAATATTTAATTTAGTGTCACCTTGCTGAATGGTGTTGTTGTTCGATAATGTACTGTTGTTGCTGTTTTAGTGTTTTATAATGTACTGCTGTTTTCAGTGTTTTGTAATTGCTGAATGGTGATTGTTGAGTTTAGATATGGTGTTGCTGATGATTAATTTAGTGTCACCTTTTAAATGTTTGTTCTTTGTTGCTGAATGCTGCTGCCGTTTAGATATGATTTTGTGCCTGTTGATAACTTATACCATGTTGTTTGTGCTGAGGTTTTATGTTGCTGCATACTTGTTTTTTTCACAGCTTCATGTTTTAGGAATGGTTTTTATTGGCCTCAATTTTTTAAGTGTTTGTTTTATTTATAATAATTTGTTCCTATGTCATGGTATGAATCTAAATTAATTTTTTCACTTAGGTAGTTGTTATGTTTATCATCTAAATTCAATGAATTTGTTGATTTATATTTCATTTATGTCATGGGGGTTCGGCTATAATTTTATTTGTTGGGGCTTTTTAATGAGATTTTAAGGTAAAAAAAGATGCCTGATGAGTGGAGAAAGAGCACCTTGGTACCTATCTACAAGAATAAGGGAGATATACAAAGTTGCGGAAACTATAGAGGGATTAAGCTTATGAGTCATACTATGAAGTTATGGGAAAGGGTGATAGAACGGAGGTTGAGAAAAGAGACACAAGTAACAGAGAACCAATTTGGATTTATGCCAGGAAGATCTACCACTGAAGCAATATACCTATTAAGAAGGATGATGGAGAGGTATCGTAGTAATAAAAGGGATCTACATATGGTGTTTATTGATTTGGAAAAAGCGTATGATAGGGTACCAAGGGAGGTCTTATGGAAGTTTTTAGAAAAGAGGAGAGTAAGGATCGCATATATTCGAGCAATTAAAGACATGTATGATGGGGCCACAACTAGTGTGAAGACTCAAGGTGGTGTGACAGAAGAATTCCCTATTGGTATAGGATTACACCAGGGATCATCCTTAAGTCCATACCTTTTCACATTAGTCTTGGAAGTACTCACAGAGCACATCCAAGAGCCTGTGCCATGGTGCATGCTTTTTGCTGATGATCTCGTCCTTATGGGGGAGTCAAGGGAAGACCTAAATAAAAAGTTGGAGTTATGGAGAGAAGCTCTAGAAGTGTATGGTCTGTGCATAAGTCCTAGCAAGACGGAATATATGGAATGTAAGTTCAGTCTGAGAAGGGAAAACCCCAATATAGAGGTGAAGATTGGAGAAAACACCCTACGAAAAGTTAAAAGTTTTAAGTATCTTGGGTGCATCATACAGGATAATGGAGAGATTGAATAGGATGTAAATCATAGGATCCAAGCAGGTTGGTCAAAATGGTGGAGTGCATCTGGTTTTATATGCGACAAAAAAGTACTACATGTAAACGGTCTCTCTGTAGACATGATACATGACAGAGCACAATGGCGTCGTTTGATTCATGTAGCCGACCCCACTTAGTGGGACAAGGCTTTGTTGTTGTTGTTGTTGTTGTTGTTGTTGTTGTTGTTGTTGTTGTTGTTGTTGTATATTTCATTTATGTTTATCAGCAAGCTTCCAATTTGTTTCTGTAGTACCTGCTTCTACTTTTTAATTGTTGTACAAATGAACGTGTGATATATGTTGATTGTCTCTTCTTTTTTACCTCTTGTTGACTGTGGTAGAGTTGTTTGTTTGTTTATAAGATTTGGAGTATTTTCCAATTGAGATTAATTGGTTATGCATAGCTTCACTAAAGGATTTGGAGCATTTTCCAATTGAGATTAATTGGTTATGTATAACTTATTCATTTTCTCAATAACATTCACATACTAAATCATGTTGCTGTTTCAACCTAGTTGATGTGTCATATAAGCCGAGTTTATCAGCTATTGTTATTTTAATTGCTATCCACCTGTGTATGAGAATGCTTATGGGATTTTAGTTTTCTTGTCTTGTATATGAATCCTGAAATACCATAAATTTGAAATTCTTGTTGTAGTATTTTAAATTTGTAAGATATTTTAAGATTTATATTATTCTATAATTATATTTTAAAATATTTATTTATAATTTATTTATTATTATTTTTCTAAAACGGTTTTTTCGATTGAACCACAGTTGGACTAATTGGACCAATAAACCAGTGACTAAAACGGTTTGATGATCGGTTCGGTTCTCAGAACCTTGATAAAATGTGGAATCGAGCTCTTCTCCCTCTCAGCTTGTCAACTCCGACTATATTTTACTGTGAGACGCGAACTTTCTTCTGACGCCAGGAGCACGAAAGCTCAGGAGCACAAATCCAATGACGAGTCGGAATTTTCAGAGGGTAAAAACCAAGTGGGATATATTCACTATTTCGCAAGGCTGGCAAAAGTTTGCAGGTGACTGTAATATTAAATTTTGTGACTTCTTGCCAGATGTACATACTTTTCCTAATTTTCCATATGCTTGAATTCCGGCAAGGAATTCCTTCAATCTTGGATAATTTATGCAAATCTTAAAAATTCTAGCTACCTCTTTTTCTTCACCAAGCTTAGCGTACAGTGGTAATAGATGTCTTTCCAGCCAACATTTCCCTTTTAAATCATCAGTCTCTATCTCTTTCAGAATCATTTTGGTTTTCTCTAGTTGGCCGGATGAGGTGTAATGATTGGCTACGATGGATTTTGTTTTTATATCTAAAAATATGCCTTGGGTTCTCATCTTGTGAACGGTTAGTTCCATTTGAGCTATATTCTTTGACCCACCTAATGAATCGTCTTGTAATGGTAAGGAGAAGGTGTCACCTTGTCTTCCTCCATTTTCATCTACAATTCAGATAAATCTTTTTCATGTCTTTTGTACAGGAGTGTAAGGAGGTTTCAATCTGAGGATGAAAAAAACTCTAAATTTCTCATCTTCTTCTCAAACGTTTCCTCAGCTTTGTTTAAATTATTTTTGTGCAGCCATTCTTTTAGAAAAGTTTAGTATACTAATTTTTGTCCAAATAGAGCTATGCTTAAAGAAAAAAATAGTATACCAAGCCTTTCTAAAACAGTGCCTCCACAAAAATAATTTAACCAAAGGTGAGGAAACGTTTGAGAAGATGAGGAATTTAAAGTTTTTTTCATCCTCAGATTGGAACCTTCTTACACTCCTGTACAAAAGACATGGAAAAGATTTATTTGAATTGTGGATGAAAATGGAGGAAGACAAGGTGACACCTTCACCTTACCATTACAAGATTAACAAGCCCAATGTGAAGTTAAACTTCAGCCTTGATTCAAGAAATTTTTAATACATGGGCTGAATTATTGTTATACAATGTTGGGCCAAAAAAATCTTTAAGCAAGCCCAATAGAAAGTTAATATTCAGCTTGGTTACAAAAATGTTTTAAAAAAATTATGGCTGAATTATTATACTAGATGGGCCAGATTTAAATCACTATTAGCCCAAGTCAATTTTGATGAAAGACCAACAAGGTTTGGTCCGAATTGAAAAAGAAAGAGGGAAGAAGTTTTGCTTGCTTAGTTCGGTTACCCATTCACTTGGGTTATGGAATTCAAATTTTGATTTACTTGGATTTAATGCAAGCATTAGAAAGATGAAAGAGAAAGTGGATAGATTCATCAGATGGGTCAAAGAATATAGCTCAAATGGAGCTAACCGTTCACAAAATGAGAACCTAAGGCATATTCTTAGATATAAAAACAAAATCCATCGCAGCTAATTATTACATCTTATCCTGCCAACTGGAGAAAGCCAAAGTGATCCTGAAAGAGATAGAGGCTGATGATTTAAGAGGGAGATATTGGCTGGAAAGACATCTATTACCACTGTACGCTAAGCTTGGCAAAGAAAAAAGAGGTAGCTAGAATTTTTAAGATTTGCACAAGTTATCAAGATTGGAATTCAAGCATACGGGATATTAGGGAAAGTAAATGAAGCTGCAGCTGTATTTGAAATGATGTCAAAGAGATGGTCAAATATTACTTCCAAAGACTGCTGGAGTTTACTAAGCATTTACATCACAAACAATATGGTGGAAGGCAAAAATTTCATTGAACTAATGAGAGTAAGTGGGTGGCAGATGAGCCCGTCAATTTTAGATAATACTGTTAAATTATTAGTTCAAATAGGGGAAGTGGAAGAAGCAAAGGCTCTACTGCAAAAGGAATTAACCTACAAAAACTTCAAGCATTTAAGTTTACCTATATTGCTATTATAGAGGAGTATGATAAGAGGGGGGACTACTACAATTCAGAGAAGATTGTGCACCAAATGAAACAAAACTACGAGCTGTGATGGCACTGATTTCTGTGTTTGTTTCTTTTTTTTGGTAAAATCTGTGTTTGTCTCTCTGTAAGACATTATCGTAGTTTCATTAATTAGTAGTTTCATTAACTGTGTCTTGACAACATGTACAAGCATATTTGGATATGGACAGATAGCTGAATGGAGATCATCAATGATATTATCAACTTTATACTGTAGTTTTACAGATAGATACTAAGACATTTGAGTTGTAATATTACCAAAAATGGAAAGCAAAGACAGAAAAGCTGCAATACCCTTTAAGAAAGCTTGTGTAACACAATTAGTTTGAGATTAAATGATGTTTGTATTTTGTTGGACTATTATGCGCACCTGAATGCCATTCAAGTCCATTCTTCATTAGACTCTATTTCTTCCCTGATTATTGACTTCTTAATCCTCTTTAATTTGTTGACATCAATAGACTGGTGTCAATCATGTTGGCCTTGATATCAGATAAGATGCAGATTAACTGAGTTTCATTCCAGTAATTGCAGCACTGAAGATATCGGATTGAATGACCTTGAAAAATAGAATTTTGTTTCTTCTTTTCATCATCTTTTGTGCAAAAATGATATGATCTTAACTTCTTAATTCTTCTGCATGGCAGGAAAAAAGGAAGGCTGCTTAAGATCTTCGAAGGCTGGTGTGATAATGTAACAGATCTGCTACTTGCCACAGAAGAAGAGGCTATTCTGCGGTGAGATATTTACGACAGGACACCAACAATGACCTGGGGAAAGGGCCGTGTGACTTTGCTTGCTGACTCTATCCATGCTCATGCTATGCAACCATAATATGGGCCAAGGAGGATGCATGGCTATTGAGGTTTATTTTTCTATCTCTCAATGAAATCTGAATTTATCTTCATTTCCCAATTAACTTGAGCAATTTTGCATATTTGCAGATCTTGTAGTTAATGAACTTTTAAAACTGCAAGGTGAAAAATTCTCTGTCTGGCTTATCATATTGTTACAGGATGGCTATCAACTTGCTTGGGAGTTGGACAATGCTTGGGAACAAAGTATAAAATCAGGATCTAAGATTGACATTAACCTTGAGGTATCGGACACACTCATATCTAATAAGATGGAAACACATCATTTTGTTGATTTGAATATAAGGCTTTTGAAAATAATGGTTAATCATACAGGAATCAGTTCTGAATGTTGATTTGTTAATGAATCTGTTTTGGCATTGTTGCTTTCAGATACAAGAGAGAAAGAAGGCTACAAATTGCCATTATTCATGGAATGGCTAGAATGGCAGCTATGATTGCTTCCACCTACAGAGCATACTTGGGAGTTGGTCTTGGCCCTTTAGAGGTAGGAAATTCTTGTTCATAACTGGCATCATGAAGAAGAAACTGAAGGCGACACTTTAAATTTAAATGCCGCAAAAAACTAGCACGATTTCTTTCCTCACTGTTGTGATGAGCAAAGCAGTGTAAAAGCGGAAGAGAGGAAGAAGACTAAACTGAAGTTTATTCCTTTGTGTGAGTTAACTTTACAGAGATACAAACTACTCCTATTTATACATAAAGCTAACACTCTTATCTTAACTAACTAACCCTTATCATTGGTAATTACATTCATAAAGAACTCTTATAACAGGTACAGCTGTGTGGCCAAGTCTTTTATGCCATAGTTCAATTGGGTTATAATTTTGTTTATTAGTTAACAAAGCATATTTAGATGAATCATTGATATTAGGTAAACCAGAATCAGACTTGCAAAGAGTAAGAATAGGAGTAACACATTTAGACACAGGACAGAATGAGTTATTATTATTATGATTATTGAAATTCACATGCTGATCACACTTGTATATAGCTTTGGAATTACAAGAATTAGATTTAGATCTGCAATGATTTAAAGAATTAGTACTAGAGCCAACGTCTAAACATGATGGAGTAATATGATTGTGTTTAGAAATAATAGAATCAGAATCAAGACATAATGGGTGCTTATCAGTTAAATTAAGGGAATTAAATTTAGATTTGCAAGAAATTAAAGAAGTGTTCTTTTCAGAATTGCTATTATTGCATTTCACAATTTGGTCTAAATTACAAGAGGCTGCTAAAACAGCTTTATCGTCATTTTGTTGTGCACAAGCATTATCATTCACAAAAGAAAATGAAGAATTACAATGATTAGAATTCACAGAGAACAGCAAACACTTATCAGCATTTTTAGTAGGAACAGATTTTGGTATAACAAGTTAATCAATGACATAAATTCCATTGTTAGATTTGCCTTGTAGGAGAATGTCCCTGGAATCCTGATCACGAACAATACAATGTTTAGGCCAAAACTCAAAAAAGGCATGGTTATCTTCAGCAAATCTTGAAACACTTGGAAGATTTTGAGTTATTTCAGGCACATGTAAAAGATTCAACAATTTAAAAGAAACAAGTTTATTTTTATCAACTAAAATAGAGGAACCTTGATTTTGAATAGAGATACCTTTGCCATTACCTACAAATAGTTGATCTGAATCTGTGTTGCTGTGTGAGGAGGATAGCAAATTTAAGGCATTATTAGTAACATGGTGACTAGCACCTTAATCTGGCAGCCACAATGAATCAGATAGGGATGATGGTGGTGCCGTGAGGAGAGCTCTAGGTTGATGGAATGAGGAAGATGGAGGTGGAGGGATGCTGTTTGAATAAGGTATCTGTCGAGAATAGCCTGAAGAGGTTGAACCTGGTTGGAATTGTTGATCAAAACGGTAAAAACAGTTCCAAGCTACATGGCCTGGTATACCACAAATCTGACATTGTGGTCTTGGTGCATTCCAAAATGATGATCTTCCACCTCTCTGAAATCGACCTCCTCTTGGTCTTCTAGCTCCACCACCTCTACCATTTCCAGTCAAGAAGGATTTAGAGAGATTTGCAATGGCAATACCATCAGAGGGACTTTTGAATATCTCAAGCATATCTTCATATGCAAAAAGGAAGGATTCGGCTTCACTAACCGAAAAAGTACCCATTCGAGAGATAACAGATGTGATATAACCACTGTAATCTTCAGCCAATCCATCCATGATTGCTTGAATATGATCATCTTCTTGTAACTCATAACCAATTGCAAACGGTGAATCAACCAGATATCTAATTTTTGCCAAATAATCAGTAATAGTACCTGTCTTCTTTACTGATTTTAGCTGTGATTTGAGACTTTGAACCTTTGTTTTTGATGTTGTATTGAAATGATTGATGATTATATTCCAGGCTTCATAAAATCTTTGACAATTAAGAATCTTGTTCTTGAATGTAGTTCCAATGGAGGCAAGGAGCCAAGTGGCTAAAGCCAAATCATTTTGGCGCCATTCCTTGTATTCGGTAGTTTCTTGAGGTTGATCTTGCAAAGAGGATGAATCTGTAGGTGCCTCAGTTGATTTTGCAGCAGCATCGGGCTTCGATTTGGGAGATTCATACCGCGTAGGGATTTTTGAAGGGTCAAGGTGATGCTCCATTCCCAGAGTCTGAATCGTTAGCCACACCATGTGACGCGATGTGCTGAAGGTGTTATGTTCAAGTTTCTCAGAAATAGGAACAAGAGCTGGTTTGGTAGATTGATTCCCAGCAACAATCAGTGCCATGATTGAGAGAAAGGAAGAACGAAGAAGCCCGAACAAAAGAAGCAAGAATGGATAAATGGGA
>NC_029790.2:11370747-11374043 GCF_000816755.2 Arachis ipaensis | reverse complement strand
AGAGGGGAAGGGGGAAGAAGACTAAACTGAAGTTTATTCCTTTGTGTTAGTTAACTTTACAGAGATACAAACTACTCCTATTTATACATAAAGCTAACACTCTTATCTTAACTAATTAACCCTTATCATTGGTTCATACCCTCACACTGCACGGGGGCAAGAGGATTCAAGATCTGGCTCTTGATACCATGTGATGAGCAAAGCAAGAGGGGAAGAAGACTAAACTGAAGTTTATTCCTTTGTGTTAGTTAACTTTACAGAGATACAAACTACTCCTATTTATACATAAAGCTAACACTCTTATCTTAACTAATTAACCCTTATCATTGGTTCATACCCTTAATACTCACACTGCAGTTTTTGAGCAAATATCGGATACCACACCCAGGAAGAGTTGGAGGAAGGTTTTTCATTCAGAAGATGATGCCTATGATGTTGAGTTGGGTCTTAGGTGGCAATAGGTAATAACAAAAGCATACATTTCTTTGCTATATATATCATTTGTCATTAATTTCTTTTCCATCGTTTTACCTGGAGTTGTTCTTTCTCCAATCCAATCCACTCATGCAAGATAAAATGAGACAAATGATTACTTTGAAAAGGGTGGAGGTTGAAGAAATTGATAATACTGAAAAGTAATTTTCAGGTTTTGTTTGGAGACAATAAGAATTGAAACATGTCTTGCAATTTTTCTTTTATCATTTATTTGCAACATGAAGATGATGCTACTTTTGCAGCTCCAAGCTTGAAGGTAGACCAGTATGTTGCAGGCTCTCAGACAAAGTATGCCACTCAAATACAGTTTCCTTTATACTTTGTTACTAAGAAGAAATTAATGACACACCTGGACTATTCTATTGATTATGTCTATCAGAGTGTGGTATGGATTCTAATAGGCATTTGATTTGGTTATGTATGAAGGCAAATGACCAGTTACACATGGTTTGTAGAGGATGATGCTCTTGAGCGTACTATTAATGGAGAGTAAGTCTATGACCCCATATGAATTTATTTACTAATATCATGCTTAGCACATTGGTCTCATAACTAAGAATCCAGTTATGGTAAATAGATAAAGTAGAAGTCTGTGAAGAATGGAGGATAGGAACAGAGGAAGTTAGCTCCCTTTTCATCATTAATATTATCTACTAAGTAAATACTTCGAATATTATTATTTATGAACTAGATTATAAGCCTCCCGTGACAGTCAACTTGTAGGCTGCAACTGACATTATGTGTTGTTGGAACTTAAAAGTGACACCATAATTTTGGCGCTATATTTTTTGAGTAATTCAAGTATCATTAGTGCCTTAAATAGATTGTACTTATTTCATGTTAAACTAAATAAGAAGTTAGTTAAAATATATTTTTAGAATAAATATTAATATTAATAATTTGACCATAACCTTAAGAAACACATTTTAATTAGGCCATAAACAATGGTGTCATTCCAGGGATTGAGTCAATGAAACTAGGATCAGGACTGGATTTCAAACCGGTCAAGACTGATTCTCAACTCTCAAGCCAGATCAACCTGTAACTCTTTCTTCGGGTTTCCAATCTGACACACTTTCTAAATTTTGGGTCAAACAAACTGAGTCTTCTGAAATATTGATTCTGCCAAAACACAAGTGTGCGAGCTACTGATTGCTCAATTTTATTGGATGACGCTGGTTTCAAGACCACAAACAGCATTAGCTATGTATTAAACGATACTTCGCCGTTTACCAATGCGATATATTTGAATTTATGTTGACCAGGAAAGAGGGAAACAACTCATCACCATCTGGGCGGAAGCCACAGTATAGTAAATTATACAAAAAGAAAGAAAATGACTTGCACTCTTACACCTCTCTCCATTCATAAATGATACTCCATAGTCCATCCATTAAATTACTAGTGCATTTTTAAACACTTCTTTTTAATCACGTTAATTTTCCGAAGTAATATCTTGTGATCTTGTCCAAATAAACAATTACATAAGGTTCTAGACAATGTAATCATTTTAACATGCAACTTAGGTGTTGATAAAAAAAAAAAAAATCAATTTTCCTATATAAAAAAAAAAGGCAGAAAGAGAGAGAAGAGAGAAAAAAAAGAAAGGGGGGGGGGGGGGTTTCCAATCCTTACGGCAGAATAAATAATGATCGTGGCCAAACAAAATTCAAGATTTTGCATACTGATTTCACATGTTATCTATTCTCTGTCTACTTTCTTTCTCTACAATGAAAGAATAACAACTAAGGAAATATAAGACACAAAATGATAACTTATCTCACAAGGAAAAATAAGGGAAAACAGTTTTTTTTTTCCCATCTATATATCAAGACAGGAAAGAACGTTTGAATTTAATCACTATTGTAGAGTTCATCTAATCAACACACATCTCAGGGCGAACAAACAGTTCAAAGTTCAAAGTCCAAAGTTACCCTTCTCACGAGTTACGACCAATCCACCAAGTCCACAATCCCTGCTTCACGATGCACCCGGAAGGCTAGAATCGATTTATTCCCGACGGAGAAAGGAATAGTCCTCGCTTTTGAGATAGATAAAGATCCTAACAGAAACCATGCATATATATATATAGACAAGCTGTCAAAGAGGGTTCAACAAAACACAGAAATTTTCACTTTAAGAACCACAAACACATTTTACTGGCAAATATGCATTAATATATCAAACAGGTAAAACTTAGTGTCCATTGACTGCCCTAATAAAACTCACCAGATGCAACTAAAATTTCCAACTAAAAGATTGCAGTTAGTACCTACCCATACATTAATGTCATTGCTGAACTTGTCGTGATATCTGTAGCATCCAATCCGAATAACCATTATTACCGCCCATCTGGTCCTCAACAAGGTTTGTAAGAAGAAGGAATCCTTCTCTGGGCTGTTCACCTTGCCTCACAAGGTAGCACAGCTGGTAGTATGCACGATCTGCGTTTCTGAATTTCTCAAGTACCCTCATCAGCCCCCTTGACATTTCATTATCATGCTCACTGAGTGTAGCCTGTTCATTTAAGAAGACCAAAAACGATAGCACATGCACCAAATGGATTACAAATTGTTTAGCCAGAAAAATAACAGAGCAACAAGTATATCTACTCTACTACATTTTGATACTAAGATTGAGCACAAAGAAGTGAAAAAGTATTCACAAGGTTAGGAACCATCATATATAAAAATCAAATTCAAAATATAAACTTGGTATAGATAAATTCAAACATAAAATATACTTTCCAAATCAAATACACATCTAATAATTGGCGAGAATTCTTCATAATCAATAGTTGA
>NC_029790.2:11368550-11370591 GCF_000816755.2 Arachis ipaensis | reverse complement strand
TCCAACTGACAACAATCTACAATAAAACCTTATTCTCTCTAGCCCTGTCCTCCCCTACCTTAAAAAGCAAATAATATGAATATATTGTCGTGCATAAGGAGTATTCGATACCTTTGATAATTCTGCTGCAAAGTCTGCCCCAAGTAAATTTCTAGCTATCTCAGGGGAAACCCCCTTGCCAAACCATAAAATGAACCGGAAGCCATCATCATATATATAAAGGCCCCTAGAATCCAAGTTCTCCATGGTCAAGGCTAACCTTCTCTCAATACTTTTCAGGTCCACCTAGAGACCACACAAGAAGAGATAATTCAAGAATAGGATAACTAAGCCATTTTATTGGTAAAGTTTGAAAGGCAATATGCATACTTTCAGGAGATATTCATCAAGTCGAATCAAACTAGGATAGAGAAGTTTCAACAGTCTTTTTATTGGTAGAACCATCATTGTGTGCCCTGCAGCACATCTTTCATCCAGGGGAGCATCACCAAACCCTCCGCGAAGAGCCATTGATCTACAGAGAGCTAATCCATACAACATTAAGAACTTTAAAGACTCAGGATATATCATTCTGTTGGCCAAGCGATGTTGCACGGCATAAAGGTTTCGATATTCCTTCAGGGCTTTCACAATTTTTAGTTGCACAGCAGTTCGTGCATCTTCTAGTTTTTGGGATAATGTTTTCTCGATAGCTGCAAATAAAAAGGAAGTGTTTAGAAAGATGGAAGAAATTGTGATACATGATTGCATATGATCTCACTAGTAAATATGTATTTACCATACCAAGCCTACTAAACAGGGATACAATAGCACCGGTATCAGCCAAACGATACATCTCTCCCAAGTCTGTAACAACTGGAACTGCCATTGTGTGTACTCTGATACGCCTTTCTCCACAAGATGCTGTATATCTATGTTGTTGTTAAGGATGCAACCTGTCTTTTAAAAATTTTATATTCTAATCATCACTAATTTATCAAAGTTAACTCAATATCAGGCAAGGAGACATCTAAATAGTGGGGAGCAAATAATAGAAAAAGAAAGCATGATAACATAATTTGAATGTCTTTCAAAAAGTATATATTGTTTCATGTGCAAAGAAAAGAATGCATAAACACTTAAGAAATATATCTAACTTCTTAAAGACAACATCTCAAATAGAGATAATCATCGTATGGGGAAATAACTGAAAAATACTCGAATGGCTAAAAACTATAATTAATAACAAAATATCTTCAAGAATGGTTGAAGGATACAGCAATGCAACTTGGAAATACATTGTCTGAGTTGTCAATAATGTCTCCTCAAGAGATAACTGCATGGCGAAGGCTTTATCACAGTCTACAGCTGGGAGTGCTAACAAATCAGTGGACCTTAGCATAAAGTTTCCATGATAAGTTGTGAAGCGAACACCTACAAACAGAGATAATTATCAGGTAGTGTGTATTCATTTTGTGTCACACAGCAACAACAAAACCAAAGCCTTATCCCTCAGTCGGTTACATGAAAAGCTAAGATTTTCAAAACATAATCAATGCACATACCTTTTGCACATCTAATACGCATTACAGCTTCCCATGCGGTTTCTCTAGTAAGGTCTCTTCTTAACTCATGTCTCAATTTCTCCCCATGAATTGCTGATTGGAAAGCAGGATAGTAATACACTTGACCAGCAGTATACTTCGCCAAAGTTCCTAGATAGAGGGTAAAGTATAAATATATCATACACAATGTCATATATAAGATCATTAGGATGCAAATAAGTGCTTAGAAGATCAGTCATGCTAAGAGAATCAAATCTAACAATTATGGGGAAACAAAAGGTGCTTATATTATTTACAGATAATAACCACCCATCAATGGATATTGGATATTTTGGTAACTCTGACTAAGCATTTCACATATATTCAGTGGTCAAAATGGAGGGATGAACTAATTTCACACACGTGTAGAGTGCAGATCAAGTCTGCTCAACATGATATACTCAAATACTTAATTTGGAAAGTTAAAAAAAATACCCCAAAAAATATTTTCAAGAGCA
>NC_029790.2:11355649-11368123 GCF_000816755.2 Arachis ipaensis | reverse complement strand
GTCAGTGGGTGGGCAAAACATCATAAAAGAATGCTAGGCTAACAAAGAACCATCATACATATCAGTTTAAGCTTTAAAGTCTTCTAATCCAAAGCATCAGGTTTAGATTTCTTCAAGACTATAGTATGTTAATGAACTTAGAAGAGATAGTAAAAATTTACCCAAGGAGGCTATGTCAGTGTACTTATCACTGAATGCATACACGTTTGTTGATATTTGGAATTTAGAAAACTCAGCAGCCATTTGCTTATAAAATGGATCTTCAGGCAATCTCAACACATGTTCTTTGTCTGTCCCATAAACACGAGAATCATCTCCACGTAATTTCAAACGGCCAACACCAAGAGATGGAAGTGTGTTTTGAAAAATAAGCAATTTCCCTCCAAGTTGACTCTGCAGAAGAGGAATAAAAAGACCATCAAAAAATAAAGCATATAAAATATAATTATTGAATATATGGGAACAAGTGTACTGAAAGTCAACATTCCAAGCTGATGGCATTCCCTTGGGCCATAGAGTTTTGTAGAGAATGGAAGGGAACGACAAATTAAGAATGAAAGGATCAGGAGGAGAATGAAATAGAACATGCTAATAATAGGGCTTGTTCAAAAAGTTTAATAAGAGAAGAGAAAGGAATTGCGTATCAGTCAATATCTAACCGCATACTTTAGAGGAACACCTCCCTCCCTTGCCTTTCCATTCTCTCTTCTGAATTACTCCCAAACAAATTACTTAGTTGAACCAGCGCATTATATGCCATTTCCACCTTTGCCATCCTAAGGTTACGTAAGCAAAGTAACCTCACCATCCCCCACCCTCCCCCAAACAAAAAAAACAAAAAACAAAAAAAAAAAAAATTCTGCATGTAACTTGCTTCTCAAATTTATATGTTGCATCTGTTTTGTTAAGTGAGTTTCTAGTAGGTTAGTTGCCCAAATTGGAACTTGAAAGTTGAAACCAAGCAAGAAACTATATTCCAATTCTAGGGAATCGACCATGAGAATTAATCTCGCAAATTAAGTGTAATATTTTCCACATCAACAGGATAAATACTAAATAGAATATAGAGTATGGTTGCTACTTATAAGGAAAACAAATATTCAAGATTCACCGATGAATGTTGAGAAGGAAATAACATACCATAACCATAAATACAGCCTTGAGAGCAGGACCAAAAGCTGATTCCACATTAGCATTGTCCTGGAACATGGATGGTAAACTATCTAGGAAGGTTTCAACCACACTTCTTGATTCAGACAAGTTAACTAGAAGATCATCTGGCAGTGGAACAAATACATCGTCCAGATCTGAGACTACTAACATCTGTGGCTGAGTCAGGGATGACTGCAAACACATAATATAGAATTACTAATATAAATTTTGGCAGCTATGGTGAACGTGAAGATATGTCATTATTCAAAACATTAATGATATTGCAAACCTTCATATTATAAAAATGTATAGTGCTGTCAAAAGTTGCAAACCCTATCTGTGTTCGTGGAAAGCCAGGCAGCTCATCTAAGCATGACTTGATTGTTTCAGCAACAATCTGCATTAAGAACAATAAAATTGAACAACGAGATCTCAAGTACATTTGGTAAACACATCCAAAATGCAGCATGAAGCTGAAATCTTTTTTTTTTCCTTTTTCCTTTTTAATGTTTCAAGTGATTATGGAACAATGGCTGTTTAGATAAGAAAAATAACTTGTTTAACTTTGTGACTTCTTTAACCCAAAGTTTCCCTTTACAAATTTGATTATAAAAAATTTACTGCTTGGAAAATTTTACTTCTAACATTCTACCATTGCATATAGCCAATCTAACATCCACACAAAACTTGATCTGTCAGACTTACGTTTGGATAGCATTCCCACTTCCCAAAATAAATCCCATTCCTCTAGAAGTATTTCTACACGAAATTAATCTAGAGAAAACTGATCTATAGTTGCAGGACACACCCAACGATCACCAAAATACAAATAAAGTAAGTCATAAATATCAAATAAATACATAACTGAAAGCCACAGAACAATTCAGGAACAGAAGTTATGCAGTGCAAGCTATAGATTGCACCAGAAATAAACTGCTCACCTGAATCATGCCACTTCTAACAGCAGATATCGAAACATCGATGAGGAAGAAATAAACTGGGGGCATAGGAGGCCGCACCATATACTCAGCAGGAGCAACAAATTCTACAGTACCCTTTGTAAGCTCAGGTCGTTGATCCAAATCAACTCTTTTGCCAGTGGCATCTAATTGTGCGTAATATTCACTAGGAACTGTACATGAGACTCAATGTATTAACATCATAAGACAGATAGTATTCAGCCAGTTGCAATATACAAGATGTATTTGTTGTAAACAAGTAACTACCATCACAGAAATTCTTCATCAGGCATGCAGACACCAGTCTAGTTTCACATTATATCTCAGCTGTGCTCAAGGTATCATGATAATAATAGTAATAACTTATTCAACAGAACATATTGTGTCCAAGAACTTTGAAACCAAAGTTTGCAACCATAGCACTGACACCACACTACGTGCAACTTATAAAGGAAAAACATGATAAGTATATGCCAAACATCAAATAGAATTCAAACATTAACGGATTTTCAGAGTGACTAAAAAGATCATTTCTCATCACCAAAATGTGTTTGTCTGAAATTTTGATCACTTTCAAATAACATCTCATATCTGCTTAGCAGAAACTTACTCCGTCCATTCTTTCTTATATAAACCTTCTAATTTTCAAAGGAAATGAAGAGACAATGGAAGTAAAAAGTACCATCATTAAGCAACGTGCAGACATTGCAGCGGAATTTTCTTCCAGCTTCTGTAAATGTCATATATGGATTAACATATGTGCGACATCTTCTACAGCGTACAACACTAGCAGGAGCAAAACTAACTACAGACAACTCCTCCTGAAAACAATGAACAGTGATGAACTAAGGAAAATAACAACATTACCAGTGTGTTGCAGCTCATCAAACAAGTAAAAAGGCACTAACCCCTTCCGGAGGTTCTGCGAGTGGACATACAACTGCTCCAAGAGGCAGATGCCACCTTGAAGCTAAGGATTGGGAGCTAGGAACTGCACTTGTTGTGAGTCTTAGATATCTGGGATGGCAGTTCATAGGATACATGGCATCCAAATTCTTCGGCTCCACATCGCCATCCAACGGCCTGGGAAGTTCATTGGAATCAAACAATGGATCCATTGTTCCAGGACGAGTTTGCACTGTAAGGGAATTGAAGTCTTCTGCCAAGCCCTGAATGCCACCAATAGGGGGACCAGATCCTGGCGGCTGCATGCCTAGAGGAGCAGCCACTGCAGGCGATGGAGCATAACCTCCTGGCTGAGGCAAAAAGGGAGAAGACACTGGTGGTGGGGGAGGTCCATAATTTCCTTGATTCGGGGGGAAAGAGGAATGTGCAGGAGGAGGTTGCTGCATGCGGGCATATCCAGGAAAAGGCGGCTGATATGTAGGTGTAGGGGGAGGCACATTTGAGCCCATAGGTGCAGGACTGATACTCTGTGGGGGTGACCCCATTTGAACAAAAGGGGTCTGAGGCTGTGGAGGTGATGGAAAAGATGGTGGTTGACTTCCAGATTGCTGGATGGGCGGTGGCCCCACAAATGGAGCACGCTGCTGCGGAGGCACTGCACCTGATGAGGAGAACGGTGGGGGTGGAAAGCGCTGGAAAGTCCCAGCAGCAGGCGGGGCATTGGCCGATGGAGGCTGAGGAGGAGGCACTGATGGGTCATTGAACGTGCCTGGCGGTGCAGGTCTAAAACCAGGCACGCCTGGTCTAACTGGAGGTCCTGAAGATGAAAACAGCGAGGATGCCTGAGGAGGAGGAGGCATAGCAGTAGGTCTGAAAGAAGGAGGCTCTGATCCAGCCACAGGCCCGGTTGATGAAAACGGTGTGGCAGTCTGCGGCGCGGCGGCAAAAGGCAAAGAAGCAGGTCTTGCAGGGAAGCCCGGACGACCGGGATTTTCAGTCCCCATAGATAAACAGCACAATCCAATCCAATTCAATCAAAACCAATCTAATATAATCTAATCTAATCCAACCCAACCCAATCCAATCCAATACAATACAATCCCTTTGGCTTTAAACTCGATCAAAAGCTTTGTTCCATCACCAACCCTGCCACAGAAAGAATGCAATTCGACATGTGTAATAGCAGATAAAGAGAAGCAACCGAATGCATTCCAATTGAGAGCTCAAAACTAACTTCAAATAATAGCCAAAAGCAGCAGAAGCTGTAGGACAAAATTAAATCGATAATTGGTGCTGGTAAATTGGATTTGAGAAGAGTGATTGATCAGTAGTCAGAGTTTGTTTCCCTGTATTTATTGTAAAGTGTGTGTGTTCGAGAGAGAGAGATCGGGAAACCAATCGAGATCGCAAGAGAAAAGAAAGAAGGGATACACATACTCACCGAGTTCACGATTCGGATCGGAGAGGCAGAGACAGAGGCAGAGGCGTGTTTGGAATTCAATAATAGTAATATTCAATTCTCGAGCACTGCCCTTCTTTTCTAACTCTTCCCTTTTCTGAGCGTGATGCGAGTGCGACCATCACACCACCATCTCACACCCCTTCCATCCTTCTCCTCGCCCTTTTTTATTTTTTATTTTTTATTATTTATTTTTTTCTGTCAGTGACAACCAGACCCGGGTCCTTCTATTTTTCGTTAGCCCTTTTATCTTGGGCCTTACAACAAAGACCCAACAACAAAGACCCAACAACAAAAACAAATAATATTAGTAAAATCACGCTGACCAAAAAATAAATAAACAAATATTAGTTTTTGTTTTATCATGAAATTATTAAATTAGTTAAACGTGCATAAATTTTTCGCTCTTCTAAGGTGCACTAGTCTTACCCGCCCTTTATTTTACTGGGAACTACAGAAATAGAAATAGAAATTACAAACTAAAATTGGTCACAGCAGATTCCTACCAAGACAAGACAGCAGTCATCGGCGTTCAACGTTCACCAACCCCCTCCATATTGCTTCCAACGACCATCTATTCAGATTTCAGAATAAATTGATTGTATCAACTTCTTCATCATCATAATCATCATCGTCACTGCTACATGGCTAGGAAGAAGATCAGAGAGTACCAATCCAAGAGGCTCCTCAAGGATCACCTAAGCCGACTCGCTTCCATTAACCTCGAAATTCAATCTGCTCAGGTAACCTCAATTTCCTTTTCTTTCCTTTCCTTTCATCTCTTTCTCACTCAATCACTCACTCTCATCGCATCCATATAGGTGACTGAGTCCACGGACTTCACTGAGTTGACTAACCAACACCCATGGCTTTCCTCTACAAAATTGGTGGTCAAGCCTGACATGCTCTTCGGCAAGCGCGGTAAGAGTGGCCTCGTCGCTCTCAATTTGGACATTGCTCAAGTCGCCGATTTTGTCAAAGCACGCCTCGGCGTTGAGGTTGACATCGCTGGTTGCAAGGCACCTATCACCACTTTCATTGTTGAACCCTTTGTTCCACACGATCAAGAATTCTATCTCTCCATTGTTTCCGAACGCCTCGGCTCTGCCATCAGCTTCTCTGATTCTGGCGGCATCGAAATTGAGGAGAACTGGGATAAGGTACTGCTCAGTACCCTCTTCTACACTTGAATTCTGAATTGCTCTTTCATTATCCTCATATATTTCTGATACTTATTGTATGTATATAGGTTAAGACTATATTCCTTCCAACAGAGAAACCTATGACTCCGGAGGCCTGTGCGCCGCTGATTGCTACACTTCCTTTGGAGGTCAGTGTTTCAATTAGCACTTATGGGAATTTTGTAGCATGTTAACTATTCATAGAAATAAAAATTATATTTGTATTATGCAACGCATGTTTGCAAATGCTTATTCTGCTTCTAATTCTCAGATTCGGGGCACAATTGGCAAATTCATAATCGGTGTGTTTGCTGTCTTTCAAGGTATGCAATTTACAAGCTAGAAAAACTAGTCAATTTGCATGTTACTTTACTCATCAATAATGCATATCATGGTTGTTTATTTAAATATAATTTTCAGGTCTAGCTCTAACGTTTTTCCCTCCCAATTCTCCTTTTCTTAGACTTGGACTTCAGTTTCCTAGAGATGAATCCATTTACACTGGTGAATGACAAGCCATATCCACTGGATATGAGAGGGGAATTGGATGACACTGCTGCATTCAAGAACTTCAACAAGTATAGTCCTTTGAATTTGATATTGATGTTTGAAATATTTTAATTTTGAATTCAAAGCAAATAAGGCAATTCATTAAAACAACTGGCTGTTTCCAATATATATTCTTGTTCATTCAGGTGGGGTAATATAGAGTTTCCATTGCCTTTTGGAAGAGTTCTGAGCCCCACAGAAAGCTTCATTCATTCCTTGGATGAGAAGGTACTTCGATTTATCTGCATAGTTAATATAATATCAACATAGGCAAATCATATGTAAGAGGGAATGAAGGTTTCTAATTTTGTAAGCCTCTGCACCACAACAAGAAACTCTCGCAGCACCTAGGAATCCTTTCACAAACCTCATCTGGATGTTAAAGGAGATGACTTGACGACTTGACTGTCTCTGCAGATCACTATTCCCAAATATGGTTGCTAGAGTTTATAATTTGCTGAAAACTAGCCTTTCATGCTTGTTTCAGAATCTGAAGTTTTTAACATGTTCAGGTGTTTTTTTTTTTTTTTTTTTTTGACTCAAAAAGCTCAACCAATTGTTTGATCAACAAGACATTTGACCATAAATACTTAAATTACTTATCGACCTCTCTTGTCAGTTTAGTGTACATGTTAGTTGCAGCATTTCATTTAGATCTAGAACCTTGATGTCTTACACCTTACACTTCCCTTATTTTTATCGTAGCCTTTTTTCAGAAGTTACTTCTCTGTTTCAATTCTTTTTGGCAGACAAGTGCATCTTTGAAGTTTACTATATTGAACCCAAAAGGACGCATTTGGACAATGGTAGCTGGAGGCGGTGCAAGTGTTATATATGCCGATACTGTAATTTGCAATTTTTGTGGATTTATCTCAATTTGGCTGCAAAATTTGAACAAAGGCAACCTAAAACAGTTATTTTAACAGGTTTACTCTTAGTAGTTATTTTGGGGACTAATATACTCTTTATTTACTAGGTTGGAGATTTAGGTTACGCATCAGAGCTTGGAAACTATGCTGAGTATAGTGGAGCTCCAAATGAGGAGGAGGTGTTACAGTATGCAAGAGTTGTAATTGATGTAAATATCATAATTCAATAGATTTCTTTTGACTGTGGCTTAAGTTTGGTGAATTTATATGTTGGGATCGACAATGACTTAACCTCTAAAAGTTGTGTTCTTGACTGTGTTGGGTTCTTTTTACTGTTGCAGTGTGCCACTGCTGAGCCCGATGGCCGTAAGAGAGCCCTTCTTATTGGAGGTGGCATTGCAAACTTCACTGATGTTGCCGCCACGTTTAGTGGGATTATTCGAGCCCTAAAAGAGAAGGTATGTTGTTGGTATGTGTATCCTTACTCCGCTTCAAGCTGTTATTTTAGAGTTATAAATTGGTGTTGCCATGACTCTTCAGGAAACAAAGCTTAAAGCTGCAAGAATGCACATTTATGTCAGAAGAGGAGGTCCAAATTATCAGGCTGGTTTAGCGAAGATGCGTGCACTGGGGGAGGAACTGGGACTACCGATTCAGGTAGGAACGCAACAATCTTTCCATAAATCTTGCATTATGATTTGATGAAAACGTAAATTACAGGATACAGTCTAGCACAGACAGTCCCTCATTTTCTTATAAGTTTTGAACTAAAAAGCTTGTTTGGAAACCATTTAAGATGAGAAAAGAGTTCTATTTTTTTTAAAAAAAGAATCCATTTCTATTTGAAACTCAATTCCATGATTTGAAATGACTATAATATATTTATAGAATAGAATTCAAGTTTGAAGAGTATGAGAGTTGATTTGGAAATCATACCCATTTTGGTCTGATTTACAAATGAAGAAAAAATGAGAATTGGAATTCTCAAAAGAATTCAAATAATTCATTTTTAGTTGTTCCAAAGCTAGAAAAATAATTCAACTCTTGAGTGAATTCTAATTCTTAGCATTCCAAACAAGCTTATGAAAACGTATATTATAGGATAGAATGGATTGCCAACAAAGTACAAAGCTTCTTCCTGTCCTTTGTTGTGTGTGTGTGATTGTAGTAGTGTTTTGGTTTCAGGTTTATGGACCAGAGGCTACAATGACTGGCATATGTAAACAGGCTATTGATTGCATAATGTCTGAAGCATAAAGCAGATACGTTTTGTCACCAAAAGCCAATATCAATGTGTTTCATTATTGAAACAAATTTGGTGGTATTTTGATGAATTTAAGTTTGTTTCGAAGAATAAATAAGATTGAAGAAAAGAGAAGATAATCAATAGATGGTGCAAGCCTGAAATTGTACTCTCCTTAAAAGTAATCTGTGAAAAGAAAATTGTAAAATTTTGTGTTGATATGATGGAGAGTCGTGCACAGATATGCTTAGTTGATTTTACTTTCTCCTTATGACCAACCATACCACTAATTAAAAATAATGGTCCCGGCGGGGCTCGAACCCGCGACCTTCGGCTCATAAGACCAACGCTCTAACCAACTGAGCTACGGGACCAATTTACTAATAAATTTAAATTTTATTTATTTATCAAATCTTCAGGAATTTCAAACCTTACTTTACCTTCATTTTAGGACACAAATTTAAAATTACCATTAGTAATGCTACACATCCAAGTCTTCTTATGAACGAAGTACAATCAAGTTAAATAATAACATTTAGAATAATATTAGTTATAACTGATTTTTGTAAACGATAAACTTGGTTAACAAAAAAATTTGAATGCGTAGTATTATTCTAAAAAGAATAAGCATTTATGATTTCAATTGACCTTATGTTCACATTAACAAATTAGAAATGGAAAAACAGGTGAGCTAGGCATCTAAATTTGTTTTACCGAGTTAATAGTCAAAATTATCCCTAAAAGATACCTCGATCTCTATTTTCGTCCCCGAAAGATAAAATTAATCAAAAGCGTCTCCGAAAATTACTGACGTTGATCGAGTTTGTCCTTCCGTCATCTCAGTTGCTGAGGTGTGTAACGTTTTCTGAGTTGGAATGTTAAGTTCCAGCGTGGCACACTCCAGCATGGCTAACGTTAATGCTGAGCAGATATGTTTGTTTATTTAGCTCAAATTAGTCCTAATGTTACAACCCTAATCTAACCCCAATCGGAAGCATAAATGTGCGTGATTCTCGTAGTAGATGACCATGTATGTTTGTTCAGTCGCTGTTATGATGAGTGAAAGTCGCAGCGGTGACTTGCCGTCTCAGTCTATTGGTAGCCATGGTTCCAACTCTTCTATGCGACGGAGGAGGAATATCAAGGACCAGACATGCTTTTGCGGGTTGAAGACAACGATCAAGAAATCTGGTACAAGAGAGAATCCAGATAGGTTGTTCCACACTTGTGCAAGACACCTGGTGAGTTAGGATAAATTAATTTTGTTTTCCATTTTCCTATGTCTATTTTTGTCGGACAGTTGAAATTGATTTTTTTTTAAATATTCAGAAGGGAAGCCACTGCAACTTCTTTAGGTGGGTTGATGATGATGGGTATGCAGCAGAGACAGAAACTGATGCAGAGGTTGGTGGTGACTATGATGAATGAAGATTGAATATGTCATGGAGATTGGGTAGCTTGGAGGGTGAAGTTAAAGCAATGAAGATGCTAATAATGTACATCTCAGCTGTAATTATTGTGGCTACTGTCATTTGTGCATCACTTTTGTTCACATCAATCTCCAAATAAAGCTACAGATGGAGTGTTATGTTGTTGTGCTTTAGAGGTGTTGTTAGAGCTTTGAGATTGAACTATTTGATATGTAATGATGATGTGACTTATGAATGAGAAGGCAACTTTAAGAGTTGAGAGGATAATCTGGTACCATCAGCTGAGGCCTTCGAGGATTGAGATCATGCTTTTGGATGGGATGGTAGCTTGGTGGGTTGAGAGTGATGTTTCTTGGTTTGGAATAGCTTATTTCTTTTCCACATCTTCTTCCTTCCATCAACTAGAAATGACTCTGAAACACCATGCTCGAAATATAGGTTGATCAAATTGAAGTTCCTCCTGCAATCCTTGACCATTGCAATCAAATCATGATCTGTGGCCAGCCTCCTCAGCTCAGATTCAAGGGAAACTCCTGGAGATTTCCACTAACATTCCCTAGCCTCAACATATCCCAGTTCCTTAAAGTAACCCTTCACAAAAAATACATCAGGTGTGTCACTGTCAACTCCCATTAACACCTCTATGTGATCGGACTCATAGTACAGATTTTCACCCTCGTCCTTCTAAAATTTTTCACGATGGTGAAATACAAATATTATAGGAGGACCCTCCATCTACAAAAGCAAAAATAAAAAAAAATTTAATCAACATCAAAATATGAAACAACTTCAGACTAACAACTGCATGTAAACACACAGCAAATAACATACTCATAATCATCACAAACCCTCGACTAAGACCAACACCAAAATAACTCACGGCATAATAACCACGAAATCCGTAACAGCAACCGCATACAAAACATGTTCTTCCTAATATCATAGCTTGTCTAGCAACGTCAACTCCAAACCCTAGTCTAACAAAATGGTTCTTAGAACTGTGTCAACATAAACCAACACATACCAACACTGCAAAATCAACAAAAACGGTCAAAAAAATTAAATCTTACCCTGTGGCAGTTACTGTTTCTTCCTCCAACAGCGTAAGTTCTCCGCGAGCTCCTCCAACTTTCCACTGTAGTAGCGCCAACTCTTCCACAAATGTCGATACGCATACAGCTCATCAAATACACAAGGAGGTTCTGATCATAGGCAAGTGTCTCACGGCAGAGAGTCACATAGTAGAGAGGAGACAAGGGGTTTTTGGAGCGAAAGTAGAAGAGGGTTGTTATGAGAGCAGGTGATGGGAGAAATGTTTGAAAATCTCATTCTAGACCATAATTGACGTCGTTCCATAGTTTTGAGGGTGGAGGATTGACACTACGTCGTTTTGGTCTATGCCACGCTGGAACTTAACGTTCTAACTCAGCAAACGTTACACACCTCAGCAACTGAGATGACGGAAGGACGAACTTGATCAACATCGATAACTTTCGAATACGCTTTTAATTAATTTTATCTTTTGGAGACGAAAATAGAAATCGAAATATTTTTTAAGGATGATTTTGACTATTAACTCTTGTTTTACCTTTATTAAATTTATCTCATAAAATGTTATTTTAACAGTGAAAAACTTCTTTAATAAACGAATTGGAAAATAATTTTTTCCTTAGTTAGCTGTGTGCATTTTAGCTTAAATGCGATAGCTATGATGTAAGGAAGAAAAGTAATCAATCACTATATTTTATTATTTTTAGTGAAAATGGGTAAGGTTTGGTTTAGTAAAGTATTTTAAAGTGATGTTTTTTTTTTTTAAGTAAAATACAAAATGTCCAAAAAGGCAAAATACAAAATTTTGCAAGTAATATATTATTTTTTAAAAAAAGAAAAGAAATTTTAAAAGATAAATTGTTTATTAAAAAAAACATTACATATATTTTTTATTTAAATACAAAATTAATTTTTAAATAAATATTTAAAAAGTCAGTGCAAACTAAACCATACACCACTAACTTTTTAGAATATTATTGTTTAAAATTTTAAAGTTTTATAATTTATAACATCAATTATAAAATATCAATTGCGGGGATAGCTCAGTTGGGAGAGCGTCAGACTGAAGATCTGAAGGTCGCGTGTTCGATCCACGCTCACTGCATTTTTAATCTTTTTTAACCCTTTTCACATCGTTCCACCTTTTCCAGAATACGTGTCATAACTAAGCTACGACATGTGCCATTGTGAACTATAGAAGGTGTGGGAAGAAGGGTCTACTGCCAAACCTGAATCCTCTTCTTAGAACTCAGTTAGGCTCAGAAGGTGGTGTGGTCTCCATACTCTCTGGTCAACACGTTTAAAGGTTCTATCTAGTTAAGGTTGGTGTGTTTCAACTTCTTTCATGTTTCTCACAACTCATGCAACCATCTAGCTTACACTTTAAACTCTTTAGTTATGATTTTTTACTTCCCCTTTTTTTTCCCATTTATTTGATAAAAGTTGTGCTGATTCACTGATTGAAGTGAATCTTGCTCTTGCTTGAGTTGTTTGTACATCTTAGTTATTTGCTACGACTCTTATTGCAGCCGATTTTCTCCATCAACCATTTTTTGTTTGATTTTATGTCCCGTAAAGAAATTAAATAAACTGTAAAAAATTTTCAGATATCTCGTGATTTTTTCTCTGGTTGTATGCTTATTTTGGATTTGATCAAGTGATTTAGTCGGTGTTCC
>NC_029790.2:11352889-11355493 GCF_000816755.2 Arachis ipaensis | reverse complement strand
TGAAGAACTTATCTTCATGCTGTTATTCTTTGAACCAACATCTCTATATGACTATATTCTTCTGCTACAGTGACGACTTTATTTTTATATTTATTCCGGAATGGAATATAGCATATAGAGCTTGTTCCCTCGGCATGTTTACCCAGTTATATCCTAAACAAGCTTGTATCATGTTGTGTTCTGTGCCCTTTATTCAGATTTTGAACATGACACCCCTGCTTTAACGCTTTTTAATCTTTTTATTCCGAGACTCAACAAAAATGTTTAGCATGAAGCATATGCTATATGTTTAATTGTGTTCTTTTTCTTTCTTGTAGCTTGGGGCTTTTGGATCATGGATACCTTCCTCTTCACTTCTGAGTCAGTGAATGAGGGTCACCCTGATAAGCTTTGTGACCAGATTTCTGATGCAGTCCTTGATGCCTGCCTAGAGCAAGATCCAGAAAGCAAGGTTGCCTGTGAGACCTGCACAAAGACCAACTTGGTCATGGTCTTTGGAGAGATTACCACCAAAGCCAATGTGGACTATGAGAAGATTGTTCGCGACACGTGCCGCGGTATAGGCTTTGTGTCCGATGATGTTGGCCTTGATGCAGACAATTGCAATGTATTGGTTTACCTGGAGCAGCAAAGCCCTGATATTGCACAGGGTGTCCATGGCAACCTCACAAAGCGGCCGGAGGAGATTGGTGCAGGTGATCAGGGTCACATGTTTGGCTATGCCACGGACGAGACACCAGAATTTATGCCTCTCAGTCATGTACTCGCTACCCAGCTCGGTGCTCGCCTCACCGAGGTGCGCAAGAATGGGACCTGCACTTGGTTGAGACCTGATGGGAAAACACAAGTTACTGTGGAATACTACAATGACAATGGCGCAATGGTCCCGGTCCGTGTCCACACTGTTCTGATTTCCACGCAGCATGATGAAACTGTTACCAATGATGAAATTGCTGCTGACCTCAAAGAGCATGTAATTAAGCATGTGATACCTGAGAAGTACTTGGATGAGAAGACCATTTTCCATCTCAACCCGTCTGGCCGGTTCGTGATTGGCGGCCCGCATGGTGATGCCGGCCTCACTGGGCGCAAAATCATTGTCGACACATATGGTGGTTGGGGAGCACATGGTGGCGGTGCCTTCTCTGGGAAGGACCCCACCAAGGTGGATAGGAGTGGAGCCTATATTGCTAGACAGGCTGCAAAGAGTATTGTGGCCAGTGGAATTGCAAGAAGGTGCATTGTGCAAATTTCATATGCAATTGGTGTTCCTGACCCATTATCTGTGTTTATTGACACTTATGGGACAGGGAAGGTTCCAGACAGGGAGATTCTGAAGATTGTGAAGGAGAACTTTGACTTTAGGCCTGGAATGATTTCCAATGATTTGGACCTCAAGAGGGGTGGGAATGGCAGGTTCTTGAAGACTGCTGCTTATGGACATTTTGGAAGAGATGACCCTGATTTCACATGGGAGATTGTGAAGCCTCTCCACTGGGAGAAGCCCCAAGAATAAATAAGCTTGTGTTACCAATACAGTGATATCATTAGCTGCTTGGTTTGTTTTCCCTTTGCGATAGTCAAAGTATATCCACTGGTTCTTACTTCTTTTCTACATATATGAGAATTGAGCTGAGTAATTTCTAGTAAGTAGAAACTAAGAGCTGTTAAATATTTTATGTTTTGAGTGTGAAATATTAATGTGTTTTGTGTCTAAGTTACTTGTTCAGACTTACTGCCGATAGACTTGGGCAACTGAAGAAGGGTCTCCAATGATTTGACCTAAAAAATTCTCTACCAAGGGACTTGCCCAAAATCATAAACTGATCTTTCTTTTTATCTTTATTTGGCTTAGGATAAATTGATCTTTTCTCAACAGCATGGAAGAAATATTGGAAAGATAACCATTTATGTACACACCCCCAATATCTTGGGTTCATAATCTTCTTTTCCATTACAACCCACTTTCCCTTCATACACAAACATCTATCTATTCTACAAACAAAAGGAGACCAACAAAAAAGATAAATTAAATTTAAAAAATAAGGGAAAATAATCAAAATAAATATATACCGACCCCTCTGCATTGCCCATCATAGGAAGCAAATCCAAGGATCTAAAGGGTTAAAACTCTCCAAGCGAAAAAAAAAAAGAACCTACCACTTTACGCATCCCATCCCAATAACCAACCACACATCCTCTGAAAGAACCTTGTGTTTTTTCAGTCATGTCTGCTGTTACACTTTCTCTGCTCCCTTTTATCTAGAACCTTGAATCTCACTCTTGTCTGTGTCAGAATAATCCTTTTGGGAATCAATATCACCACTTTCCCCTCGGTTTCTTCTGTTCCTCCGGTCCTGGACATTATCCAAACGACGCATGGCATCAAACAATGTGTCACCAATAGCATCTCTTAATAAAACCATCAAAAGTACAACCTTTAACTACTTTATTGATCCAATACACTTTCCTAGCACATGTTACAATGAATAATACTTGACCAGTTTCATGACTCCTTAACAGGCCACACTCTAGGCTGGCTTGGCAGTAGGCACAAAAAACTAGCAAGCTTTTGACTAGTTTTAACTTAATAAGGGGAAAATA
>NC_029790.2:11347543-11352492 GCF_000816755.2 Arachis ipaensis | reverse complement strand
CTGAGGAAAAAGATTTAAAAATAAAAAAACAAAAGACTAGGGAATTTAATAATGACTCATGACAACTGGGAGTGGGAAAACGAACCTCTCTTGCTAAAGGGTATTCTTCTGACTCCAGCATACGCACAACTTGGCTCATCTTGGGCCTTTTCTCAGAATCTGGATCCAAGCATCTTAAAGCAGTTAAGAGTGCCCGTTTTAAAGCTCTGATTGATGGTTTTGTCTCAATGTTTGGATCCATCACTTCTTCTGATCTCCTGTTTCCAACCATCATCTTCAGCCAATCAACCAGATTCACCTGAAAACCGTTGCAGTTTCATGGGATTAGTCAGTCAAAATTCTCAACCATGGGTAAATATAGAAATAAGTATACAGAAGCACATGAAATATTCTTGTTAATAATCAAGAAATTAGTTAAACTGGATGGATCATGAACTCTCAAATTTTATCCAAATTCATAGGGACACCAACAGTGTATCATGTTGGGAGTGTAAATTTTCAAGCTTGTGATAAGGTTTAAGGGGAAGGGTAACAAATCTTGCTGTTATTTTTATAGCAGAGTTCTAAATAATAATAGCAGTAGTAGTAGAACACCAGCAACAATTATGAAGAACATGCAAACAATATAATTAGTATCGCCTTTTCAGAATGTTCGTGCTATTGGTGTTTACTCTTTCTGCAGGGATCCACTAAGAAGTAAAGATTCACCCACTCCTATTTCTGTTCTAACAAGCAATCAACTAATCTTCAATCCTAATGTCCCAATGATTGGCTTTTGTTTTCACAATAGAAAATAATTAGAGACCATACATCAGTCATTCGGCGGGTCAGCATGGATCAGACAACCAAAAACAGAACGCTACAAGCTATGTTTTTCATATCCGTCAAGTTTTACCCGTCAAGTTGGCAGACAGAGGGCATAAGTGTTATATATCAGAATTAACAGCATATATACAACACAATTGTTTATGTTCCAAATTATCGTCATTCTCCATGGATCAAACTTACAGCTAAACCGTTCAGGATTATTTAGTACATTGGTGAAAACAAACACACATATCAAGCTGTGTTTAGTGCCCAAAATAGAAAGTTACTCACTTCATGTGTTGGGCGTCCATAGTCTACTGGATCTCTTCCGGTAATTGCTTCCAGTAGCAAAACACCAAAGCTATAAACATCACTCTTTTCATTAAGAAGGCCAGTATTTGCATATTCAGGAGCCACATACCTGTGAAATATTTAGAGCAAAAGCAAATATAAGAACATATTTTTCCTCTTAAAAGGTTTATCAATAATGAACACTTGAAAGTTTCCATTAAATAGGACAGCAAAAGTACTAACCCAAAGGTTCCCATAACTCGTGTTGTGACATGACTCTTTCCAGCACCCAATAACTTTGCCAGGCCAAAATCAGAAACCTTGGCATTGAAATCATCATCAATTAATATATTACTTGACTTTATATCTCGGTGTACCACCTTTGGCTCAATTGCTTCATGCAAATATGCAAGCCTGAAACAAGTATAGATGTGTTTAGTTTAGTGTTTGGAAAACTTCAATTTTTTATTTTACTATTTTCTTTTGCTCTGAGAGCAGACGTGATATTACACTTCTTACCGTTGGACTATTAGTTGAGAAATTTTTTTTTCCCAACCCTATCCTTTATTCTCTTCTTTACAGGGAGGCACAAAGAACAATTCACCGTACAAACTATTAATCCCACTATAAAGGGTAAATTAAATAAAAAAAATAATCATAAAGTAATAAAGAGTTATAAGTATGAATTTTATTTTTTTGTTTGGCTTTGTAAAATTTGTCATTGTGAGTATGATGTAAAACAAATATTGAAAAAATGCAAAACTAACATTCTTATGTATATATCTAAAATAAAATGATAGGATAATATAAAAAAGTTATTTAAATTTATGTCTCTTTCAGTAATTTTTTATCCAAAAATGATTTTAAATAGTGTAATCCACACAATATTTATTTTACTATAATTCATTTGAATATAAAAATTGTTACACATAAATCACATTAACACTAATTTACTTATCATCAAAATCAAGTTCACATGCAAACTTCCGTGTGTAAACTTTAATCCAAACACACAAGCAACTAAGAATGCTAGATGCATAGATGCAGAGACTCACGCTTTGGCCGTGCCAAGGAGAATCTTGATACGCGCTTCCCAGGTAAGATATCCATGGTGACGCATACCTCCATGAAGCCATTGCTCCAAGTTTCCATTATTCACATACTCATAGACTAACATCCTGAAAATATACCATATTATATACTCAGCGAATCCGGGACTGAACTCGCCATCATGTAGCAGGTTCTAATATATAATCTTTTGTTCATCTAGATGGAAATTTGAGATCATATATGTTGTTACAGAACTGTTTTGTAAATGAGAATTGAGGTACCTGTGAGTCCCTTCAATGCAGTACCCCAAAAGGCGAACCAAGTTTTTGTGCCGGACATGTCCAATGGCTTCAACTTCCACTCTAAATTCTTTCTCAGCTTGACCACTGTAAAAAAGAAACTTAGGAGTTAAACTCCAACATAACTGAGAGGAACAATAACAAAGCAAGTAAAGTATCTACCATGGACATTGTATTGGAACTCACATGTTGTTGAGTATCTTTTTAACTGCCACCGGTGTCCCGTTGATCAACTGTCCACGGTAAACAACTCCATAACCACCTTCACCGATGACATTGTCTTTGGAAAAACGGTTCGTAGCAAGTTCAAGATCCCTCAAGGTAAACCAGTGACCCCAGCCCAAGTGAGAGAACTCTGGGAGGCCAGACAGAGGCGAAGGAGCTGTTATAGGGTAAGAAGAAGAGTGGTTGTGCACCGCAACCGTGCCGAAGCTACCATCTTCTCCAGAAAGTGACCCACCTCCATCTTTCTCTATGGGATGAAATGAGCCTAATTGGCTGCTACTACCCCCATTATTCTTCATCTTCCCCACACCTAAATGAACCATGACCTTGTCTGATTCTTTGTCGTCGGTTTTGTCATGAATGGTAAGAAGTATTCCATCATGGGAAGCAAACCCATTCGGTGATACTTGCTCAACCCGCACTTCCTTGATTTCCTTTGAGACAGTTGGTATCTGACTAACAGGAATGTTCTTATCATTGGATTTTCTAGATTTCTTCCTTGAGGTAAGACACAGTGAGAGCAAGGAGAGGATCATAATAATAGACAATCCAACCACAACTCCAACTATTTCCCAAACCTTGAGGCCAAGAAATGGAGTTTTCTTGGATAATTCAGCATTAAGATTACCACCCATCTCCTGTCAGGCCTTGTCGATACCTAAAAGAAAGTAATAACCAAAGAATTACATAACCGGACATTTCATCAAACACATGGTCAGCACAAACATAAGATTAAAAACAGAATTCCACCAACACCCTATAAGGGTATAAAGCATAAACCAGTAAGAGTGTTACTCATGATACCTTATCTAGAAAGGCCAGACAGAAGTCATTCAGAAGGAGAACACTCGGAACCCAGATCTCAGAACAAACCCCATGACAAGTTAGCTGGGTGAAAAAGTGAAAAGCAAAGATCTTTAGCCCGAATCTAGTGAGGTGTGAGAAAAAGCAAGCTATATAGAAGTAGTAGGTGAAGGGTGAAAAATCCAAGTGGGAATTAAGGGAAATGTGTGTGTGATTGCAATTCGCAAATCTAAGATGAGATGGAGCTATCCGAAAGGGAGAAAGAGAGAAAGGTGATGAGAGTAGTAAGATGGAAATGCGCGTGAAGGGTGAGAGAGGAAGGGATGGAGTTATCAGTGGTAGGTGATGGACTCTTACAATTCAATTCAGAATCAGAACTCACATTGCATATTTATATGTCTTTGCTTGTGTTTGGCAAATAACATAATCATTCTTGGGATTTTCCTAATCATCATCTATCAACGTGGCTCATTCTCCTTAATTAATTCCAAAGTTAATATTGAAAGTGATTCCTGAAGTTGTAGTCCAACTTAATGTCATCTTTAAACTTAAAATTGTTTTAAATTTGTCTCTTAATTTAACAATTGTTATTTTTAAAATTTTTTCAATGGCAAAATAATGACATTGTTGAATGGAGGTTTGAAAAATAGTCATTTTTATTTTTAAGTTCAAATAGAACATAAACTACATTTTTGAGAGTATTTTAAAGAATTTTAACTCTAATATATTAAAATCCTTCAAAATACCTTAAACGATGTAGTTTATATTCTATTTTGATGTCAAAAATAAAACATTATCCAGCATGACTTTCAATGTAATTTTCATTATTTTGTCCTCACTCAAAAAGTATATCAGAATGACCGTTATTAAGTTGAAGGACAAAAATAATTTTAAGTTTAGAGATAACATTGAGACTTAACTACAAATTTAATGACCACTTTAAATATTAATTTAGTAGTTAGTTTTCTCATTTTTATTAAATAAACACGGGCCACCAATATATAAATTGCATATATCTTAATTTTAGAAAGGTAAGTAGTTTCTTTTTCAAAGAATAAAATTAAAGACAAAAAGAATTAAAAAAAAAAACCTTGGCAATAACGCTTGATGATTTAAAATTCTTTATTTCATTCATTAAACAATGTTTTCCCCTTGAGAACGTGAAACCAATCATCAAACTATCAGGTGCCAAATGACTGAATCTAAAACAACATCACATGAGACACATAATTAACTGGAGGGTCATACGCGTATAGTTTGCCATAATTAATTTCACGCAAACCACGTATCAATAATTCAATTTGATCTTTTACATTAGCAAATCTTTAACTCTATCGTTCATATTCCACTATATGAAGCGTGTGAAGATATTTATCCTAATAACATTCCCTGATAAGACAGTACAGATGGTATATCTGACCATTCTTTCCTCAAAGGAATTTCTTTGATAAAATGTAAAATTAGATAAAAAGT
>NC_029790.2:11347054-11347463 GCF_000816755.2 Arachis ipaensis | reverse complement strand
CATTTTTTACTGAAAAACTTTTTCCATCTATCGTAGCAACTCATTCTTCGATCATTTTTCAACATCAGGAACCAAGAGAATAATACTTTTTGAAAACTCAAATTTTCATGTTCCACTTATCGTTTTTAGATTTTAAAATACCTCGTGTTTTCTAAGTTTTTCAATTGTCATGTCTCATAAATATTCATCTTTCTCGATCATCCTTAGCATCTAATCTCAGTTCTAAAACATAGATGTTTGAGGGACCACCATTAATTTTTGGATGCGTAATGCGTTTGACCAATTATTAGCTTTCAAGTCGAGTGCGCATTCTCCCTTAGATGCCTCAAGGAATCGGATGATTGACCTTTACAAATTCATGCCAGCTATAATACTATAGGAAGTGATTCACATACATGTAACTGAAATA
>NC_029790.2:11345892-11347049 GCF_000816755.2 Arachis ipaensis | reverse complement strand
TACAGAAGAAGGAAATAATAGACACTGTTATTAACTTATTATGCTCGTGATGCCTTCTCTTTTTAGGGCATACACTGAGAGAAGGCCAAACTTTTCAATTCTAATAATGATGTGCTTACAAACTTATCTGTTTCCAATTGTTAGGCTAAAGGGTAGCCCTTCACCGAAGATGCGGTTCTTTTACATGATGATATCTATCAAGACAAATACACATTATTTCTTTGCATTATAATTTATAAATGATGACTAATATAGATACCCTGACCGTCTGATCTAATTTCCTCGCCTAATCCAACGCATGGAAAGTTTTTACAGACAACAATTTTCCCATACCTGAAAAAAAAAAAATAGACCAATGCTATAAAATAAGTAAAATTTATTGTTTTTGACTAATAATTAGTCAATAATATTTAAAAATATTAAGTAAAAGTATAACGTTAAATTATTAGACTAAAAATGTTGAAATGTTAGCCAAAATTAAAATACTGACCAATATACATTAAACTTGTTAGTCTTCAAACTTTTTTCTTATCCTATTTAACAAGAACTGATATTCTCAATTAAATATTCTTTTGAATTTTTTTAATTATATATATACACTTCTGTGAAATCTATATTAGAATCTATTTTATCAACTTATAGCAAAAAAGTATTTTTAATTGACAAAATATTAGACGGTTAATTGCAAATATTGATTCATATAAATTAAACTTAAATTATTAATTATTTACATAAAATAATATATTTTTCATGTAATCATTTATTCGTTCTTACGATAACTTTATAGATATGCCTGGTAGATAGATGGAAAAATACTTGCGCATAGATGGCACAAATGAAAAGGTAGAAACGAAATGGTTCGATTGGGCATGACTGTATGAGCTTCATGTGAACTAAACAGTAGTATATATGTATGGATATAGATATATAATTTGGTTGAAAGGTGGAGTAATAAGATCATAAATTATTTCACGCGAAGTGTCTACAGTCCATACTAATTATGTGGTCAATACTCGCGAAGCAACTGCTCGTTCGCCAACTAATATATTATAAAAATATTATTGGTACATATACACTAAAATCCGTCGTTATTATAAATATATGTATTTTTATTTATTTTTAATATATATTTATATTTTAATATGTGTTATGTTTTA
>NC_029790.2:11343866-11344607 GCF_000816755.2 Arachis ipaensis | reverse complement strand
CCAAAAAAATTTAATTTTTAAAAAAATAGCTAATACTAAAATTAGTTCTTTGTTCTTTCTATATTTTTTTATTTAGACACCACTTATATAAAGACAGTAAAAATAACTTTTTTTTAAGTTATTTATTTAGTTGCAATTAAAAAATATGCTTTAAAAAATGTGAGCTAATAATAAAAAATAGCTCTAACAATNTTTCCAAAAAAATTTAATTTTTAAAAAAATAGCTAATACTAACTAACTAAATTAGTTCTTTCTATATTTTTTTATTTAGACACCACTTATATAAAGACAGTAAAAATAACTTTTTTTTAAGTTATTTATTTAGTTGCAATTAAAAAATATGCTTTAAAAAATGTGAGCTAATAATAAAAAATAGAACAATTCTCTAACAATTTTTTGTTAAAAAAATGAAATTTTAAACAAATTAAAAGATCAGTGCCAAATCTAAAGTAATAATTTTAAGAATATAATAATTTTTTTTAATAATAACCACTTTTAATCTATATCACCAATCAAAAATCTAATACATAACAATCTAGTCAATGAACAAGATCTAACGTCCTTATTTAAGAACGTTTTTACCTTTCGCCTTTTTGTTTAAGAAATAAGTCTATATACTAATTAACCTTTTTAATATGCCATAATTAGCTATTTCTTTAAAGGAAAAGAAGAACTTTGCTTTACATGCAAGAATAGCATACAATACAGTACTCCCATTTACATGTTTAGAGAAATGTTTCT
>NC_029790.2:11338130-11343619 GCF_000816755.2 Arachis ipaensis | reverse complement strand
GGCAAGGCAATAAAATGTAAATAAACCGTATGGTTATAAAATCTTGAATGATCTAGTTGAGGCACCAACCATGCAAGAAAAGTAAAGAAATAAATGGAAGGTCCTATACCTATACCCTCTAAAGTTTGGCACTAACGAGATATTTCAACATTGCATCATGAGCGCACTGCTACAACTTTTAGGTCAGCCATTATTATTGTTTTTGCAACTTTGCAAATTAAACTTCCATCCGATCCCCACCTCAATCCGAAAGGAAAAATCAATACAAACTATACGATGTGACTGTAACATAAAAATGTAACTTGGCCTGAATTGCAGGGAAAAACAGACACACACACACAATATATATATCTTTCAATTATTCGTTAGCGTCAAATGCAAATTTTGCCTACCGAAAAACAGAAAAATCCTAACCTCCATTAAAAAAAAGAGATCTGCTACACATACAAGTCTTTTTGGCATACAAGAGTTTATACAAGTTAATCCTAACTCAATAAAATTCACTTTTATAATGCAAGAAAGAAGAGGAAGAGTTTTAAATTATACAAAATTTATTAATACACATACACCAAAAATTTTTAAATAATACAATATAAATAACTTGTATGAACTTGTATGTGTAAATAATATCCATAATTATATTCTTAAATTATTATATTTAATATTATATATTTATTTCCCACGGTAATTAATGAATATAAACAAAAGCAAAAAAGCATTATCATTCTCTTTGATTTCTAAATTTTGGTTTTGAAACATTTTTTTATTGTTTTTGTATGTATATATTCTCTGCTTATTAGGTTAATACTTAATAGAATACTAGTTACGTAATCGATTTAAATTGGTCAAGTTTAATTTATATAAATAAGTGTTGAAAATTTGATTTTTATCTTATGTATATAATATATAATGATCTATTAGTTACAGTAAAATTTTTAAATAAAACTTAAATTCGTAATGAATTAGTTTTTAATTTATAAATTAAAAAATACTATAAAAAAATAGCTAGGTATCGATAGTTTACGTAAGTTTAGCACGAAATATGGACAACATTTAAGGACATGAATGCATTAACTTATTCTGCCGGGTAAACTACATAAAATCACGCACATAAGCAGGTAATAATCTAAATTAAATTATCAATATCTTATCAAATAATTATTCACTTGATAAATTTATGGGTGAACGCAAATTGATTAAAAATTATCCAATTGAATTTAATATCTGCAGTTTTTAACTTAACATCTCATTCAATTTGCAAAAGAGATTGGATATTAGATATGTCACAAAATAAAATAATATTTTAAATTATTTATTTTTATTAAAAAATATTAATGAAAATTCATTTTTTTAATCTTTTAAATATATTTATTTTTAAAATATTATTAAATATATGTTTTTTAAATAATAAAAATAAAATAAAACAACAAAGTGACAATCAAGCTCAATGTGTTTGGTGCGTTCATGAAAGACATATTTGAATAGCACTGCGGTTATCACAAAAAACATCAGTAGGGGACGACTGAGGAGCACCCAAATCTTCGAGAAGCAAACGAACCGAGACAACTTCAGCAGTGGTGTCAGCGAGGGCACGGTACTCAGCTTCTGTGCTTGAGCGAGCAGTGAACGTTTGCTTCTTAGCACGCCAAGAAATGAGAGCGTCGCCAAGAAACAAACAGTAACCAGTAGTAGAACGACGATCAGTGGGATCACCAGCCCAATCAGCATCGGAGTAAGCCTGAAGAGACAAAGAGGAATGGGCAGAAAAATAAAGACCATGAAAGAAAGTGCCTTTGATGTAGCGAAGAATGCGTAAAACTGCCGCATAGTGAGTAGTACGAGGAGCTGACAAGAACTGGCTAAGTACATGAACCGGATAGGCGATGTCCGGTCGGGTGACAGTAAAGTAGACCAGACCGCCAACTAACTGTCGATAGAGAGTCAGATTATCCAAAACAGTGCCATCCATAGGGGTAAATCGAACATTAGGCTCAAGAGGAGTAGACTCAGTGTGACCTAAAACACCCTGAGATACAAGAGGACGCAGTTTTCCTAAGGAGGTGTGGGCAAGACGTTGATGCCATAAGTGAAGGGTAGAGGGAGAAGAAGCAGCACAGAGATTTGGTACAGGAGGAATATGAAGACTTTCGAGTTCAAACAACCTTCCGATACGTCCAGTCCCGATGATCTGTCCCGTCCGAGGATCCTGTACACGACAACCAGAAACAGAAAAGGTGACGTTAAAACCCAGATCAACAAGTTGACCAACAGAAATAAGATTGAAGTTTAATTTGGGAATGTAGTAAGTATCAGGAAGATTAAGAGATGACTGAGATATAGAACCCTTGTGTGTTGCATGCAAGAGGGAGCCATTTGCAGTATTGACAGAAGGTCCATTTGTAGTTGCAGACATGGACGAGAAAATATTACGCAACGGAGACATGTGATTAGAGCAACCCGAGTCAAAGTACCATTTAGAAGTACCTGGAGGGCTCGATAAAGCAGCAGGGGTATTACCAGAAACAGAGAGAAGACGCTGTAGAAGAGATGCAATATCAGATAGAGAGACAGTGGTAGGTTCAGTAGTAGCAGCAACAGCAGAAGCAGGCGCAGGACGTGGTGGACGAGTAGGACAGGTAGTAAGCAAATGTCCCGAGAGCTTGCAATAACGGCAGAACAACTGTGAACAATGGTAGCTAATATGCCCTTTCTGGTGGCATGTGCGACATTCAACAGAGGGACAGCTGGAGAACGGGTGCCCGAAACGGTTACAATTTCGACAGAAGGCCCCTTTTCTGTCTGTGGCAGCAAAAACATCTGACTTTTCCATAAAAGTAGTCATAGAGAACAAGGAGAGGAGAGAAAAACTGCAATTTTGGAGCAGAAAATGAGGAAACGGATGGCAAAATCGGAAAGAGCTCACCAAAAAATCTTAGGGAGGGTCCACTTGTCTGCCACGTCAGCGCCACGTCAGCAACTCAAGGACACGTGGCATCACTTGAGAGGAGGACCTTTCTGGTGGCATGTGCGACATTCAACAGAAGGACAGTCGGGGAAGAGGTGCCCAGAACAGTTACAGTTTCGACAGAATTTACCCTTTCTGTCGGTGGCAACAAAAACACCTAGCTCTTCCGTGATAGTAGTCACAAAGATCAAAGAGAGGAGAGAAAACGGCAATTTCGGAACAGAAAATGAGAAATCGGAGTGCAGAATCGGAAAGAGCTCACCAAAAAACCTTAGGGAGGGTCCCACTTGTCTGCCACGTCAGCAAATGATGACACGTGGCGTCACCTGAGAGGAGGGAGAGAGACGCGCTGGCAGCCAGGTGGAAGCGGGTCAAAGGAGGGTCGGGGCGGGCGTGCGCGGGTCGGCCAGGATAGCTTCGGTGCGACACGTGGCAGCACCAGGGACGTTGGATCTGTACCGAGATCAACGACTGCTGAAGGGCTGGAGGGCGAGGGGGGCTCGCAACGCGACACGTGGCAGCGCGAGGATCGTCCGATTGGAGCCGAGATCCAACGGCCGCTGAACCTTCTGAAGGAGAAACAATGGAGGCGGGCAGCAGGATTCCGGCGGCGCGTGACGGCGCGTCCGGAGGCTGATGGCGGCGATCTCGGCGGCGTTGGAAAGCCGATGAAGAGGAGAACACAATGATGCCGGAGGTGACGAACCAAAGCGTCAGAAACAAAGCGAAAATCGAGAGCAAAGAGGCACGGGTGGAAGCTGGAAGGAAGAACAACCTGGTCGTGGCAGCGACTTTCGACGGCGCGTGGCGGCGCGTCCGGCGGCGGATGGCGGCGGGTCTGGTTGCGTTGTGATCACGGCGACAAGGCGAACAAGATGGTTACGGGGGTGACGAACCAAAGCGTCGAGAAGAGAACGAAAAAAGAGGCCAAAGAACACTGCCGGAAAGGAATAAAAACAATGAGGCTATGAACTAATATTCATTGAAAAAAAAAAGAACCTAAGCTCTTGATACCAAGTTAGAAACAAGAGACTGAAAGAGTAATCTGAAAGGTGTATTATTAAGTTGTGGTGAAAAGTACAATATACAAGAGCTATTTATAGGTGCTAAATGAATCAGAGTAATAAAGGCATAGAATCCTATAATTAATATACATAAATATAGACGATACTAATTGATTCTAATTGATGCTAATGATTCTCTAACAATTAGTGTGCAGATTGAATCCGATAACTTTATAAATCAGATTCAAATAAATACCACAAATATCCAAATTGGATCCATTCATAAACACCCTAGATAAATTTCGATTTGATGAAAGATACTATTATATACAACTTAAACTTTAACGTTACTCTACTAGCTAGTTTAATTTCAATAATGTTAAATAACTATGTTATATATACATAAAAAAATTACTAACAAGTTATGTAAAATAATATATTATACATAAATATATAATAACTAATTTGATAATTAATTTTTAATATAATATTATATTTTTTAGAGACTAACAATTTTTTGTATTTTTAGTCATCATTTGATCAGTATAAATATTAAATTGTTTTTAATAAATAAATTTTATTAATTTTTGTGTGTACATTTTAAATAATACGAGTATAAATTGTATTGATTCATGTGTGTAAACTCTGCTAAATATAAATACAAACTATATATTTGTTGTGTATAAAATTTCTGTAAATATAGATGTAAATTATTACTGACAAAAAATAATAATATTTAATTATTTACTGACTATGTAGCATTTGCTCTATTTTTTATGAGAAAGTATAAGGAAATAATATTTTTTTTGAACAACATAAGCAATAGGTTGAAAAAAATTAATTTTAATTTTAAAAATTAAATTTTGAATTAATTAGGTTTAATCATAATTTTGAATCATTTTTTTTATCATTACCGCTCTCTCGAAATTTTGTGCCACCGCCGCTACTGTATCGCGACCCGGGTGCCCCTGCAGCTGCAGTCTCGTTACTTATTTTTTATCAACTAAGTCGAATGTTTATTTTACAATGTATGTGGATGGTTCTTTTCATTCTAAAGAGGATGTTTATTTGGGTATAACATTGGCATTTTACTTGATTTACTTAATTCTGCATGCACATGCTCCGCAGGATGTTCATTTTAGGGTTAAGTACCATTTTAGTCCCTAAGATATATGTCGAAAAATTTTTTCGTCCCAAACCTTTTTTTATACAAAATCATACATAAAATTTAACTTAGTTTTAAAATCGTCATTTTTACCAAAATTTTAATTTTTATTACTAAATTATCTCTAACTAAAAAAATTATAAAATAAAAAAGGAAAGAAAACGGGTTAAAGGGGGGAAGAATCACGCAAGGTATAAGAAAGGAGAAGGGAGGCCGCTGTCGTGGTATTGAGCTCGTCGCCACCGTTGAGCCGCATCGTCGTTGCCGTTCTGAGCTGCTCCGTCATCGCTAGATCCGCCACCGTCGCTGACCGCGAAGAGAGAGAGAGAGAGAGAGAGAGAGAGAGAGAGAGAGA
>NC_029790.2:11336370-11336749 GCF_000816755.2 Arachis ipaensis | reverse complement strand
GCCGCCATCGCTGCTCCTTTTCGCTAGTTCGCCGCATCACCGTGCTCCGTTCGCTGCGTCGCCATGCTCCTCCTCCTCCTCGGATGTCGTCGTTGCTCTGCTCCTCGCCGCTATTTCTCGCCAGTTATTGCTACTCCTCGCCAGTCACCGTTGCTCCTCTCTAGGGTTCCAATTCTACTTCTAATTTGTTGATTTTATTAATTACATTGTTGATTCTACTTTTGTTTCTTTGGTTAATTACATTGTTGATTTGTTGATTTTATTAATTACATTGATTCTAATCCTGATTCTATTGTTGTTGTTGATTGTGATTTTATTTTGATTTCATTGTTGTTCTGCTTTTGTTTCTTCTGATTCTGAATAGAGAAGAAAAATAGGG
>NC_029790.2:11334126-11336275 GCF_000816755.2 Arachis ipaensis | reverse complement strand
AAAATGATTAATTTTATATTTCTTCTGATTATGTCTCTTCTGTTTGTTCTGCTTCTTTGTTGTTGTTTTTCGAAGTTGAGAGAGATGGTGATGGTTTCTCTTTTCTTATTCTCTTCTGCTGTTGCTTCTAGTTGAAATGAATTGTTGTTGTTCTTTTCTTTTTTTGTTTCTACTTCATTGTTGTTGTCCCTGATTCTTTGACGACGAAGAAAATAAAGAAGAAGAGATCTGCTGTGATGGAGAAGAGAAAGAAGAATAAAAATGAGTATGATGATGAAGAAGGATAAGGGTATTTTAGTTCGAAGGATGGTTTTAAAACTTAGCTAAACCTTAGGGACGATTTTGTATGCAAAAAAAGGTTAGGGATGAAAATTTTTTTTGGCCTATACCTTAGGAACTAAAATTATACTTAATCCTTCATTTTACTATGTATGTGGATGGTTCTTTTCACTAAGATGTGGATGTTTATTTAGGTCATACCACTTGGGTGAACGAAGCAAAGCGACACATGATGGAAGTGGCGAACACACGACGCAGCGGAATAGTGCAAGGGTAGAGGTGCAGCGTTGGAGTAGCGGTGAAACAAGGCCTTTGGCTCGGCAATAATGCGACATCACGGAAGGGAAAAGAAGGCATGCAGCTTGCAGAGAGAACAGAGGCGACACGACACATAGGAGAAGAAGGTGTAGTGGCGATATCAAGAGCAGGGGACATGACACAAGAAAGAAGAAGATGCAGCAGCGACGGCGGTTGCAGGGAGCATAGAAGTGGAGCGACGCATGGGAGAAGAAGGTGTAACAGCGATGCGGCACGTTGCTTCTTCAGACGGTGGCGGCAGCAGTCAGCTATGTTAGTAACGGCGCGACAAGGAATGGGAGTGAAACGACTGCGGTAAAATAAGAGAAAGGGTGAAAGGTGAGAGACTAAAATTGTGATGAATAAATGAGATGGAATATTTTTTGTTTTAGTAGACTTAGAATGCAATTCATTATTCCCCTTGTTCGTATTCTTCGTTGTCCACTTAGTAGAACTCATTTTTTATTGCCAAAAAATCACAATTTCTTTCTTTCCTTTATAAATGGGTAGGATATTACTATTATCTACATACAAAATTTTAACCACCAATTAGGGTTGTACATGGTCCGGTCCGACTTGAAGATCCAGTCCGGCCTCGAATATTTTAGGGGCTAATTTGGTGTGATTTTATCGGGTTTAGAGCTGGATAAGGGTCTTAAAAATAGACCCAGTCATTATTTCGAGCCGGATCTGGACCATAGCTCGGATCACCCGAATTCGGCCCGGTGGCCCGATCATCATACACAATTAATATTTTGTGTTATTAGTGATGGATGATGACTCTTCTTATGTGAAATTAAGTATTGTAAACCTTAATATTTTGTGTTATTAGTCATTATAAGACTATAAGTTAATGTTTGATGTTTTAAATGCATACAACTAACTAGACTAATGCATAATATTGTGTTATTTGTATTGATGTAAATATTTAGTGTTATTAGACAATATTAGTATTGATTGTGGTTATGCTTTAATTTTAGAGAATGGTTGGTTCTTGTTATATTTTTCTAAGTGAATTTTACCATGTCAAATAATGGTTGGAGTCTTGAAAATTTGGATATTTTCACATGCTAGCTTACAAGAAGGTAATGTTAACGGCCCGATTTTCACTCGGTTTTTACCCCGTATAATCGTGACCCGAAAATGTGTAGGTTTCATCGGATCTAAGGTCGAGTTCGGGTCTAACAAATAGGTCCGGTATATATTTCGAGTCGAATCTAGATCACATCAAACCTGATTTCACCCGACCATGAACACTCCTACCACCAATTAGTCATCGTGTATAAAAATGCGTTTTTGACATTTTATAAAAAAAAATTAATTATATTACTGTGAATAAATTCAATTATTAATCTATTGTAAAATTTATTATTCAGTTATGGCAAATTTTATTATTTTTGGTGCATGATTATTTAATTAAAAATATATAAATTAATATATAAAATTATATAAAATGCAATAATTTAATATATAAAAATATATATAAACACATTAAAACTGATTTTGATATATTTTTATGCGAGTAACATGACCCTAATTGGTTAATCAATAAGCCAAAAATATCAAGCAACAC
>NC_029790.2:11321411-11334101 GCF_000816755.2 Arachis ipaensis | reverse complement strand
ATATTTTTAAAAATATCTTTATCTTTTAAAATTGCAAACATAAATACATAATTTTTTTAATTTATCAAACACAAAATAAAAAATTAATATTTTTCAAAAATATAAATACCTCTTCATCAAATTTGACCAAACCAAATTTTAGTTCCTTCACGATAAATGAATTAAATTGGTGATGAAAGTTATATATGACAATCATGGACCAAGAACGCTTTGAGAGCATCAACCAGAAAGTTAATGGCTGGTCATAATAACAAGCACTATGTGATCAACTAAAGACGGAAATAATGTAGAGTGGGTGGTCTAGTATTCCTTTCAATTGAAAAGGAAACCCTAACAAGTTTGATTTGAAATATAATGTTCAAATATAAAGCAGGTTATGAATGCAATCAAAATATAAATATTCTAAATTCAATTTTTCTTTCAAATGATATTATAAGGTATGAATTCTTATCGTACATTTTTTTACATAGAAAAATTAAAACATTTGCAAAAAGATATTATACGATAAAAAAATTTACATTTAACAATATTATTCGAGAAAAAATTAAGACAATACATTTCTTGCAATTAGTCATATGCCAAATAATTTAATTAGTATAATAGTGACTAGCAACTAACTGATGATTAACGGATTATGTATATGAGGTTCCAAAAATTGTGCGTGCTTCATGGCGTTCGAAATGGATTGGACTTGAATGGTCGAAATTGCTTGGCTTAGGAAGCTTCTAGGCTTGGATTGATGTGAAGATGATGTATACTTTATGTTGGCATGTGTATTAATCCAAGGCATATTATGGGGTTAATGCAGCATTGTCCAAGGTACCAGCCATATATATGGTAGGTATTTGACTTATATATCGTGTCTAATTTTCCCCATGAAATGATGCATATTTGTCATGATTCATGTAACTAACAATCCACTAATTCGGACTTGAGAGTACAAATTAGTGACTTGCAATTTATTGACGCCGACGGTAGGTGAGAGTAGTAGAAATATAGAGTAATTAATGCTAGTGTTCTGTTAACGTTTATTTTCCAAATAATTATTTCTTCTTAAATTTTTGATCAAACATACAATTATTAGATAGAAAAAGTTCATTCAATTTATATTTTAGGCAATGTAAGTCCCCGAAAGCGTTGAAATCATAATATGTAACTGCCTGATTTATCATTTTATAGTATAAAATTATTTTACACTATCTTATGCTTATTTATATGTATAAAATAATTTGGGAATATATAATTTTAATGTTTGTTTTCAATACAATCATCATTGTTATAATAAGAATTTTCTCTTTTTTTTCCTCCCTTCTTCAGGAAGTTGTTCTAGATTAGGAGTGTTTCAATTATATATCAAATATATAGAAATATCAAAAATGGAAGTCAAACCTGTTATACGGAAGTTCATTATGTTAGAATTTGAGATATTTAAATTAGAACTTGAGATATTTGAGTTGAATTATTAAAAAAAGAAGTTAAAAATAAAAAAGATCCTTTAATTGGGCCTTATTGGCATCCATTCCCAGTGGCCAGTAGCCCAATTTAAATTATTACAGGCTCAATAACAAGTGAAGAAAAACGATAAACAGGTTCCCGCCAGGGTAGAGAACTAGTAGAGATTTTAAACTGGGGAAGGAATGGGGAATTGGAATGGGTGGGGTGGGGCTGTGGGATCCGGGTAGGGTTGATGGGCTTAGCCCATGACAAAAAAACAATGGGTATGTTGTCTGCAAAATTCAAGTGTGTGGAAGCTAAGCATGAGTATGATGGGTTCCAATTCCAAAGCTGCAAGTTCTCACTCTCACTGCTCTTCAGCTTCCGTGGATATCTGGTCTGAAATCCTTGCCACTGAAGTGTATGTCATTGGTTTGAACTATTTCTGTTACTTTGTATGCATTAGACTAGAGTTTTTAGTTGCACATTGCCTGTTAAACTGTGTTATTATTTGTCTCATGGTCACATGGAACCTGTGGTATGAATCTGAGTTTGTTTTACATTTTCATGATCATAAGTCCGTGACTTCAATCCCATTGGAATTGCTTAGTATGATTTTATGTTTCTATGTCCTCACATTAATAAGGCCATAGCCTTTTTTTTCTCTTTTTGCCCCCAGATAATCAGAAACTATCGTAAAAATTGGCGAAGGAACATATGTAGGGCTGGCAATGGGTGGACCTATCCTACCCTACCCTACCCGCACGTTGAAAATTTTATTAAAATTTTATTCTACTCTCCTTGCAAGTTGAGAAACCTCTCAACCCTAACCCTAAAAATTCTAAACCCTACGCTACCTTACCCGCAGAAATATCAAATTTTTTCAAAGTAAATATAAAATTTAATCATTTCGAATTTTGTACATGTTAATAATATAAAAAATAAAAACCTAATGTTCTAAATTACTAAATTAACTAGTTAGTTTAGTGGTTGTTCACTTGTTGTAAGTCATTACATAAATAAGATTGTAGGTTCAACTTTCACTTCCTTCACTATATACCTAATTTTTAAAAAATATGTATTATATATGAAGTATCCGTACCCTACCCGCAGGAATACCCGGACCGTATCCTACCCTACCCGCAACGCGTCGGGTAGCCTACTCTACCCAAACGGGTTGGGTACGCCGGTAGGGTATGAGTTGCCAACCCTAAACATATGGAGAGGCTTTTAAGGTTGGCGGTTATGTCTGCAAAATAGTTCCTTTTAATGGGGACTTCAGGGTAAATGGGGAAATACAAAAGATAACCAAAACATTTTTTTTTCTCTTTAATTAGCTATCATTAATATTTTTAATAGTGTGAGATTATATCTAATGGTGTAGGATTAGTCACTTTTCTTTTGCTAGTTAAGTGCCGATCAGATTTTAATAAAAATATCGGCCCCTAGAGTTTCTCATTTTTCTTATGTAATCATGTTTGCGCTGCTTCGATTAGGATATTTGGTGTTACCTTATTTAAATTGAACTTGATGTGGACCATAAACCTCGGCCCAAACAAACACAACGGCTACCACAATAGCTAGGAATCAGGAAACAGATCATCCAATAACAGAAAAGATTCTAAAAACTAACCACGGAGAGATCTGCGGAAAAGTACAAGATATCAGATGCTGAGCACAACGGCCTCTCTATCTATATAAACAACACCGAAGCAACAGAGTAAAGAACACATAAGTACAACATAATATCACTACTTCTTCTTTCTTTTACTTTATTTGCGGTTTACTTGAATACCTCTTCTGACTTGAGCATCGGAGATTCTTTTGCAGATGTTCCACCCGCGTTGTTTTGAAAGAGAGCCAACCTATACCTCGCCCCGACGAATAGCAGCACTACCAATCTGAAATTACTAAAAGCTCGGATCGCTAGGAGGTCGGCCTGGGTATCTCGGACGGAACATTTGGTGCCCACCGTGGGGCCGAAGAAATAACAATCCCACTAAACCTAAGTTTCTTTTTTTTAGCTTTGTGCTCTCTCTCTCCCCCCCTCTCTCTCTCTTTTCTCTTTTTTTTTTTTCAGATTCCTCGAATCTCAGAGAATGGCTGACAACGGAATGCAGCAACCCACGCAGGCTGAGCTCTTAGCCCAGATTTCTGAGCTCCAAGCGGAAGTCCGAAGGATAGCCGAGTTGTCCTCCAACAACCGGACAGTAAAACATGGCGAGGGAGACCCCAAGAGCTCAAACCAGAATGACACGGAATCTCAAAAGCTCACCCCACCAAAAGAGAAGCTAACCATAGACAACCCCTTCTCAGAAGACATCATGAAATTTCAAATGCCAAAAAATTTTGTGCTGCCTACTGCCCTTGAACCATACAAGGGGTTCGGTGATCCTCGCGTTCATATCAGAAAATTTCAATCTATGATGTTTTTTAATGGTGCTTCTGAGCCCATACTTTGTCGAGCTTTTCCTACCTATTTAGATGGTTCTGCATTACTCTGGTTCTCTAAGTTGTCTGCAGGTTTAATCTCCTCTTTTGAAGAACTGGCGAGATCTTTCATCGATTATTTCGCTGCGTCAAGAATATATGTGCATGGGACAGACTATCTGAGCACCATCAAGCAAGGGCAGCACGAGAGCCTAAAAGATTACATGACACGGTTTGCTGAGGCAACCATGGAGATTCCAGATTTGAGCCCAGAGGTCCACCTACACGCCCTCAAAAGCGGCCTCAGACCTGGCAAGTTCCAAGAGACGATCGCAGTATCAAAGCCGAAAACATTAGACGAATTCCGAGAAAAAGCCGCTGGCCAAATGGAGATTGAAGAGCTTCGAGAAGCTAGGAAGACAGACAAATAACCTAGAAGGGAAGAAGAAAAGACCTTTAGATCACAAAGTAGCAAAGAGTTGAAGAAGCCTTTCAAACTTAACCCAAAGTTTGACAACTATACCCGGTTCAACACAAAGAGGGAAGATATTATAAAAGAAATTCTACACGCCAAGATGGTCAAACCTCCAAACAGGGCAGGTAATTATCAAGATCAGAGGTTCGTGGACAGAACAAAGCATTGCGCCTTCCATCAAAAATTCGGCCACACAACAGATGACTGTGTAGCAGCAAAAGACCTACTAGAACAGTTGGCAAGGCAAGGACTCTTAGACAAATATGTTGATGGGAGGAAGAATAGAGGAGGAATCAAGACACCAGAAACGATTAAACCAAGGGAAGGAGGAAAATGACAAAAAACAGTGGACAAACCAAAGCCAGCCACGAGGAGTCATAAATTGCATCTCAGGTGGCTTCGCCAGTGGAGGTACAACAAGCTCGGCTCGAAAGCGAAGCTACAGAGCAATGTTGGCAGTTGAGGGGACGACCTTTATACCCAAGGATGCACCCACTGGAGAAATCACTTTCACAGCCTCGGATTGCAAATCAGCAAGCCCAAACCTCGACGACCCTGTTGTCATCTCAGTGCAAGTGGGAGACCTATTGGTAAGAAAGGTCTTACTAGACCCAGGTAGTAGTGCCGATGTTCTCTTTTACTCCACTTTTCAAAAAATGAACTTATCCGACAAGGCCATTCAACCTTACTCCGGAGATCTGGTTGGATTCTCAGGAGAAAGGGTACAGGCAATGGGAACTATTTGGTTAAGAACTGTTTTGGGAGAAACCCCCCTCACAAAAACGGTTGATATTAGATACATCATAGTAGATTGCATAAGCCCATACAACATCATCTTAGGTAGACCAGCTTTAAATATTTTTGGTGCAATTGTATCTACTTTACATCTGTGCGTTAAGTTTCCAGTACAGGACGAGCTCATCGCTACAGTACACGCCGACCACAAAGAAGCACGGCAATGCTACCATACTAGCTTAAAACAACAAGAACTGAACAAATCAATTCCAGCACGGGTACAAGCCGTGTACAGCTCGGACAACCCCCCTCTCCTTAATGAGCTCGACCCAAGGGAGGAATTCCGAGAAAGACCCCAAGCACTGGACGAGCTTGAGAAGGTAACATTTTATGGAAACGCTAACAAGTTTACATACATAGGTAATGCACTTTCAGGTAAGGAAAAAGCTCGGCTAATAAATCTCCTCAGAGACAACGCTGACCTCTTTGCATGGACACCAACAGATATGCCAGGCATCAACCCCAGCATTATATACCATAAGCTAGCTGTGGACCCAACAGTCAAACCCATGGCTCAAAAGAAGCGCAACCTGGGAGAGGAAAGACGACAAGCATCTTTAGAGGAAACCAAAAAACTGTTGTCAGCAGGATTTATCAAAGAAGTAAGGTTCACAACATGGCTATCTAACGTCGTAATGGTAAGAAAGAACACAGGTAAATGGCGCATGTGCGTCGACTTCACAAACCTTAACAAGGCATGTCCCAAAGATGCATATCCACTACCTTGTATTGACAAGCTGGTAGACAGCGCATCCAGTTTTAATTGTCTAAGCTTCATGGATGCCTATTTTGGATACAACCAGATTCTAATGCATCCTGAAGACCAACATAAGACTGCATTTATAACAGAATTTGGAAATTATTGTTACACAGTAATGCCTTTTGGCCTTAAGAATGCAGGCGCAACATACCAACGACTGATGGATAAAATGTTTAGAAAACAAATTGGGAGAAACATGGAGGTCTATGTCGACGACATGGTGGCCAAGACGTCACAAGGGAACTCACATTGCGATGACTTAACCGAGATCTTTGGTCAGATCCGATCATATAACATGAGGTTAAACCCGGAAAAATGTACTTTCGGTATACAAGGTGGAAAATTTCTTGGATTCATGTTGACATCCAGGGGAATCGAAGCAAATCCTGAGAAATGTGTCGCAATCCTTAACATGACCTCGCCGAAGACTGTGAAGGAGGTACAGAAGCTCACGGGAAGAATAGCGGCCTTGTCGCGGTTCCTGCCAGCAATATCAGACAGATCTTATCATTTTTTCCAAGCAATATCGAAGCATAAACAGTTCACTTGGACAAATGCTTGTGAAGAATCTTTCAGGAAGCTAAAAGCAATGCTGACGTCTCCCCAGATACTACAGAGTCCGGAGGCTGGTAAACCATTATATTTGTATTTATCTGTATCTAGTCACGCTATAAGTTCGGCTCTTGTGCTTGAAACAGGAAAAACACAAAAACCAGTATATTTCGTCAGCAAGGTCCTGCAGCCCACCAAGCAAAGATACCCAATGGTAGAGCAATTGGCCCTGGCACTGATCACCACAGCTAGAAGGCTCAGACATTATTTTCAAAGCCACACCATTATCGTGCGGACAGATCAACCACTTCGGCAAATATTAGCAAAACCGGAAGTAGCAGGAAGGTTGATCAAGTGGTCTATTGAATTATCAGAATTCAATATCCAGTATCAACCCAGGCCAGCTTTGAAGTCACAAATCTTGGCCGACTTCATTGCTGAGTTCACCTGTCTACACAACATCACCAGGCCGAGCACAGGGATGATGTATGTTGACGGAGCATCAAACAATAAAGGAAGTGGAGCAGGAATTATACTTGAATATGAGAACACAATCATAGAACAGTCCGTAAGATTCTCTTTTGAAGCTAGCAACAATCAAGCGGAATACGAAGCTCTACTAGTTGGATTGAACCTCGCCATCAAACTACAGATACCAAGGATCGTCGTACATTGTGATTCGCTGTTAATAGTACAACAGGTGAATGGCTCTTTTCAGGTAAAAGACCCCTTACTGGAGCGATATTGGAATATGGTAAGAAATCTTATCTCGACTTTCGATAATTTCAAAATTATTCATGTCCCAAGAGGAAATAACCAAAGAGCAGACATACTATCTAAGTTGGCAACAAGCAGAACGGGCACTTCGCCCAAACTATCACAATTAACGCTAGAAAAACCTAGCGTGAACCTAACATATATTTTAAGCATGTCACAGGAACCAGATTGGAGAGCACCCATTACAGATTACATCCTCCACGGAACAATACCTACCAGTGAGACAAACCCAAAACTATTCCGAAGACAAGCAAGCTTTTATGTGTTGGTCGGCGCCGAGCTATACAGGAGAGGATTTTCACAACCACTCCTCAAATGCCTAAGCAAAAAGGAATCAGCAGAAGCCATGGATGAAGTCCATGAAGGAGTCTGCGGAAATCACATAGGGGGGAGAAGCCTAACGGCAAAGCTACTCAGAGCAGGTTACTACTGGCCGACCATACGAAGAGATTGCATAGACAAAGTAAAAAGGTGTGACCACTGTCAAAAACACGCAACAATAATGCACAGCCCTGCCGAGGTGTTGCATAACACGGAGGTAAGTTGGCCATTTTTTAGATGGGGAATAGACATCTTAGGACCATTTCCAACAGCACCAGGTCAGGTAAAATTTCTCTTAGTATGTATAGATTACTTTTCCAAATGGATTGAAGCACAACCACTGGCACGAATCACTGCAGAAAAGGTACAATCTTTCCTTTGGAAAAACATCATTTGTAGATATGGAATTCCAGGTGAGCTCATTACTGACAATGGAAGGCAATTCACTGATTCAAAACTTGCTTCTTTTCTACAGAATTTTCATGTTAAACACCATTTTAGCTCCGTAGAACACCCTCAAACAAACGGGCAAGCAGAAGTAGCTAACCGAATTATTTTGATGGCATTAAAGAAAAAGCTCGGAGAGGCAAAGGGCCAATGGGCAGATCTAGTGTCTGAGGTGCTATGGAGTTACAACACCACTATCCATTCGGCCACGGGAGAAACCCCTTTCAAACTAGTATATAGGGCAGAAGCAATGATTCCAGTAGAGATCGCCACTCCCACAATCAGAGCCGAACACCACACACAGACCTCAAACGATCAAGCTCGAGCAACTGAACTTGATACAATAGAAGAAGTAAGAAACAGTGCGTTGCTGAAGCAAAGAGCTCTACAACAATTGACACAAAAACAATATAACAGAAAGGTGATCCCCCGAGCTTTCCAAGCAGGAGATCTAGTCTTGCGGAAAACAGAAGAAGCACGACGAACTCAAGGACATGGGAAGCTCGCGGCTACTTGGGACGGACCATATCGAATCGACAAAGTACTCGGCATGGGGGCTTATACACTACAAACACTAAAGGGAAGCACAATCCCTGGAACCTGAAATGTTTCATCTTTAAAATTGTACATATCATAATCACATAGGCGCATGATGGTACTCTTTTTCCTACTCATGAATTTTTTTTCCCACATTGGGTTTTTGCTCAAGAGAAGGTTTTAACGAGGCCGGACGCCAACATCAGACTTTGTACATCTTTTACAATAAAGAAATAAAGTCATAAGGAAAACATAATTCAAATCCTACCATTCTACAATATGCAGTCAAACAAAGCCGAGCTTCTTACTCGGTACACAGTCATTAAACCAAAATAACCGATGATAGTAAATCTCGGAATCAAACATTCACAAGTACAAAAACAAAATACAAAACAAAAAATAACATATTCAATCATCTTTTTCTCCGATACTGGAATCCTCTATTAACTCTTCGACTGGAGTCTCATCATCAACTAACTTCCCACCAACAACAATCTTGGTAGCATCCAGTTTCTCTACATCAACTTCAGGAAACAATACTTTAACCTGGGCCACCGATCTTTCAAAACCTTGAGCAAACGACTCATACACATCCGTCTCCAATTCTCCCACACGAGCAGCCAACTGGTCATTACGAGTCTTCAGATCCTTTATTTCCTCTTCAAGGGATTCTTGCCGGCTTTGAAGATTCTCAACCTCAGACCCTTTTAATTTCAAAGAAGAGGAAAGTTCCTCCACCAACTTTTCCTTTTCCTATATAGTTCTTGTTAGTTCATTAACAACGACAACATTCTTCTTTTCTGTTTCTAAAGCAACCTCCTGTGTCCGCCCAATAGACACAAGCCGAGCCCCGATCACCTGCAAGTGAAACATGCACAAAAAAGATGACAGAAAGAAATAAACAAAAAGGTAAAATAATTCAATTTACCTGTAAAAAGCGACTAACACCAACCGAACCAATCCTGTTGATCATCTCAACATCAACAGGAAATTGACCAAACTGTTCAGAGAGAGTGACAAACGGAAACAGTTTGCTCCACAAAGACTTGGCGTGATCATCAACACAATACCCATGAAGCTCTTCTTGAGACTTATACGAAGATTCTATCAACTCAAAATTAACCCTGTCATCACTCTTTAAGGTACCCAGGTTAGTCCCTTTGGTTGGCCCTACTCTTTTCCTTTTCACTCTAGGTTGAAGTTCTGATTGAATAACTCCACCTCCGACCTCTTTATCAACATTAGTAGTCGAACTTTCTTTTTCAGCCTTTTTTCTTTGATTAAAAAATGTTTTCAAACCAGCCGAAGTAATAGTAGGAACCTTCTCACCTAACAAAACAAAAAAACAGAACATGCTATTAAAAACATAATAGAACAAGTAGCCATTTTCCATTTTTTGAAAAAGCTTTACCTAGGTAATCCAATACTGATTGCTCATCAGAATCCCATTTCAGAAGTTCAGAAACAGATAACAATTCTTTAGATTCCATTTCACTAACTAAAAACTCCAAAATGTCATTATCACTAGGACACCGATCTTCCACATCTAAAACCTGTACCGTTTTCGAACACCACGAAATAGGAAACCTCTCCTCCAATGTCTCATTAATAAAAAAAGGAAATTGTTCAGGAATACTCCTAATCTTAACGAACATTTTCTTAAAATCTTTGAAAGAAGATTTGTACAACGCGAAAAGGGACCTATCAGGATGGCTACTTAGGTTAACCCACAAACCCCTACGAACACCCTTAGCTTGAAATAGAGAAAAAAATACCCTCAGAGAAGGAGCCTGCCCCAGAAAATCCATTAACACCTCGAACGCTCTAACAAAACCCCAGGAATTAGGGTGTAATTGTGATGGAGCATAGTTCAACCAACGCAATACACCACATTGAAAATCGGTAAAAGGAAACCTAACTCCAAGCTCTGTAAGAACACAACTATAAACATAGAAATAGGACCAGTCACAAATTTTTTCACAAACACGATCATCAACCACACACGTTAGAACCAAGAACCCCTACTGACTCCACATCATTAAAGTAAGAAGAGTGACACCTAACATTTTCATGCACCCAACTATACGGATCGCTCTCGCTAACAATGACTTGAGTTTTCTCCATTTACAGTAACGCATGCAAAGAATAGATACAGCAAAAAAAACTAGACATTAGTCAAATAGACTAACCTTTTCTGCTCATTTTCTTCTTAACACAAAGGAACTTCAGTTTTTGGTAAGGAGTCCACTAAACCACCACAAAAATTTAATATGACAAAAACGGTTCATTGACAAGAAATAGCCTTGAAAAATAATAACCATTCAACATTTAATTTCAAAATCAAAGGAGCTAGATCAAACGGTCAGGGATACATAAAGGAAAGTGCCACGGTCATGTCCATTAAGTGTTACAGGCGCGAAAAACTAGGAAACATGATAATAATAATAATAAACAAATAAATAAACAAATGAAACATAAATAAAATAACATATCAAACAAAAACAAACACTAAAAGGAAACAGGCCCAGCTTGGGGGCTGAGGAACCACCCAATATAGTCCAACAAAGTTTTAGGGCCGAGATAGTTCCGAAGCTCGACCCGTTTCCTTCCTCCCCCTTTTTTTCTTTAACAGGTCAAGCTTAGGGGCTGTGATGTGGACCATAAACCTCGGCCCAAACAAACACAACGGCTACCACAATAGCTAGGAATCAGGAAACAGATCATCCAATAACAGAAAAGATTCTAAAAACTAATCACGGAGAGATCTGCAGAAAAGTACAAGATATCAGATGTTGAGCACAACGGCCTCTCTATCTATATAAACAACACCGAAGCAACAGAGTAAAGAACACATAAGCACAACATAATATCACTACTTCTTCTTTCTTTTACTTTATTTGCGGTTTACTTGAATACCTCTTCTGACTTGAGCGTTGGAGATTCTTTTGCAGGTGTTCCACCCGCGTTGTTTTGAAAGAGAGTCGACCTATACCTCGCCCCGACGAATAGCAGCACTACCAATCTGAAATTACTAAAAGCTCGGATCGCTAGGAGGTCGGCCTGGGTATCTCGGACGGAACAGAACTGATGTGGATACTTTCTTCATGGATTGATTAATAGTAATATGATAATGTACTGGCTTTTTCGTGCTACAGAAATCCGAAGAATTGCTTGAGGAGGTGTTTCTCTGCAAAACTCTCAATCACTAGAGTGAGTGTCTGACTTTAATAACTTTTACGTACTGCTTAAAAACATAGGAAAACTTAGTTATAATTAATAACATAGTTTTATTTGTCTTCTTATCTACCAATCTTACCCACTGAAGCCTATTGTTTTGAGTTTGCTAATTTTGGATTAGAACTTTTTTGGTCATCTTAAAAAGTAGAATCACCAATGGTTGGTGGGATCAGGCTGTTAGGCCTAGCTTAAATAATGTCTGACATCTACATCAGACAAATTTCTACTCATGCGATAAGTACTTGTATCTCAGTTATCCATCCTCTCTCTTCTGTGTAGATTTAAAAGTATGCCAAGGTCCTTATGACGCGACACTAATTCAAGCATGGGATGATAAACATGGTTCAGAGAATGATCATCCAAAAGATTTCGCAGAGAAACAGGTACATGTTTTGACTTTGTTGGTGATGGACTTATGTTAATTTCTAATTTATTTATAGTGATATATTTCTGCATACGTAGAATGACGAGTTTATAGCTCGTAGTTTCATGCACTTGTGGTGAGGTTTGGGGTTTCTAGGTGTGTTGGAGTCTGCATGCTTTGATGAATGTGTATGTGAAGTGTGGGCTTGTGGGTGGGTCGCAAAATCGATCTTCGTTCTGTTTTGTTTTGCTTTTGCCTTTTCTTCTACTTTATTCTACTTTTGCTTCATTCTGCTTCTGCTTTTGTTCATTCTGCTTCTACTTCTGCCTTTGAATTGGTTTTACTTTTGCTTACTGATTATGTTAAAAACATTGATTGTGCTAAAAAATTCTGATGATGTGTTTTGTTTGTAATTAACTTATTATGTTATGACAACAATTCTGCTTCTGATTATGCTAAAAGTTTATTATGACAAAAATTCTTTTTCTTGGAAGAAAGAGCTTGTTGGTAGAGGGAGGGTGGTGACAGAAGAAGAAGAGGAAGAGGGTGAAGATATGTCGA
>NC_029790.2:11318270-11320753 GCF_000816755.2 Arachis ipaensis | reverse complement strand
TTAATTATAATATTTGATATGATATAGAAATCTAATTAAAAAAATATAAAAATTTAATTAAAAATTCGATAAAATTATAGAGGCTAACAGAATAATTAAACTTTTATATTTTAGTCAATGTAAGTCCGAGAAAGCGTTGAAATCATAATATGTAACTGTAACTACCTGATTTATCATTTTATAGTATACAATTGTTTTACAATATCTTATGCTTATTTATATGTATAAAATGATTTGGGAATATATAATTTTAATGTTTGTTTTCAATACAATCATCATTGTTATAATAAGAAATTTTTCTTTTTGTTTACCCTCCCCGAGGAAGTTGTTCTAGATTATGAGTGTTTCAATTATATATCAAGTATATTAGAAATATCAAAAATGGAAGTCAAACCTGTTACAGGGAAGTTCTTCTGGCTAAATGTTTTAGGGAAGCACGTTTATTTATTTTATTTTATTATTTTTGGTCTAAGTAGATTTTTAATTAAAAATAAAAGTTGATTTTTGGACTAAAATATTAATTTTTGACTATTTTTCCGCTTTTTTAATAAATTATTAAGTTAGAATTTGAGATATTTTAATTAAAACTTGAGATATTTGAGTTGAATTATTAAAACTTGAGATATTTTAAACGTCTAATTTTTTACTAACTTATCTTTTAAGCTAAAATATTGTCCGTTTAATGTGGTTAAACAGACAAATCCATGGAATAAGGCAATAACCTATTTTGACAACTCTATTTTATATTATAAGAATTTTATTAAATAAGATTTAGGAAATAACTTTTTTTTTGGGACGTGAGCATATAATTAGTTTAATCCGGATTCGGGCCATTGGGTATGGTAGAGTGTGTGCGTGTGTTTCGTTTTTATCTGTTCACAAAGACACACACTCTCTCTGATAGGGGTGCATAGACCCGGCTCGGCTCGAAGGTTTGGTCCGGTTCTGAATACTTTAGGGACTAATTTGGTGTAATTTTATCGGGTTTACGGCCGGGTAAAGGTCTCAAAAATAGACCCAGTCATTATTTCGGGTCGAGTCCAGGCCATAGTTCGGGTCACTCGAAGTTGGCCCGATGGCCCGGTCATCATACACAATTAATATTTTGTGTTATTATTGATGGATCATGAATATTCTTATGTGGAATTTAAGTATTGTAAACCTTAATATTTTGTTTTATTAGTCATTATAAGACTATAAATTAATGTTTTATGTTTAGAATGCATAAGACTTTAGACTAATGCATAATATTGTGTTATTTGTATTGATTTAAATATTTTGTATTATTAGACAATATTAGTATTGATTGTGGTTTTGCTTTAGTATTGATTGTGGTTATGCTTTAATTTTAAAGAAGGGTTGGTTCTTGTTATATTTTTCTAAGTGAATTTTACTATGTTAAATAATGGTTGGAGTCTTGGAAATTTGGATATTTTTACATGGTAGCTTACAAGAAGGTATCAACGTAATGTAATGTTAACGACCCGGTTTTCACTCGATATAATTGTGGCCCGAAAGTGTATTGGTTTCATCGGGTCTAGGGTCGGGTTCGGGTCTAATAAATAGACTCGGTGTATATTTCAGGTCGGGTCTAGGTCACATCAAACCCGGCTTCACCCAACCCATGTGCACCCTACCCTCTTAGTCTCTTACAAACTCATCCGCTCACACACACTCTCAATATATGGCGCTTTTTTTTTTTGGTCCGGGATATTTGGCTCCTCCATCCTAAGCTCCAGCCTGGTGTGGCATTTTAGAAAGCAAACAACTTTGTTCCTTCTCTAAGAGGTATAGCGTTATCTAGTATCATATATTAGCCCTTTAATTGGGCCTTATTGGCACGCATTCCCAGTATCCAGTAGCCCAATCTAAATTATCACAGGCCCAATAACGGGTGAAGAAAAACAAAAAAGAGGTTCCCGCCAGGGTAGAGATTTTAAACTGGGTATGTGGTCTGCAAAATTGAAGTGCTTGTGGAACGCTAAGCATGAGCATGATGGGTTCCAATTCCAAAGCTGCAGGTTCTCACTCTCACTGCTCTTCAGCTTCCATTGATATATGGTCTGAAATCCTTGCCACTGAAACCCTAAGCCCTCACCAACACCAACAAATCAATGTCGTTTATCGCAAAAGAAACCCTCCCCGTAACAACTCGTATGCGACTCTCCCCTCTCTCTCTATCTACCATTTCTCTCTCATTTTTTTTACTTCTTTTTTTGCGGGAAACTGTTATGACTTTCCATTTCCACAGAAAGCATTCCGATCCCGCATGGCCGCCGCCAAGCCGGGTGAGTCTGGCTGATCCCAACAAACGAGTTAGTTGGAACCGTTCCCTCTCCACCAGGTTCATTCTCAAATTTCACCTTCATTTCTTTCAGATTTCTTTTTCTGTTTCGGTTTCATTATCTAATTCGTTCGTTAACAGGGGAAGGACGAGTATCGCAGTTGGTGCTTGCATGGTTTATCAGCCTCAGTTGAAGCAA
>NC_029790.2:11315118-11318078 GCF_000816755.2 Arachis ipaensis | reverse complement strand
TCCCCATTACTTTATAAATTTACTGTAATTTGGAACAATAAGTTAGTAGAATTAGATGATGACATGCAAAGTGATGTGTGGATAGGGAAAACATGTGAAACCTCTGAATTTTGAAAAGGAGAAACAGTACTTTCAAGAGGTTGATGCTTTTGAGTTATTAGAAGAGAGTCCCTCTCCAAAGAAGGTTGGCACATGGACAATACCTGAAGAGGCTCCATTACCTGCTGTGTGCGCCAGGTTAGAGAGATGGTTGCACTCCAGAAGGTTAAAGCCAAGCTGCGGCCCCTCTAGCACACTCTCTAAGATAATGGATACTCCGGCCACTGGTTCTCAAATCACCCATGATGTCGGCATCAATTCTGCGATCTTGGAAACATTGGAAAGAACGGTGGCGAAGAATTCACATCTGGATACCATTCAAGCTGGTGGCAAAAGAGGTTTGCTTGATGGGATTCCTCTTGAGGGAACCCGCGATTTGCAAATTGATCATAAGATGATGATAGATCAGAGTGATGGAGGATGCGAAGACATTGATCTTGCTGTTAAGAAACTCTCTCTGACTTCAACTTCATCTTCATTAGATGATGGCCATATCAGTCCATTTTCTGCTTTATTATCAATTTGCGGACAGTCTGCACCTTCCTTGTTGGGCGATGTGTTATCTTGGTAATAATTTTGTTTCTTCTTTACTTATACTGTGAAGTGTATGTGATTGGTTTGAACTATTTCTGTTACTTCGTAGCATTAGACTAGAGTTTTTAGTTGCACATTGCCTGTTAAACTGGTTTATTTTTGGTTTCATGGTCACATGGAACGAATCTGAGCTTGTTTTACATTTTCATGATCATAAGTCCGTGACTTCAATCCCATCGGAGTTGTTTAGTATGATTTTATGCTTCTATGTCCTCACATTAATAAGGCCATAGCTTTTTTTTTCTCTTTTTGCCCCAGTTACTCAGAAACTATCGTAAAAATTGGCGAAGGAACATATGGAGAGGCTTTTAAGGTTGGCGGTTATGTCTGCAAAATAGTTCCTTTTGATGGGGACTTCAGGGTAAATGGGGAAATCCAAAAGGTAACCAAAGCATTTTTCTTCTCTTTTTCCTTTCCCGGTGCTATTTGTCTTATGTGATCATGTTTGCGTGTTACCTTATTTAAATTGAACTGATGTGGATACTTTGTTCATAGATAGATTAATAATAATATGATAATGTACTGGCTTTTTCGTGCTACAGAGATCCGAAGAACTGCTTGAGGAGGTGCTTCTCTGCAAAACTCTCAATCAATTGAGAGGAAATGAAGGTGACTCTGATAATTTATGCAGGACATTCATTCAATCACTAGAGTGAGTGTCTGACTTTAATAACTTTTACGTACTGCTTAAAAGCATAGGAAAACTTAGTTATGATTAATAACATAGATTTATTTGTCTTCTTATCTATCAATCTTACCCACTGAACCCTATTGTTTCGAGTTTTCTAATTTTGGATTAGAACTTTTTTGGTCATCTTGTCATCTTAAAAAGTAGAATCACCAATGGTTGGTGGGATCAGGCTGTTAGGCCTAACTTAAATAATGTCCAACATCCACATCAGACAAATTTCTACTCGTGCGATAAGTACTTGTATCTCAGCAATCTATGCTCTCTCTTCTGTGTAGATTTAAAGTATGCCAAGGCCCTTATGATGCGACACTAATTCAAGCATGGGAAGCTTGGGATGATAAACGTGGTTCAGAGAATGATCATCCAAAAGATTTCCCAGAGAAACAGGTACATGTTTTGACTTTGTTGGTGATGGACTTATGTTAATTTCTAATTTATTTATATTGATATATTTCTGCATACGTAGAATGACGAGTTTTAGAAGCTATCAGTCTCTTCGGCGAAACAAAGAGTAGCTAATAGGAGATACCATGATCTTTGGTTGATAATTAACTAGTTTTTCTCCATGCATTCAATTGACAGATTAAGTGCGTCTATCAGTATTATGTCACAAACAAGAGTAGTTACATTTTATTGAATGACTATGTATATGCTCAATAGTCAATACACTAACATATTCTTTCATATAGTGTTACGTGGTCTTTGTTCAAGAACATGGTGGCAAGGATCTTGAAAGTTTTGTACTTCTTAATTATGAGGAGGCAAGGACTTTACTGGTTCAGGTACACTTCAATTGTTGCTGGTAATATATATTCAGTGCTTCCAGCTTGTTGAAGGATTATTAATTCTTAGATTGCTAATTCTCATAATCAAATACAGGCTATAGCTGGGCTTGCTGTGGCCGAGTCTGCATACGAGTTTGAACATCGAGATCTTCACTGGTGGGATCTTCATATACTGACATTGTTTCTGCAATAATTTCGTTAGTATATGTAGTATTATGTACTAATTTATGAATATCATTTCTGCTCAGGGGAAATATACTTGTTAGCCGAAGTGATTCTGTAACGTTGCAGTTCACTCTTGATGGCAAGGATATGTTTGTTAAAACTTTTGGGTTGTTGATATCAATTATTGACTTTACTCTGTCAAGAATAAACACAGGTGAATATCGGAAATCTTGCCTTTAACATGTTCTGTGGACCTTAAATTCGTTGCTCACTTTTATTTACTATATCCTTTACACACAGGTGATCGAATACTGTATTTAGACCTTTCCTCAGATCCTGACCTGTTTAAAGGTCCAAAAGGAGACAAGCAGGTAATAAGTAATTTTTTATTCAAGTCATGTTTCCATTAGTCCCATGTAATTGCACAATGATGCTAAGTATCATATGCAGTCAGAAACGTATCGGAGGATGAGGGAGGTAACAGAAGATTGTTGGGAAGGAAGGTAATATTCACATACTTATTTTTTCTTTATATTTAGCTAAAAGATTTTCAACTCTATTTGAACTTGCTTTTGAAGGAATGCTGAGATAAGTTTATTATAGGTTCAAAATCTGTGATAGCATTT
>NC_029790.2:11309963-11314941 GCF_000816755.2 Arachis ipaensis | reverse complement strand
TATTGTGTCCATGTGATTGTAGAATGAGTGAACAATGAAGCATGTGAACTGTTCCAGTAGTACCAAAAGAGACCGAGACGAAAGGAGGAGTGTTTAGTTTGGTTACATTACATGTGTGATGTGAATAATCACTGATGGACGAGAGTTAAAGCTTGTTATGATGCTTCATGCAAAAGTAGGTTTTAAAAAGGTGCTTGTGTGTAAAATACATGTTTGTAGAACTTCGGCCAAAAGTGATCATTGTACAAATGTGATGCATTTTTAGTTCTACGATCATTCCTTTTAAACCAAAAGTTTATTATTAACCCTTCTTTGGCACTCCACCAGTGAGGAGATTTGACTGTGTAATATGCATGTAAAAATTATTACGTGCAATTCAATCCATTTAAGTCTGCCTTTATGTTTTAATTATTGGATCAGATGTTAATTTGGCGTACTCTTGATGTTAATATTGACATGGAAGTTCCAATGTTTTGCATTGCTTTTTATTTTGCATACCCTTGAATCTTTGTTTTTGCAATTTCGCAGTTTCCCTAGAACGAATGTGTTGTGGGTGCTCTACTTAGTGGACATACTCCTCCTGAAGAAATCATTTGTAAGCCTTCTCTCTGCTTTTTTAAGATAGTGCCTCCTTTGAATATTTTCTGTGGTTATGATTCTCGTGGAATTGTCTTTTTCAGTTTTATATCGAACATTTTAATTCTTACTCTACTTGTTGTTCTTCCATTGTGTTCTATTCGTTCAAAGTGTAGTTCAATAGCTCCATCTAATAATGAGAAAGTCCTCTTTTTTATAAACACACGATTCACTGTTTTTCACATACTAATTTGGCTCTTTTAGGTGGTCACAATTCACAAACATTTTGGTCCTAAATTTGTTAAAAATTGTCAAATGAGAAAGACTAAACGTTTGGAAAAGCAGTATAATGCGTTATGTTTATTGTAGGAACGTACCCCAAGGGATGAAAGAGAGCTACGCTCCTTGAAGAAACGTCTAGAAAGGTATAACTCAGCCAAGGAAGCTCTTCTTGATCCCTTTTTCAATGACTTGTTCGTTGAACAATGCAACAAGTGAAGTATATATATAGCAGATGGAAAAAGAGGTAATGCTCGCTCGCATTGAGAATTTTGCTTTTGCGAAGTGAAACTATAATTAATTATGTAGATTGGTATCTGATATAACGAACTAGTATTGCATATGGAAAATCACTAAACTTGAACGTTGAAGGCCACCCACCTTTAAGTGAGTGATATTCCTTTCACTGCATATCTCTATAGAGTTTATACACTGATTTTTTAAACATGTATAACGAGAAACAAAACTAGCTACTCCATACATAGATCGCGTTGAAAGAAACGCATACTATAATATGATTCATATACTAAATAAATAAATAAAATGAACTTAATAAGACTATAGATTTCCTCGGCAATCATAGATGTGCCCTGGGAATTGTATGATCAAGTGCGTCACATCTGCTATACTCATTTTCTTAGTTCATGTTTTTTATATAATTAAGCCACGTCATTGGAAAACTGTAATCATTACCTAATAACATACGCAACGTTTTCAATATCCAGAAAAGTTTACGTCATTGTCTTACGAATTAGATTCGGTTATTAATTAAAGTTAATATTTAATTTAAAATATATTTACGGACTATTTTATTGTATTGTAATTTTCTCAACAGAGAACCTAGTGTTTTGTTGATACCTATTTTTAAATGACGTTAGAAATAATCATTTTCTTTTCTCATGTACATTTATTTTTGTTTATTTATCCGATGCATTAAACTATTAATCCGTTCTCGTTCTGCCGAATTGTCTTTTTCCCTCAAGTTCCTGTTATGTGGTTTAGTATGAGGCCCTTAGACCATGGTGCTTTGCTTTCGGCATGAGATCTAGTCAGACAGACAAATGAGATTATTCCACATGGGTTGCGCCCACTCACCCATATTTGTCCATTGGTAGATTGTTTTCGAATAAAATAAGAATTTAATTCTAATGGATTCACAGTGTAAAGTCGTGTAATTACATCTGTTTTTTTATATGATTATTTAAGTTATTATTGTAAAAAATAGTTATTTTTATTAATGTGATGTTACGTATTTAAATGTACGTATAAAATTATTTTACACTAATAATGTATCAAAATTAAATTTATAAAATGAAATAGTTTCGACCATAAAATTAATGCGACTTAAAATCACTTTTTTATGTAATGTAGGATTTAATGGATGTACAAATTGCAATTATTTTACTAGCATTTCAATTGAATTGGATATAACGTAGGAGTTCTGCATAAAGAAAATATGTGTATTTGCAGCTAATTTTGATGTAAAATTAGGACATCTATGTGTATTAAGAATTTTTAGTGTGTTTATACTGATAAAGTTTTGCATAATTTAAAATTCTTCATCTTCTTCCTCCTTATCTTCTGATGCTTCTTTTTTTCATCATTATCACCATCTTTTTTTTCGTTTTACCTTTTCAATTTTTTTTTATTTTACTCTCTCAACAAGAATAAAAACATAAAAAAATCAAACAAAGACAAAAAAACATATAATACTACAAAATTACTTGGAAGAGGGTGAACTTATATTTATTCAACTAAAAGAAAGAAATAAGAAAAAAAAAGAAAAAAATGTAGCATTGAAAAAAATACTTGTGTATTTGTATCAAACTTCGTTGTAAAACTAACACATTTATATATATTGTTAAGAAATTTTTGGGTATTTGTACTGATAATTTCTGTATAATTTAAAACTCTTCCGCTTCCTCATCTTTTGCTACTTCTTCTTCATCTTATTTCATGTTGTTATAATTTTTTTTAATTCAACTTTAAAACTTCTTTCACTTTTCGCGACGATTTTGATCCTTGTTTGAATTTTGAGCGTTGCGATTTTGATTGAGGGAGAAAAACCGTTTGTCATAAAGGTTTTCGGCTACTCAAGAGTTGGGGAACGCAATCTAACGTGAGGGTTGTTTCTATTGGGTTTGAGTCAACTTGTATGATCTTATATGCCAAAAAGATTTGTATGTGTAGCAGACCTGTTAATATAAATGGGTCCATTTTTACTATTTGTACCAATAAATTAATGCCACTTAAGATTGGATACCTTACCCTCAAAATAACTGAGTCCTGGAGAATTCACCTAATTTTTTTGCGTAAATTCTAAATTTATGTTAACCAAAATTTCAAATTATTATGTTGTACATGGTGTTTGAGAAAGCTAAGGGCGGCAAACTAGATAAACGCCAAAAATGTCAAGTGTGTGTGCACATTGGATTGTGACTATACATTTTCTTTACATTGACCATAAATTCTTTGTGAAATCTTCCACCATTCTTCTTTTCTTATGATATATCAATGCTGTTATTTTGTTTAATTTGTCACCTACTTAGACTATCTTAATTAGTGTAATAGTATGTAATTGTAGTTACTAATTACATTTTTCATATTATAGTTTTGTTTCTATGTTAATTTTAAATTGAAGGAGCAGCCTTGGGTATATGCTGGTCAATGTCAGCGCATAATAGATCAACTTAAGAGCAACATTATTGAATTTTAAGTACTTTTGATGTGTAACCATCGAGGGGCCAATTCCATTGCCATTGATTAATTAATTAACAGCGTCTACGCTAGATAGCTTTCCCAAAACATTCGGCTTCGTCCATTCCTATAGCAACACAAGATATCACTTCATAGCCACATAGGCACCCCCAATAATTTGAGATTCCATTAAATAAGCACCAATACTACTATATGTTAAGTTAACATTGTTCTTAATTTGTTTATTTATTTTTGTTTACATTTACTTCATATGTTGGGAGTGGTCTAAGTAGAAATTATAAGTGGTATGGACATGTTATAATTGGTTTGCAGATCTTTAAATTTACCGAAAAGAGAAGAGTTTGTGAGGCTCAACATTCACCTGAGACCTGACATACACCCACACTCTGACTGTGAGCATAAGAGAATGATTGTTGTTAGAAAACTTAAAAAACCTTATGATTCTGTATTTTCAAACATAAATTTAAGTAATAAGTATACAATAATGTTATATTTATTCGTTTATTAGTAATAAGTAATATGTATACAATCATGATTCCGTATTTTCAAACATAAATTTAAGCATGGTAATTATTAGGCTTTTTTATCTAAATGCGCACCTGAAAAACATTAATTCCCAAAATGCGCATGGCTGGAAATCTTTCTGTAAATGCGCATCGCCATTTTGTGGCCTCTGCCCGTGAAATGGAAATGAAACTCCATTTCATTTATGGTGCCCACGAAATGGGCATGCCATGTCATGCTAACCACACACGAAATGGATATCCCATTTCCATGAGGGCAGCAGCGAAATGGAGGGAGGAACTCACGGCTGGCATAAGCAAAATGGATGTACGGCTGAGTTCAGAATTATAAAATTATTTTTAAATAAAAGTTTATATAAAAATTATAAAATTTTGAAGTTTTATTAGAAAATCATAAAATTAAGAAAATAAAAATAGAGAAAAGACTAATTGTATAATTTAATTAAGAACACATATTTTCTAGAAAACATTTTTAAGTGGTCAAATGTACAAAGTTATTCTTATTAATTATATTCAAGACTAGGGAAATAATATTTATTGCTTATAACAATAATTTAATTTAAGATTTAAGACCTCATATATATTTTAATTTGAGGAAAATAATATTTCCTACTTAGAACAATATTATCTAAGAACTCGTATATATTACCTAAATTTCTCGCCACTAAATTATTTTTGGTGGTTTAATCTTGGCTTAAGGTTAAGAATAATTAACTTAAATAGGTTAGTTTTTAAAAATAAATTTCCATATTAATAATATTAAGAAGTGATCTAGATAAGAACAATTTTGATGATAAAATTCTCTCTTAATTATTTAAATCAATCTTGCTCCCTTTCTCCCATTCTTTTACAGTCATCTTAAACTAGTTCATGCATAATTA
>NC_029790.2:11293369-11309344 GCF_000816755.2 Arachis ipaensis | reverse complement strand
GCATTAAGAACATATGTAAAAATCACGTAATTTTATTTGTATAATAAAAATTTTAAATTTTATAAAAGTGCTTATAGAAGTAGGAACTCCTAATAAATCGATTTTGTATAAATTGATTTATAATGAAATGTCGGTTTTCTATTAAACCAATTTAAGATAAAACGATTTATATAGTAAGAGTAAATTAATTTAATTTAAAACGATTTATTATCAAAGAAAGAACTACTCCATTTCCATTTCGTGTGTGTATCATACGTGAAGTGATGCAATTCGTGGGTGTCATGAGTGAAATGGTACATCTCGTGTATGCCATAGTTGAGGTGACTCATTTCGTGGATGATACAATTGAAATGGCTTGTGTCATGTCGCATGAACCCATTTCGCGGGCCCCCTCCATGATATGCCTTCTATTTCTATTTCGTGTGTGATCCCTGCGAGTTGGCCGTGCGTATTTTCAGAAAAATTTTAAACCATGCGCATTTTGGGAATTAATGTATTTTACATGCGCATTTAGGTAAAAAAACCTAATTATTAGTACCCAACCCGTTTATTCAAGTGAAATATAATCCTGCTTTAATTTTATACAATAAGTACGATAAAAAAATTAATAATAAACAACGACATCTCATCTCATGCATGGTACTACATGTGTCTCTATTCAATTATGGTATGTGAACCTTACTTGCAAGATTTGCTCATGATATAAGAAACAATTATATTGCCGACAAAAGTAAGTTGAGGAACCATGCATACTTGAAACACAAGAAGAAATCAATCCACAAGAGTAAAAAGATATCTATCACAATTTAATTTTTCTTTCCTCGTATCAAGTAATTTTGTATAATTTATTTCTGTAAATGAAAATCAAAAGAGTTGTTTGTAGCATTTTCATGTTCATATCCTAATTAATTAACATGAACATGTTATAAACATAGATATGTATTTGTATATAAACAGAATCATACTTGTTGGTATATTGGCGCCCCTTCGTTTTGGGACGCTCTTGGAGTAGATCTTATCACCTTAACTCGAAATGAAGCCTGCAAAATTTGAAGCATGAACAATGTAACCAAAATCAAGTGTGTATGAGTATTATTAGCTCTATAGTTCAGTGTAAATAATGCAACTACTTCTTAAGGCATTTATTTATAGTGTGTAGTGTACTATAGTCTATAGTATAATCTACAACAGAACGTAGGTATCATTATTGATCACCTTTTGTGAACCAAAATCAATCACATCTGATGGGCGCACACGAGCTTGATCATTTGGAGGTATCCGGTATCGCCTTCCTTCATTGCTGAAATTATTTTGGCATTTATACAAATTGAATTGGATTTAGATTTTCAAGAACTTGAAACTTAATAACCTCAAGTTTGTTTTACTTACTTAGTGATCCAGGTGCCATGAACACTACGCAGATCGGTCAAGAAAAATGCACCATCCTTATAGTGAAATTGAGCATGCATCTCAGAGACCTTATAGACAGAAGCTTGGTTGGTCATTTTCAAGATCATTGTTTTAATTCAGTTCATGAAAAATTCTGTTACCTCAGGTAAGGGTATTGTAATTGAAATGCCCGGGTAATCTTTTTGCGTGTTCCTAAAATCATGAAAACATATTATAAAGAATTAGTTCGATCTTTGAAACCACATGCAAAATGTGTTAGGTACATACATAGTCACATCCTAATTAATTGTTTCCTCTTTTGTCCAGAATCCAATGCATAGAAAGTACATTTCATAATTATTAGCCTCTAAATTATAGAGAAGATGGAATTGAAAGCATACCCGATTATGCAGGGTTTCATCTCATCTTGAATTAAACTTATGGGATTCAAATAACCTCCTTCATCTCCGCATGGTAATAAAAACCACCGATAAATCAGTAACAGTTGTTGTTAACTGCCTAAATGATGAAAAGGGAGCTAACTCCTCTGTTCCTATCCTCCATTCTTCACAGACTTCTACTTTATCTATTTACCATAACTGGAATCAGGTTCTTAGTTATGAGACCAATGTGCTAAGCATGATATTAGTAAATAAATTCATATGGGGTCATAGACTTACTCTCCATAGGCATGGCAATTTTCCCCGGCGGGGCGGGTATCCGCGGGGATTTACCTGCCGGGAAATGAATTTGGGGAGGAATTTTACCCCGCGGAAACGGGGGCGGGGACCCGTTAAATAAACGGGGCGGGGGCAGGGATTGAAGTCCCCGCCCCGGAAATATCCGTGTAATACCCGTATATACAAAATGACAAAAATACCCTTATATATATATTAGTTTCACATGAATGTATGAAAGTGAAACCGTAAATCCCAATTTCATTCCCTCAGTGCCGTCACTTTCTCTAAGCCTCTCTTCTCAAATTCGTAAATCCTCTCCAGTCTCCACCTCTCCTCTCACCGTGGTTTGCCACCTTCGTCCCCCTCACTGCCGTGTTTCCCTTTCTCACCGCTTCTCTCCTCTCATTCTCAAAATCACCGCAGAACCATCGTCCTGCATCTGAGAAATCTGGCCGAGAACATCGCCGTTGTGCCCATCGCGTGCCTAACCCAGCCCGAGGAGAATCGTCAAAGGCAGAAGCGTTGGCGCGTTGCCGTCTTCGTCGAGTGAGAAGCAGAATCGTCACCGTTTTCGTCGCGTTAGAAGAGGTTATCTTCGTCGCCGTTCAGAAAGATCGTTGGAGGCAAAATCGTGTTTGTTGCAGTTCAGTCTTCGTCGCCGCTGTTGGTCGCCATGGCCGCCATTCCTTCCACTAACTCAGCCTCTTTGATTTCTGTAATTTTTATTTACCTTAAACATTTATTAATTACTATGGCATTGTTGAGATTTTCTGTGATTTTCTAAGTTAGCCTCTGTGATTTTGCATTAGTTGCTGCCTCTGTGTTAATGATGGAATTTTTTGTCTGTCATTATGCCTCATATGAGTTTGTTTAATTGAATCTATAGTATTTGTTAGTCAATCAATTTTGTAGATATCTGGTTGATTCACCGTTTGCAATTGGTTATGAGTTACAAGAAGATGATCATATTCAAGCAATCATGGATGGATTGGCTGAAGATTACAGTGGTTATATCACATCTGTTATCTCTCGAATGGGTACTTTTTCGGTTAGTGAAGCCGAATCCTTCCTTTTAGCGTAAAAAACGACGCCGTTTCTGATGAAAATGGCAAAACCGGATTTTTAGAGAACCTGGTCGGTTCGGTCAGATTACCGATTAACCACCAATTTTTGTAGAACGGTCTTAGGGATCAATCGGACTGGTCAGACTCGATTAACTTGGTCAAACTGGTCGGTTCAGTCTGGTTTTCAGAACATTGAGAAAAACTACTACTACAACAACAACGTCCTCCAACATCAATTTAATATCGTTTCAACTAGGTATCCTTTAAATTGAATTTGGATACTCTAAATTTTAAATTTTTACTTTAGAGGATAAAGTGTGATCTCTCACACTTAAATGATTTCTCTCTCATATTTTTTTTTGGTCCCACCTATGAAATAAATGGTGAGAGATCACACTTTACTCTTTAAAGTGAAATTCAAATTTTAGAGAATCCAAATCTTTCCCGTCCTTCATTAACCTTTTTATTATATTAATTTAAAAAAATTAAAACAAACACATCAAAATAGATTTATTATTTTTTTTAATTTAAATACAAGTCTACAAAAACAGATTAACTAAAATTCAAAATCAAATTTTAGATTTAAATCTTATAAATCTTAACAAATCCCAAATAAGATCCTAAATATTCCAAATCAGATTTTCATCACTAGTAAAATCTTCCTTCTGTAAAGATCCAGAACTGCGGCGCTTTCCCCTTCTCATTTGTGAGATCTCCTCCTTCAGCAACGCGCTCTTCCTCGACGCGCACCTCCTCCATCCCTGGTCTCCTCCCCGTCCCTGGTCTCCTCCACGTCGCACTTTTTCTCTATCTCTGGTAGTTCTGCTTGCAAAATTCTAAAAAAATTTGGTTGAATTCATTCATGAAGATATGTTATCCTTTTTTTTGTTTAATAAAAGGTTCTATTTTTTTCAGTTTATGTATAATATTGAATATGTCTATGTTTTATTTTTTTAAATGTGTTTGTGATTATAATTTTTTTTGCACTCATATATTTGATTTGGGAGCTGTAATGTTAACTTAATTTAGATGTGTCAATACTTAATTTTGGATGTGTTTATGTTGTTCATTATGATCTTATGTATATATATAAGTTTTTTACATGAATTTTGGATGTGTTGATAAAATATTTAGAGTGCATTCTTATAATATTAGATGTGTTTATGTTATTTATTATGTTCTTATGTACATATAGAAGTTTGTTTACATGAGTTTTGGATGTGCTAATATATAATTTTAAATGTGTTTATGTTGTTTATTTAATTTTAGATGTGTTTTTGACATGAGTTTTAAATATTTTGAATAAAAAAAATAATTGAAATGAGTTTAATTGATTTTAAAAACTTCACTGATTTTTTAAAAATTAGTACACAAAAAGTTGTTACAAAATTTATGGTTTGGTTTGCAAAAAATAAAAGTGGTTACAAATTTTACGGTGATAAGTATTAAAAATCGGGCCTGCTACACATACAAGCAAAAACGGCCTACAAGTGTTACAAGTTGGCCCAGCCCATCAAAAATACACGCGCACTCACTCACTTTGATGGAGCGTCATTTACACGCGCGCAACTCAACAGTTGCGCTTCGCAAAAAGCGCTCGTTATGGCGCACTCTTCCACTTCTCCTTCTTCGAAGAAAATAAAAACCGTCCATTTTCGAGCAACATTGCAAACTGCAGAGATAGAACTCATCGGGAAGATTAGAACTCTCCATCAACACAAGATAGAATTCTCCATCAACAATCTCCAGAAAAAACGAAGATATATTACTAAAGGTACGTTACTATTTTACTCATCTTGTATATTTTCCACATTTCAAAATCGAAGAACTAGCTTTTACTGTTCTTCTACATTCTTCTAGGTTTTACTGTTCTTCTTGTTCTAGGTCTCATTTTACTGTTTTTAATATTCTACTTGTTCTAGGTTTTACTGTTCTTCTTGGTTCTAGGTTTTACTGTTCTTCTTAGTTGTTCTAGGTGTTACTGTTCTTCTTGTTCTAGTTCTTTTCGTAACTGATTTTTGGGAGTATATTGCGTAATTTGGTAGGTGTATATGGAGTAATTTGTTGGGTGTATATTTCTAAACTGATATACTGTAATATAGTCAACAGTTGCAACTGTTCTAATATTTGCTTGTCCATGGGTGTATATTGCTTGACCTTGTATATTTATGCATGTTTGAGTGATATGTGACTGATATCTATGGGTGTATCTGACTGATATCTATGGGTGTATTTTCTATTTCAGAAAAAATGGCAGGCAGAAACCAAGCTGGAAAAAATGTAAGAACAAATATATGTCTTAGATGAAATCAGTTTTATATAATAGAAAATATATCTGACTATAATTTTGCTTTGTTTACAGCAAACCAAAGACCTTAAGTGTGCAACCCATTTGTTGAGTGAGAAATTCAGAAATATGAGCGAGGAGAAGAAAACAATTGTTAGGGATTTGGGATTTGGTGGCCTGATGCACATCCTGCCGCTAAGGGTGCATCACCAAATATTAAGGGAGTTGGCTAACTCCTTTAAATTAGGGAAAACAGACTCGAAACCGGCTACGGTTCTTTAAAGTAAGACCAAAAATAATAGGGGCTGCGCTTGGCATCAACGCGTCAGGTAACTCGCTACAAACATAGGTGTATATGAGCCATATTCAGGTGTATTTCAATTGATGCTTGGGTGTATTTGAACTGATTTTTATACTATGTTATTTTTCTTTTTGTAGAAGATCTATTTCCTCAGAAAGTCAATTATAAGGATCTTTCTGAAGATGACAAACAAATTTTTAGAAGATTCCAGGGTAAGACCCTCAAAAATCTGACATATGAGATGATGGCTATTGGCATTGATAATGAACAGGATCGCCTCATGTTCAAGAGGATTTTCATCCTCTATATACATATGGCGTTCCTGTTACTAACAACAATAAACAAAATCTCACCTGTGCACCTGGCACCAATTTTCGAGATGGACACAATAACAGAGCGGAACTGGGGAGCACATGTTTTGAATTTTATCATCAAGGGCATAACAGATTATAATCTGAAAAAGAAAAAGGCAATTAACGGTTGCCTATTTGCCCTGATGATAGTTTACTTTCATCTATAAAAAAATAAAGACAAGAAGAGGGCAGAAAGACCTCAAGAACCCTGGATTGCCAACTGGACTAGGGAGCAGTTGGTCGAAAGAATGAGGGCAGAAATGGAGGAACATATGGTAAGTGAACAAAATATCTTGGGTGTATTTTATTTACCTGAATGCTGCTAACTAAAATTTCTAATGTTTCAAGGGATTGTAAAGATGGCCGAAACAAAGGAAAAAATGAAAGAAATAAAGGAAAAAGAAAAAAAAGAAGAAACTAAAAAAACAAAAAAAAAGGAAGGCAAGTTCAACATCATCATCTGAGACTGAAACAACTAAAAGTGACCATTCTACCTCTGAGTCTGAGACTGAAGAAGACTCAGAGGATTCAACAAGAAAACAACCCACCCGAAAAGTCAAAAAGTAAGTAACATACTTGGATATATTTTGTTTATCCAGTTGGGTGTATTTTGTTTATCAAGTTTGGTGTATTTTGTGCACTCATTTGGGTGTATTTTGTGCATTCATTTGGGTGTATTTTATCCATTTTAGTATGTTTTTAAATAATGATTGTTTGCCTTCCAGAATGGAGTCCAAAAAAAGAAAGAAGATTCAGGAGGATTCTTATTCAGAATCTGAATCAAGTGATGAGTAATGTTCTGAAATTATTACTCCTTTCCTTTGGATTTATTATCAAGATTTCATGTATTAACAGAGTGTCTCTTATTACCTTATAGAAGCGAAGAATCATCACCAGTGGAGAAGCAAAAAACAAAGAAAAAGACTCAGAGAACACCAAAAAAGTAAGCACTTCTTTGGATAGTATTTTGTGATCAAATTAATTTTGTATTTCTGATTCATACTTGTTTTTTCCCCCCAGGACACAATCCAAAAAGAAAAAGGTCATTGTTGAGGATTCATCTCCTGAGCAAGCTTAATCCTATCATGGATACAGTACTTTGTAAGCTATATTACTGTCTATCATCAAAATTATATTTGTTAACATGTTCTTTTATGCATGTACTGTCAGATCTGAAATTGGAACTGAAGAACTAGATGAATTCTTAAGGGAAAACAATGAAAAATCTGCTGCATAGAGGTATGTCTTGTTGCGGTGTATATTTCAGATTTTAGGGTGTTTTCTTTGCTAATAATTGTTTCTTGTTTGGCAGGGAGAAGGAAGCTGACCTGTGATCGACAGAAGGTCACTATGTCTCATCTAAAACGTAAGAAGCTTTATTTGATAAAATCTTGTTATCTTGATTTAACAGTATGGTATTTTTTGTGAATAACATGTACTCTATTATGTTTAGAATACCAGACGTAAACTTGGAAAGTGATGATCCTTCCTCTCAAGGACACACAGACCAAAGTAGCGTAAACAACCCGGCAGAGAGCATGTAATTTCTCTTTCAAATAATCGTTGCTTTTGTTCTTTTATTACCTTCTACTTCTAATTCTGTATATATTTTTTTTTAGAAAAAAAGCCATTTATTGTTTTATTTGAGAAAAAAAGGCAGGAAAAAAAGAAAAAACTGCAAGTATGTAAGTTCTCAAAAAACAAAGCCTGTCTTTCTTTTGAATGCTTCGGGTGTATTTTTTACTTTTATAGGGTGTATTTTAGGTTGAGTCTGGTTGAAGAGTCAGCCAGTGAGCCGGCTGAAGAGAATATGATGGTTGTGAGGGAAGAGACACAGTCCGAAACCCTTGCAATGTGAGTTTTTCAAGAAAATTTCAACCTTATAACCTTTTTATTTTCGGAGGCTTTGTTAACCTTTTATTTTTCTTCTTGTTTAGAGTTCCGATTTAGGTTTGTCTACCACTGTCGCAAACAACCACTATACTGAAAATTGAAGAAACACTTGAGATAGAAAATGAACCAACCCCTGTGCTACAAATTGAAGGAACTACAAAAAGATAAGAAATAGTCTTGGGTGTGTATTTGGTTACAGTTTGGGTGTATATTGCTCCTGTTGGGGTGTATATTTTCACGATTGATCCCTGACTAGTTTTTTTTATAACATGATTAATTTTATGTAACCCTGCAGCACTCCTGAACCCCCCAACAACTTGAAGAAAGCACACCCACGCTTTCCCCAACTCCATCTAAAATGTAAGTTCATCAGAGCAAAATCAATGTTTGGTTATTATTCGTATATTCTTATTCTTATAATACGTTATACATGATCACGCAGTAATCCAGCCGCAGAAGACGCTGCTGCACTGATGATGATGGCACGGACAGCATCGTATGTTCCTAAAACAGATCCAATGCCATCATTCAGCCTTGGCTTGACTAATTCAAGCCAAGAAGAAGCAGCAACGCAGGAGGGAGCGTCAACGCAAGATGGAGGGAGGGCAAAAACTCCAAAAACCCCAAAACTGCTAGAACAATTAGGGGATCTGGTACAAAAAATTGCAAGTGGTGGGATGACAACAAAAGAAAAAAGTCCACAGATTCTAAAGGAGAGTGGCGGAGAGAGTTTCGAGAAGTTTGAAACTCCTGTGAGGACGAATGAAGATACTTCTGACATGAAAGAGAAATGCTACCTCTGGACCATACGAGTGAAGACATACGCAGATGGACTAACTAATGAGTTTGACACCGTCTGCACACTCCAAGCCCAAGATAGATACATTTTGTCAAAACTCCACCTTGCATCACTCGCACCTGAAACGCATATAGAAGCTGAGGTAATATTACATTAACATTAATGTTTTTATCACCAAAATTAACTGCAATGCTGATTGATGTAAAATTGATCTCGACATCTTTTTCTAGATTGTCTCTGCCATGTGCTTTATCCTAAACCAGTAAAAGATTAAAAGGTTTCAAGAAGAAGTATACTGTCTCCCCCCTGATATTCTGGTAAGGGTTGCTTCAACGAATTTTGGGTGTATTTTTTGCATTCCTTCGGGTGTATTTTATGTGTTCATTTGGGTGTATTTTCTGTGTTAAATTAGGTGTAAGTTGTTTATTCATTTGGGTGTATTTTCTGGATTTGTTTGGGTGTATTTTCTGTATTCATTTTGTAGTTCGCAATTTTTACAGAATATGGCCCTTGAAAATCATCCAAATGGGGTATTCTTACAGCCTAAAAACAATAAGCCATTCAGGGTGGAAGACTACCCAATGTTTATACCCTTCTTGGACCTTAAAAAATTAGCATCGCATCGTTATGTAAGTTTTCATTTCTAAAACTTCTTATTACCATTTTTTACTTATGTGCCAAATAAACTAAAACAGTGTTCAATCTGAACATATTTCAGATTTTTGCACCTGTTTTCTATTCACAACATTGGTGGTTATGGTTGGCTGATACAAGAAAGCAAAAATTTTATATAGTCGACCCATATCACACGAAATTTCCGTCCGATGAGAGAACTGCCCTGAATACATTCATTGTAACTTGGTTTCTGTGTTCTGTATTTTAATAGTTGGGTGTATTTTTGTTCAATATAAGGTGTAACTTTGTGCTCCTTTGGGTGTATTCCTTTATTGAAATTATTCATGTATTACTGATTTGTTTTGTGTTTTAAGGGATATGTAATTTCACGAATTAAAGTATATGCTGTGGGGGCACCTCTGAAGACAAGGGACAAGAACAAGGAAATTGAACCACCATACCTTAACATCTCGGGCCAAAAGACAAGGTATAAATCTTTCACTCTGAAAATTAAACTTTTCTATATGTAATTTGTAATTTATTTTCTTGGTTTTCAGCTATGAATGTGCTATCTACGTAATGAAGTGGCTTGAGATATTTCAGCCCGCAAACATTAAAAGGCGGAAGTATGAGTGGGACAATTAGACCCAGGTAAATGTGTTTAAAACTAAATAACTTTGTATTACATTTTTCAATTAACATGGTTGATTAAACAGGATATTCTTTTCAAATGTAGGACGAGGTGGACCACTTTAGAGTAGAATATGCTTCCCGGATTCTATTCCATGAAATGAATCAAGACAAAGCTGAAGCCATTAGGGGAAGTAATGCAATAAGACTATCCAAGCCATCCTCATTGTTATTGAGTCCATATTGTCAGATAGATTCTAAGGATATTGACAGTGAATAATGTAAATGTTATATAGTCTTGTAACAAATTGAACACATGCTGTAAAAATTTGGCAATTATAATCCAGTTTATTGTAAAATTTATTTCAATAATTAAACTCTCTCTGTTGTATTCAAAATGTCTGAGTTACAGGTACTATAATATGAAGAAAAACATCAAACCAAATATACACCCATAACCTAACATTTTTTACACCCAAAGAAAGTTGAATATACACCCAAACATCTATCCCCCTAATGCTTTATCCCTAAAACCCTAAATCCTAAACCCTAAACCCTAAACACTAAACGCTAAACACTAAAACCTAAACCGTAAACCATAAACCCTAAACCCTAAACCCTAAAACCCTAAACCCTTAAACTGTAGTAAAAAAAACAATATTTCATAACATAAATAGCATATTGTGAAATATATATGTATATATATGCAAAATGTGAAACACAAGAAAATTCACAAAAATACACCCAAAAGAACAGTGCTTTTACACCCATATTCTGTAACTATACACCCAAAGAGTTATCCGCTGCTGCTGGTACCCTGAACTGATAATTCATAACACGTCCTTGATATTGGCTGGAATTTGAATGCACCATTGATGCAGTATCAAAGAAGTTTAACTGAATATAACAAACTCACATATTAGCTAAACTATTAACGAGAAAATTAAACTCAATCACCACATATTTAAAGAACATCACTTTTATCTCGTTTAAAGCTTTCGTTTTCTTCTTCTTTGTGGCATTTGCAATCTGTTTGTCCAACTTTGAACCTAGCCTATTTTTTGGACATCCTCTTGTTCGAATCCTTGGAGGGCTTTGAAGCTCGTTAACGGATTTCAAGTTGGCGTCTTCGTGAGATAAAGAATATGTCCCCTTCCTTTTGGCTTTCAATGATTCCATCTCAACCATGACGTTATCGTACGCATGGTGCAGAATTGCAGTCAGTTCCTCCGATTCTGATGCAAATTCGCAAATATTTTGCGAACAAAAAACCAATTGGTCAAACCTCTTGCTTCTTGGCTCCAACAGTGGCTCGTCGTGGCTGCTCTTGATGTGTGTGTGTCGTCTCTTTACCTTCTTGCTCCATCGTTCCAGTATATATCTAGGTGATACTTGGCTTACTCGTTCAAAGCTTAACACGCTTAGTGCGTGATGGCACAATATCCCTCTTGACTCAAATAATAAGCATTGACATTTTACCTCGGCTGCTACTGAGTCGTAAGTAACCACAAACTTGTTGAATATTGAGCTGAAAACTTGTTCTCCAACTTTGTATACTGAATAGCCTAGAGCAGAATTCGTTAATCTAGTGATGCAATATGCCTTTCCTCTAAATTGTGCTTGGACTTTCCTAAACTTTTGATGAGTGTACACATCTTGAAACTGAGCTTCAATGGAGGATTTGGTTGCACACGGTATGACCGTATGAAAATCTGCAGCATCTGATTCTCTCTCTGCGTGCTCCCTGCTTCCGAGGCAATTATCGTATTGTTTGACAAATTGAATAAGTGAGCTGTTCCGGGTAATAAACTTGTTAAAAAATGAATGCATGCTCTCACTCCTTTGTGTGCTTCTCATCTCTGCCCAGGAGTGGTGATCCAGATAGATTGGAACCCATATATGACGGTCTTCATAGAGATCTACAAAATACACCCAAAAACAGACTATAAATACACCCGAAAAAAATTCAATTTACACCTCTGCTGCAGATTTTAAACAAACATTACCTGAAAGCCACTTGTTGTCCACAAGACCAAAATTCAGCAGAAAATCATTCCAATTCCTATCAAATGAGTCTTTACTATGAGAGTTCCAAACAAGTTGGCTAATTTCTTGTTCAATTTCTGCATGTCCCTTGTACCCATTTAATTTGCTTGGAATCTTCTTCATGATGTGCCAAATACACCAACGGTGAATTGTTGTTGGCATACAAGCCTCTAAAGCCCTTTTCATTGATGCACATTGATCGGTGAGAAATCCTTTCGGAGTATTTCCTCCCATGCAACGAAGCCAACATTGAAATAACCATTTGAATGATTCAATTTCTTCGTTTTTCATCAAAGAGCATCCAAGAAGTGTTGACTGACCGTGGTAATTCACTCCGACAAAAGAACCACAAACCAAATTATACCTGAAACAAATTACCATAGTGCAGAATGAAAAATCATTACGTACACCCAACAAATGCTTTGTATACACCTGAAAACATCCAATATACACCTCTGCGGTAGATTCATAAAAAAACATTAATTTAGCATCATAAACAAGGACAGTTTATTACCTGTTTGTATTGTAGGTGGTGTCAAATGAAATAACATCTCTGAAATACTCAAAGGCAGCTCTACTTCTTGCATCGGCCCAAAAAGCCAGCTTAATCGATTGATCCTCTTCGAGTTCAAGTTCAAAAAAGAAATTCTGATTCTTCTCTTTCATTCTTTACAAATATTTCCCGAATTCCTTTGCATCTTCTTGTTCAGAAACATTCCGCACTTCTCTCGTAATGTAATTTCTCACATCTTTTTCAATAAAATTTAACTCGCGATGACCCCCGGTAGCCGCAACAAATGATTGGTAAGTTTTGCTTGCTCTAATACCAGCCTCCTCGTTATTCTCTATTGTACGACAAATGGACATGCTTAGTTCCCTGTGCTGTTTGAGCATCTCTGCTTTACTTGGACAGCAAGGGTGTGAATGATCCAACACAACCTTTGAAATGATCCAAGCACCAACATCCTTCAATGTGTGTATATAAATTCTTGCAGGACAGTTTAAACCGGCTGTCAGATTTGTCTTCTCGATCGGAGATATTTTAGATTTCCATTTTTCCTCTCTGCTACATGTAATCAATTGATTCTCAATCTCGTTCCCCTTCCTATTTGTACTCCGAACTCTTGTAGAAAAACCTGTAGCCTTGGCGTAGTTCCTGTAAAATTTTCCAGCACCTTCAAGGGTGGTAAAGGTCATTCCAACCTTGGAAACAAATTGGTCATCAACAACAGAGAGAGGCTGCAGAATACACCATGTCAAAAACTAAAAATACACCCAATCATGTCTGATCTAATACACCCGAATGACAACAACTCAACTAAAATAACAAAAAAAAGTCATAAACTGTAAATACACCCACACTTCCCCCTAAAATACACCCAAAAAAATTCTAATCTACATCCGAGCGTCTGCTATAAATTGCAGATAATTAATCAAAACTAATACATTAGATTCAATCCACAGATTTATGTTCACGCGTTAATTTCACAGTCAATGTTCACGAATTATTCAGCTAGACAATGATATACGAATAACTGCAACAAAATTCAGAGTAATCGTAATTAGCTGAATGTAAATCAAACCTCAGGAACTTCGTTAGATTCAAATTCAAAATCTACTTCGTCCTGATTCAGCTGACAATCTGAGGTTGAATCATCCATTATCTTCAAAGCGAGTTCAAACTTTGATTTCAGAAACCAGAAAATCGAAAAAAACGAAGTTGGAGTTACAGAGAGAGGAACTCACGTCAATGACGAAGAACAAACCAGTGAAAAAGGAGGGAAAAAGAACGATAAAAAAGGCAGGGGAAGACGCGCGAGAAGAAGAACGAAGAAATTTGGAAAGAAGGAGAACGAAGAAGGAAACAAATCTTTTAAAATTGGTAGTTATATATTCACGGGATCTGTTATATAGCGCGTTTAAGCTACGTAACACTAGGAGCGCGTTTTGGGGGTTAGTGGTTAATTGACTTGTAAGCTTACAAGCCCTAATCGCTTATATGCAAAGAATTTCTGATTAAAAATAAGAGTGGTTCCTTAAAAATAGGAAATATGTTATACAAATAGCATTTTTCATTTAATATCAGAACAGAATCGGACTGACTAATTCGATCGAAAAACCGATGGTCTAAACGGTTCGCGCTTCAAGCCACACTAAACTGGTTTGGGTCTACGAAGCACTCGCGCGCCGCCGAAGGATCGTAGGAGCTCCTGTCCACTACAACTCCAAAAATGTTGGTAAGTTGGTTCCAACACGGTTCAACGTGTATACAACCCTCCTATTTCGACTGCACCATCTTGTTTGTTAATAATATATGTTACAAAAAATATAATAAATGATGAATGAATTTTTATTAGTTTATCCTTCTAAACATGGATTGATCTGATACTAAACAAATAAGAACACATGATATACAAATATATTGATATATTGATATTGATAGTGTTAATTTTTATTTTTTTTGTTCATTTAAATTGAAAAATTATTTTGTACTAGTGACTAATTTATTATCTCTTTTTGCACCATAAATTATATCTAAGATTTGATATTTAATTGTTATTAATATATTTTTGAAAACATGTACTTAATTTTTAATTTTAATATTATTTTTATAATTTTATATTTTTATTTAATTATGACTGGGTCAATCAGATAAATCAGTGACTCACTGATTTTTTTTTTTGGTGTCTTCAGTGACTCACTGATTGAATTAATAATATAATGATTTAGTAGTATGATCGGATTAATTACCAATTTAATTCTGAAAACTATAATTTATAGTAGTCCGATAGTTCTTTCTTGTCACAGGGTCACCATGTTATAATAAAGATATTTTACTATTTTTTTTATTTTTAATCTGATAAAAGTTGTGGTAATGGATCACTTAATTGAAATTGTAAAAAAGAATGAATAACCATTGAATTAATGTTAAAAAAAAAATTGGTGAAACTATGGATATATAATTGCGAAGAGATTTGTACATTATATAAAAACAATAAAGCAAATATAAAATAAACATGAAAACATGTAGGAGTTTGCAATTAAAAATAATTTGGAATTTTATTATTATTGAGTATATTATATAGTATGTATTTGATGATTTAATGATTTTGATAAAAAAAAATTGCTAAGCTTATATAATATATATTGCTGTAATACTGGTAATATAGTAATAAAAACTTAAATATAATTATACTAATGTACTAATATACTGCTAAGTGCTGAGATGTCTTCCAATTTATTTTTAATTTTTTCTTTTCTCTATTCAAGCACAGGACTTGGTTTGTGGTCTTGTCTATATATATGTAATGTAGTATTGACCATTTGACCGTACCAATCCATTTTGAAACAATTAATTTCTTTAGAGTTATGTTAAAGTGTCTTAGTCTACTCATTAAAGATATATAAATATGAAAAGTTCTTTTTTGAAAAATCAAGAGTTTTAGGTTTTAAGAAAATAAATATTCAGGCGGTTTTTGTAGAGTAACAAGTAAAGTTTTAGTTATTAAAATTTTTTTCATTAATAAACTAAAATTCTTGAAGTTTTAGACTTTTAGTATATATTTGGTTTAGTGTTTAGAAACATAAACGTATATTTAAAAGTATTAAACGTTCGACCAAATTTGTTTAAATGATTTTTTTTAATATGATTTTTTTTAACATAATTTTTAACCTTAGATGTACGTTTAGTTGAAGTAATATTTATAGCTTTTGTTTTTAATTTTTACTGTTAAAAATTAATTACAAAATTTGTTCTCTCAACTATCTTTTTTATTTTCTTCTTCTTTTATTATCTTTATTTTAGTACACTGATTACATTTTATCAATAGTATATCAAATATTAATACTTCTTTAATTAAATTAATGTTATATTTATATTTATATGTTGTAATGCACTTTTGTATTTTATGCACCTTA
>NC_029790.2:11282890-11293330 GCF_000816755.2 Arachis ipaensis | reverse complement strand
ATAACACCCTCCGCATAGAGTCTTATAATTAAGTCATAAAGTTGAGGCGGCAAGGTATTACGACCTCTAAAAATAAAATAATAATAATAATAATGAAAAAGAGATAATATACTAAGAGCCTTGAAAGGTCGGAAAAACAAATCGCAAAATCAAAAAGCGCAACCCTCAGAAAACGTGGTTACTTGCGTGAGAAGAAAACTAAAGTTCAACAACATATATATACAGATGACACGAGTAAAGGGCCAATAGTACAAAATAACAAGTTCCAAACTCAGCCTGCGAAGCCAAGGCTGGCCGGAGAACATATACGTACATATATATACATAATAATAACCCAAAAGAGCATGTTCAAAACCCTAGTTCTCCATAAAACCTCTAAGAGGTACATAAACAAAGTGTTCTTACATACAAGTGGAGAAACTATACATATATATACATTAAAGTAACAAAAGGAGACCCCAAAGTAAACCACTTCACCGCAGAAACTTCAGATGCCTACCGAGGTGCCGCTCGTCCTGCATCTGAAAACAGCAACACAGTATGGGATGAGAACCAGAGGTTCTCAGCATGGTAAAGGTGCCATGCACATAATATATAAGGTCCTGGGAATGCCAGAGGTAGTCCTAGAACGCCGACACTCAGATTATAAAGCTTAAAATTACTAAACAGAAACCGTAATAGGGGATAGGTGTCTAGGGAATTCTAAACTCAACTTAAATTCTAACTTAACACTCAACCTGTCCACCTTTCCTCCGTTCCTCCATCTCCAGTGAATTTACAAACACAGACAAACAGGCAATTGCAAGCACAGGTAGGAGACAAGTAGTGCAAGTAGCAATTATCACAATTATCAAATTATATTCAGTTAGGCAATCCCAATTAAGCATAGCAAATAAACAAAAAAATAAAATGCATATGATGAATGTCTATCCTACTGGCCGTGAGCTCACGTGTCGGTTACTTTGCCAGAACCCAACACATCTAGTAGCTAACTCAGACATTGGTCTCTAGGTTGCGCATCTCCAGGAGGATCATAAACGAAGGAGAGTGCCTTTTCCACCTTCTCCTAGAGGTTTTACGAAGGAGAGTACCTTTCCACATCGAAAGAGAGTGCCTTTTCACCTTGAAACCAGAGAAGAATGTGGGAAAAACAATACGAAGGAGAGTGCCTTTCCACCTTCCCCACATCTGCATCACGACAAGAGAGGGAACTTCCGTCCTCAACTTGCCATATCGACCATTTTGGCCACACACAGTCATTCCCAAATCTCATCATTTATCATCATCATTTCCTTACATTCGTTCTTTATAGCCATAGCAACATGTATTCATTTAGCTTTCACATCATTCTCTTATAATTCATCACGTTTACCCTTTCCGGGTCCCGACCAAACCATTTATCAAACTCTCCACAACCTTTTTTCTTTTATATCTAATCCTAATTAATTTCAAATCTATTCTCTAAAACTAAAATAATATCTTTTCCTATTTTAAATTAAAAATACAGTTTTAAATTAGAATTAATAAATCAGCGTTGTCTGCGTTTTCTACATGTGGCGCATGTCACGCGTACGCGTCGATGGTCTTCTTCGCGTGTCACGCGTACGCGTCAGGTATGCGCACGCGTCACTGAGCAACTTCGCTTTTCACGCGTACGCATCAGGTACGCGCACGCATCGCCATGGAAAGCTCCAAATCACGCGCACGCGTCAGGCACGCGCACGCGTCGCTCCTCGCTGTCATCTCCTTTAATTCTTGTGCTGATTCCATTTGTGCAAGCTTCCTCTCCATCCTCTAGGCCATTCCTGCCCTATATAGCCTTCTTCTCTGTTTCTGCGGAAGCTCCATCAAATCCAAAAAATACTACCTAAAATAACAGAATTGCACAAGACTCAAAGTAGCATCCATAGTGGCTAAAAGATAATTAATTCTTAATTAAACTCAACAAATTAAATACAAATTCACTAGCAAAAGATAGGAAAAATGCTCACACATCATGTATCTCAAATTCAGATTTCACATACTAAAATCAAAATTGGATTAAGGTTTAGGTGATCCTTACCGTATCCACACGCATAGGAACTCAAACCCGATAAGCTCCGTAAGCTAAATTGAACCTAAAACACCGAATTGGCAAAATCCCACTATAAGGTTCAATTTCACAAAGAGAAAGGGAGAAGAGAATCTGAGACGAAATTGAGACTTACCAGTGAAACTGATCTGATAGAAATGTAGAGCTCGACGCGCTGGACGCGTTGCCGCAAACGGTGCGGCGATCGAAGCTCGAATGAAAAAGTTATGGTGGATCAAAGGGTTTGATGAGGGTTTAGGTGAGCTCTCCCATCCCAATCTATTTGTTGGTGTTGTTGCTGAATGAGGGAGAAGGAGCTTCTGCTTTTTTTAAATAATGGGTCCGGTTGGACCCACAGGCCCGGTTTGGCCCTGGTTCAACCGGTTCGGTCCATCCGGTCTAATTTTGGGCCAAATTTTTCGAAATTAGTATCAAAATTCTCGTTTTGAAGAGTTATATCTTATTTTAATATTAGATCTACATTTTTAATTTTTCTAATTAAAATTCGATTTATTGACTAATTATTTGCTCATTTTAGCGGGGTTTACATCCTACCCACATAATTAGGAATTTTGCCCTCAAAATTCAGATTCTGTCATCTGACAAGAGGTGTGGGTAGTCCTTCAGCATACTCGGTGTTTCTTAAAGTTGACCTCGTTACTCGAAACGTCTATCTCCTTTCATTTAAACCGGCTTAGGTTGTAAGACATGAATTTGTTTTAGAAGCGTGTTTCAGAAGTTACGAGATATGGAGTACGTCGAATAGGTTCAAAAGGTACAGTAGAAAATTATTTGGTACGCCACTAACTATCAATATTCTCCAAAAATTGAAATGATCTAACTTAGCGGGGTTTAACTTCATAGTTCTTGATTGCTCATCTAATTCTAGTTCGTTGAAGTAATCTTCAGAAATAGGTATCTTCTTCCTTCCAACTTGAGAAGTCTTCTTCTTAGATCTGCCTATCTCTTTTGTCGGCTTTCATATTGAGAATCCTAACTCAAATTTGTGTAACTTTTTCTCTGTTGTCTCGGCTATCACATTCAGGAACTAAGACGTTCGACGTTTCGGTTTTTGATTAATTCAGAGGTGTTTAGCATACTGTGAAGTCTCACCTTCTTCCTGATGTATAGTCTTATTAATATCCCTAATAAGTAGTTTGCTTCGATAGGGAAAATGGGTCTGGTCACTTGGTTCACGATTCCCTAACAGTATCACCTTTTGTCCTAGACCTCGGCAATCTACTACAAAATTGATGGCTATTCTCTTTTACCTTTAATGTAGAACCTTCGATGGTTGTAGCATTTCGCACGGCTTCTAGTGGTCTCTCTTTTCTTTCCCATGCGTTGAACATGTAATCACATAGATTGTAGCAGAAAACTATTTGGCACACCTCTAACCATCAATACTCTCCGAAATTGAAATGGGCTAACTTAGCGGGTTTTATCTTTCTTGTTTTTGATTGTTCATCCGATTCTAGTCGTTAAAGTAATCTTGAGAGACGGGTGTCCTTTTCCTTCCCGCTTGAGAAGTCTTCTTCTTAGATCTGCTTAACTCTTTTGTCGGCTTTCATAATAAGAATTCTAACTCAGATTTACGTAACTTTTTCTTCGTTGTCTTGGCTATCAAATTCAGGAACTAAGATGTTCGATGCTCTAGTTTTCGATTAATTTAAAGGTGTTTAGCATGCTGTGACGTCTCACTTTCTCCCTAATGTATTGTCTCGTTGATATCCCCACTAAGTAATTTGCTCCAATAGGCAAAATGGACTTTGTCACTTCGTTCTTCACTTCTGGCTGCTCGAAATATCTTCTTGCATTCGCGATACGTTTTATTAAGTTCAGGGCCAATTCAAAAATCCTCTCTTGTAAGCTTCAGATACTAGTTTCTTGTTTCAACTTCCGATTTCAACACATAACTCTCTCTTGGTATCTACTTAATTCGACAGGCTTTGATACTCTTAGCAGCTCCTTATCAGCATTGTTATGCTCCCTAAGTCCTTGACTCTACGATCTCTATTTCGGCATTGGGTATATAAATCTCTTCTTAATTCGCCTTTGTTTACCGGACATTTGACATCTTTGGCGGCTCCTTATTGTCTCGTTACGCGTCCTGTATCTCATCGATACCACGTTGTAAACTGGTAATGGATCTACTCTGACACTTCCACTCCACACTCTCATTCTCCAACTTAGAACTCTAACTCATCTAACATTTTCTCCTTTGAAATTAACGTCCAAGAATCCCTTAGGAACTTCTTGCCTAGGGTGTAGCATCAGCACGCATCTTAAGTATTCCAATAATACATCGTAGCCATTCCCTAAATAGTTCGTTAGGCTTAAGCAATACAAGTATTGGCAAAAAGATCAATCTCCTTTCCATGGCTCGAAGGCTTCCATCGTATCCTGATATTTCATTCACACGGTGCACCTCCTAGCAAAGAAACACTTAGATTCTCCTTTCCAGTACTCTTTTCAACTCGGTTATAATAATGTTTTCACTGGTGGTGCAATCAATTAACAACTAAAGGTTGAATCCGCTCTATTCCTCTTCTTCTGACATTATTGGTACTCCACACTGAGAATTCTTATCTCTAAGTGTCTTGATTATTCGTCCAACGCCAACCAAAACTTCACTAAGCTCTGCAAGCTTTGACGATAATACCCTACTTGAAATGATTTAGTTTTGTTCTAAGTCCTATACTAGGTTTGTCATTTCACTGTTAAGTCTTTCTTCCCTATCTTAGGCTATGAGTAATCATGGTATCCTAGAATATTACATTGCTCCTAAAATTCAATAATTGCAATTACCTTAACTTGGTGATTGTGATCGATCTGTATCATGAGTTTCCACCACGTGGGTTAGGACAGTCCTTAACTAGACGCTCGGGTGATCTGCATCAGTAACACAGACCTTGCTTGTTTTTATGCTGCCTATTGGGTTGGTAGTTCTCAATCCTCTTGAATTCTTGACTCCTTAGTGCCAAGTCCTGATGGTAATCTCTTCGGTGGGACTCTCAATTATCATTCTTTGCCACGGCTGCGTTCCTCACACATTCCTCAACTATTCGACTCTTGTTCACAAGTTCAGAAAATACCCGGATCTCCATAGGTGCAACGAAGCTCAGAATATTGCTCTGAAGGCCTCCCTCATACTTGATACACTTCCACTCAATAAAATCCTCAGGAGCTCCCTGACAAATCCGTGAAAAGCGGCACAATTCCTCAAATATGCTTGTGTACTCAGTAACAGTCATTTAACCTTGTTTCAGTGAAGCTGTTCAAGTTCCTTAGCATTTCTGACTGAACTGGGAAAGTACTTCTTATAAAACTCTGTTCAGAACAATTCCCAAGAAATTACAACCCCATTAGGCTGCAGAATACGCCTCATGCCCTGCCACCAATGCTGAGCCTCACCATGCAGCTGGTAGGTTCCAAACTCAACCCACTGTTCTTCAGAAACCTGCTGAGCCTGTAATGCTCGCTCAATAGCTTGTATCCAGTTATCCGCATCGGTAAGGTTTAAAGTTCCTCTGAAGGTCGGAGGATGAACCTTCAGGAAGGAAGAAAGCGTCATAGGGCCATTATCGCCGTTATTGCCATTATTCCCATTATTGATTTGGTTTCCCAGGGCTTCGGCGGTTGCTTGCATTGCTGCAGCCATATTACCTAAAGCGGCCATGAAGTCTACAGGGTTAGGAGTATTCCCTGACGCTTCAGGCATAGCATTGCCTATTCTGCCTCTACCTCGCCCGCGTCCGCGTCCGCGAGTCGACATCTGGTCCCTATACACACCAAACAAGTGATATCAAGTTGATCAGTCTCAATATCGCAAGTCCAGTGCTTTAAGTCCCAAATGCATTCTCATGAACGTTTATGCCACATATATCAGTTAGATATCCTAATAGCACATAGACAAATACACAGAGAATGCCCAAAAGCACAATCAGTCCATCCTCAGGCTCTATAGGAACGAACTGCTCTGATACCCCTACCGCACAGAGTCTTATGCTTAAGTCATAAAGCTGAGGCGGCAAGGTATTACGACCTCTAAAAATAAAATATATAATAATAATAATAATAATGAAAAAGAGATAATATACTAGGAGCCTTGAAAGGTCAAAAAAATAAATCGCAAAATCAAAAAGTGCAACCCTCAAAAAACGTGGTTACTTGCGTGAGAAGAAAACTAAAGTTCAACAACATATATATACAGATGATACGAGTAGAGGACCAATAGTACAAAATAACAAGTTCCAAACTCAGCCTGTGAAGCCAAGGCTGGCCGGAGAACATATACGTACATATATATACATAATAATAACCCAAAAGAGCATGTTCAAAACCCTAGTTCTCCATAAAACCTCTAAGAGGTACATAAACAAGTGTTCTTACATACAAGTGGAGAAACTATACATATATATATACATCAAAGTAACAAAAGGAGACCCCAAAGTAAACCACTTCGCCGCAGAAACTTCAGACGCCTACCGAGGTGCCGCTCGTCCTGCATCTGAAAACAGCAACACAGTATAGGATGAGAACCGGAGGTTCTCAGTATGGTAAAGGTGCCACGCACATAATATATAAGGTCCTGGGACTGCCAGAGGCAGTCCTAGAATGCCAACACTCAGATTATAAAGCTTAAAATTACTAAACAGAAACTGTAATAGGGGATAGGTGTCTAGGGAATTCTAAACTCAACTTAAATTCTAACTTAACACTCAACCTGTCCACCTTTTCTCTGTTCCTCCATCTCCAGTGAATTTACAAACACAGACAAATAGGCAATTGCAAGCATAGGTAGGAGACAAGTAGTGCAAGTAGCAATTATCACAATTATCAAATTATATTCAGTTAGGCAATCCCAATTAAGCATAGCAAGCAAACAAACAAACAAACAAAATACATATGATGAATGTCTATCCTACTGGCCGTGAGCTCACGTGTCGGTTATTTTGCCAGAACCTAACACATCTAGTAGCTAACCCAGACACTGGTATCTAGGTTGCACATCTCCAGGAGGATCATAAACGAAGGAGAGTGCCTTTTCACCTTCTCCTAGAGGTTTCACGAAGGAGAGTGTCTTTCCACATCGAATGAGTGTGCCTTTCTACCTTGCAACCAGAGAAGAATGTGGGGGAAACAATACGAAGGAGAGTGCCTTTCTACCTTCCCCACATCTGCATCACGACAAGAGAGGGAACTTCCGTCCTTAACTTGCCATATTGACCATTTTGGCCACACACAGTCATTCCCAAATCTCATCATTTATCATCATCATTTCCTTACATTTGTTCTTTATAGCCATAGCAACATGTATTCATTTGCTTTCACATCATTCTCTTATAATTCATCATGTTTACCCTTTCCGGGACCCGACCAAACCATTTATCAAACTCTCCTCAACCTTTTTAGTATCGAATAATTTGAAAATCAAACCAATCCTATAACAATCCTTTAAAAAGAAGGTTTATTCAGTAGTGGAATTTCTACCTGGCATCCTCTAGCTTTTTTCAAATTTTTTATATATCGTCATTATTACAATAACACCCATGATCAAATCATCCTCATTTTACTATTTTTCTGAACATCGTGCCTACTTTTCTTATCATCCTTTACAGCTTTTTTTATATGTACACACTCCCTGAAATTTTAAATTTCGAATTCAAAATCAATTAAAAAGGGGATTCATTCCCAATTTCCCATCATCTGCGTTTTCCATCCTCTGTTTCCTTTCTTCTCTCTTCCCCCTCTTCTTCTTCGATTCTTCTCCTTCATCATCCGTTCCTCCTCTTTTTTTCTTCCCTTTTTCCATTCGTTTCTTCTTCATATTCCTAATCTAAGTTGGAGATGGAGGTTATAAAGTTTATGTACTCACCAAGGAAGAGGATGTCATTATACCTGATGGCTCTAACCTTCAGGGGAATCGTCGCTGTGGAGCAACGCCAGCGGTGGTGGTAGGGTTACGGCGGTGGATGAGGAGCCGATTGCTATGGTGGTGGACGATGGTATGGCGTGGTGGTCGCAGTGGGTGCGATGGAGTTTGTGGTAATCATCGATGTGTGGTGATGGATACGAAGGAGGAAGTGGCGGAAGAAATCATATAGCTGGAAAGTATTGAGTCGCGGCCATAAGGAGCACATGTAATGAGAGCACAGCAGTGAAGACCAGAACAGAGCTGTGAGATCTAATCGGCGTTCAGAATAGATTTGCATGGTTGTTATTTTTTGTTTTAATTAATTAATTAGATAAATTATGTAAATGATTATTATTTGCTTAATCTTCAAATTTTATTGTTTGAAAATTTAAATTTTGAATTGAAAATTAGTCTGAAAAAAAAATCATTTGTATATGTTCATTTTCATTATCCGCACAAATTATGTTTTCCAATTTTTTCTTCTCATCATTCTTGCTCTCGCTCTCTAATACTGGGAGCACAGTATTCGACAACAAAATCAAATCGGCTATTGTTTGTGAAACATGGTTTGGTATCTCCCTTTTGAGTTTTGATCATGAAATTTGGTAATGTCTTGATTTTACTCACTGTTAAAATTACTTATAGGCAATCCTTTTTTCTTCCTTTTTGGAACTTTAGTTATTTCTAACGTTAGTGCTTAATAATTAATATGTTGTTTTTATTTGTTGTGCATCTATTGTACTGAGTTACATATTTTTTAAACACATCTATATTTGGACAATCACTCAACTACCTTTAGTTATTTCATTGTTAGATCACACATAATATGCTCAACTACCTGTATCTATGATAAAATAGTGTTGAAGTTTCTGGTGTTTTCATAATAGGTTGAATGGTGGATCTAAATAGAGCAGGGCACCTTTGCGTGAGATAGTTTTCAAGCCTTATATAAAAACCGGTATTGAAACAGTAGAGCATGCAGCAAAAATACGGAGATTGCTTCGGTATTTAGGAGTGAGCAATGGAAATATGTAAGAAGGATCTCTTCATTTTGATCTCTTCGTTACATTGTTATACTCCTTGCAATTGAAATAAATTTTGTGATCTTAGCCATCATGATTTTTTTTAAATAAATTGGTTTGGGGTGCAAAGTGGGGGAGTAACTTGGATCCGTTGTTTTCAAAGTATAAACATGATGGTATTCTTCATTTACCATCTAATTAAATTTTATTTATTTTAAAAGATGACAGTCTATATTTACATAGATTTTTTATTCAAATTTTATGTTTTCTTAGAGTTTAAGGATAAACATGGGATGCACTCTATACATGTAGTCAACTTATATATTAACCAAGCATTGAACATCAATTTATGTAGTATTAATGATAATAGAGATGAAGACTTAAATTCATTTGAGTATGTTTTCTTATTTTAGTTCATTCTTTTTCTTTTAGGAAAACTTTCTCTGGGTGCCTTCAGTATCTAAATCTACTACCAGCAAAAGTACATAATTCAAGGTGTAAATTTCAATTCACTTTTTAATTATTTTACTAATGTCAATCTTAGTACATGTACTATCTAAATATTTTATTAGATATAGCAAATTCTCTTCTCTATATAAGGATCTAATTAAATAAGAAGCTAATTTATTTTTTTATTTCAATGCAGCCCCCAAAATATATCACCAACGTAGAAAGTGCAAATATATGGACTACTCGCAAATTAACTTTTTCATACTAAGCATAATATGTATTTGTGTGGACTTGGCATTTATACATATATTTTTTTTCTCTAATTTTGGTTAACTTAATTGTGACTTGATGGCTAAAAGATTGAAAGGCTCAATGTTTATTCTTAAGCTTTTGAATATCATAAATTGTATTATAGGGTCAGTAGACAGTACATTAAAATTTTGGGATTTAGAATCCTTTGAAATGATTGGATCTACTAGACAAGAGGTTTCTCATTTAGTGTCGTGTGAGTCATGTGTTAGCAATAGCGATTATTGGTGGGTTTGAATTCTGCAGTTTTTCTCTTTTAAATGTTCTTATTGTGTATTATTTTCTTTTTTCAGGTTCACCCCATGATGTACAAGCACACATATAGTGGAGGTCATGGTTCTCTATGAATTTTGGTAGATATTTTTGCTTAATGTTTCATTTATAGTTCCTTTTTGATATGTTGATTTTACTAAAATTATTTGAGATCTGATTTCTAACAACCAGAACTTACTAACAATAGAAATGGGCACGTTACCAGATAGCAAAGCTACAAAGGCTTCTCGATAGTGCAATATGAAGACAAGATCCATGTGTGTGAAGAATTTCACTAAGAAAACTATTAGAAGAAATCACAAATAAGTGGTAATTCATTTTCCCAATTAATCTATTGATAGTTGTCATTTACTTATGGGATTTTTGTTGGTTTATTCGGTATTTTTTTGGTTTGTTCT
>NC_029790.2:11270912-11281884 GCF_000816755.2 Arachis ipaensis | reverse complement strand
TCAAGCTATGATCAAGAAGCTTTACCTTAAGTTACCAAGAATAAACCACCAGTTTCTTCTTTCAAATTGCTAAAGAGCAATGGAACCATCATCTTTCCATTTTGTGGATGGCTGCTGCTATAATATACATATAATTCAGACATTTATCTATTTATTTTTTAAAGATATGTTCTTTAACTACCTTTCTATTGATTTTATATTATTTATTGTTTCTAATATTGCTTATGGTTGTTCTGTTGTTCTGTTTTACTATACTATCATATACATAAATATTGAGAATTTACTATTAACTATTAAGTGACGACTAATTATAAAAAAATTATAATAAATAATAAATAATCTTATTTCATTGATATTCTTACATAAATAACACTCATTATTGGTTCCTCTCTAAAAGAAGGTGGTCAAGGTGATAAATATGTATCTTCATGCTTTTCATGCTAAGACTTTTAGCTTCTTTCTTTAATTTTTTTTCTAGGCAAAAAAGAAGGTGGAACTCTTGGAGTCCAGGATCTGGCACATTTTCTTGCAACAGCCAAATTTATGGGATCTCCAAGCTCCCATTTAGATTTGTAGTACTCTAACTTCTTACAATCCCTGATTCTACTGCTTTCTTTATTAATAACAGGTGAATATATACAGTTTTATGCATCCCTTACTCTATTGCTTTCTTTGTTGCAATTCCTTTTGTTTCGGTCTTCTTCCTTTCTTTTTAGAGTTGGCATTTGATTGATGGATTATTGCGTTTATTTTCTATTTTTATTTTTTTAATAGTAGTTTTATGTTGTTTTAATTTGAGAGTGACATTACTATTATATTTTTCAATATATTTTTTAAGCATATTTTAAAATCTTGATTTTCATTTCATATAACTTCACTATAATCTTATTTTTCCAATATATTATAGACTAAGATTCTTAACACTCCTCATTTTGAAACTCCATTTTTCTTTTGTTATCTTTTTCTTAGGCATTAGTATGAGATTGGGTTCTATTTTGATGTGAAGTATTTTGAGCACATCGCTTAATAGTAAATTTAATGGTGTTGATAAGTTCCTTTCTGCATTCACAAGGATTGATGAGAATGAACATTAAACCTATATCTGCATTAATTTGAATAAACAAGTAAGTTTTCATAAGATTTCTTAGTGGTGTCTGACGAACGAAATTCCTGTGCGGTCTAGAATTTTCACAAAATAAATTCTCGTTGCAAGTATAGCTTCTAAATCGGCAAGGAATCCCTTTCGTACAAATGTTTTGGTTGTCACAAGTAACAAACCCCTAAATAAATTGATAACCTAAGTATTTAAACCTCGGATCGTCTTCTCAAGGAATTGCAGGGAGGTGTTCTTATTATTGGTTATGAGTTTTAAATTTGTAAATTGGGGATTTTTTTAAAATAAGGAACATGTAATTTAAATGACAGGAAAAATAAATTAATAATAATAAAACTCTTGGCAAGGTATGAGAATTAGAATTTCTATCCCAGTTATCCTTATCAGATGTGATGAGAATTGGGTTTTAATCCCACTTAGTTAAGTCAAGTGGACTAATTAGCTTGATCCTCAAGTCCAAGTCAATCCTTGTGGGAAGACTAGCTTTAGAGCGATCCAAATCAATTAGTAATCTGCCAATTTCAATCACTACTGAGTACTGAGTTTGACAACTCAAGTGTTACCAATTACTTAACCAAAGCCAAAAGGAAGAAAATATCTAAATTAAATTAAAAGTATCCATATAAATAAAGCAAAATAAAGTCAAATCTGAAATACCTCAAAATATATTAAATAGAAAACTAATCTAAATAATAAGAGTTCATAAACCAATTTGAGAAAATAAATAAAAAGAACATTAAACCTGAAAATTGAGAAAAATGAAATCCTAAAAGTAAGAAAAATCCTAATCCTAAAACCTAAGAGAGAGGAGATAATCTCTCTCTCTAAAAACTACATCTAAATCATGAAAAGTGAATAATGGAAGACCTCTTCATGAATAGATATATTTTTTCACTTTATAGCCTCTAATTTGTATTTTCTGGGCCGAAAACTGGGTCAAAAATAGCCCAGAAATCGCCCCTAGCGTATTCTGGTACATACAGGTCGTGAAAAAGTGATGCAGAAGCGTCGTCTAAGCGTTTGCATCACCTGGATTCGAGGCAGTTATGGCAAATTATATATCATTGCGAAGCCCCAGACGTTAGCTTTCCAACGCAACTGAAACCATCTCATTTGGACCTCTGTTGCTCAAGTTATGACCATTTGAGTGCAAAGAGGTCAGGCTGGACAGCTTAGCAATTTCTTCAACTTCTTGTATTCCTTCCACTTTTGCATGCTTTCTTTCCATCCTCTGAGCCATTCCTGCCCTGTAATCTCTGAAATCACTTAACACATATATCACGACATCGAATGATAATAAGAGAGGATTAAAGTTAGTAATTTAAAGGCCAAATAAGCATGTTCTCAATCATAGTACAAAATCGGGAAGGAAAATGTAAAACATGCAAACAGTATGAATAAGTGGATAAAGAGTTGATAAAAACTACTCAATTGAGCACAAGATAAACCTGAAATAGTGGTTTATCAACCTCCCCAGACTTAAACATTAGCATGTTCTCATGCTAAGTTCAAAAGAAGCTAGAAAGAAGTGAAGAGGAATGATAGAGAGCATGCAATGCAACCTATCTATGTGAATGCAACTACATGCAAAATGTTTCTACCTACTTGGTTAAAAGTAAATAAGTCCTCCAAGACAAATGTGAATCAAATTCCACTAATTCAAATTATACCATAAAAGATAAGTAAACTTGTAAGAAGATAGCTCATGAAAGCAGGGAACATAGAATTAAGCACTGAACCCTTACTGGTAGTGTATATCACTCTAACTCTCAAGTATCTAGGGTCAATCACTCTACTCTTCCCTAGTCATGCTCTCTCAACCTTGTTCTTCATCTAACCAATCAACAAATATTTAGTATACCAATACAAACATCATGAGGTCTTTTCAGGGTTGTAATGGGGCTGAGGTAGTAATTTAATTATTTTGATTTCACATGAGCATGCTTCCTAAATTTTCAAATAACTTATTCAATTTAATTCCCCCTTTTTTTTTCTATCATCCCATGTTCCCATAAAATTCCCCATACTTAAATTATACACAATATCTATCTTAAGCTAACCAAGGATTCAACTTGAAATTTTTATTTTGTTTTTCTGCTTAAGGCTAGTAATGTGGTTATGGAATAGATGGGGGTTAAAAAGCTCAAAGTGGCTAACAAGGGTGACATAAAAGGGTAGGCTTATTTGGGATAAGTGAGTGAAAATAAGTAATGGCCTCAATCATATGCAAGCATGTAAATACACTAAATAATGGACATATAGAGTGGAACAAAGTAAAGATTACAATTATAGAGAAGGAAATACACAAGAATAAAATATTTATGGTTAAATAATGTAACCATATAAATAAGCTCGAAATCTCACAGGTTGTGTGTTCTTAGCTATAATTCATGTTCCAAATACAACTTCCAAACAAGTTTAACACAAATTTTTTTCAATTTAAATTAGTGAAATACTATAAAAATTTCTTGAAAAAGAAAATATTACTTCAACCAAGTAGTAACTAAATGCATAAAATCAAACAAATATACAATCATATATGCAAATGCAATAATGAACAAATAAAGAAAATAGAGTATTGGTGTTGAAAAGAAGGTAACTAACCCCTGGAAGTCGGTATCGACCTCCCCACACTTAAAGATTGCACCGTCCTCGGTGCATGCTAAGATGTGCAAGTGGATGGGGTTGTGGTTCCTCAGTTGGGGCTCTTTTTGTTCCTTTCCTTGCCGGATTTGGGAGTAGCTTTCTCTTTACCCTTCTTGGTGGCCATCCTGAAAAGGGAAAAAGAAAGTAACTTTTAAAGCTAAGGGTTAGAGCAAGGAAGAGAGCGGGAAAGGTGGTAATCAATGCACAATAAAAAAGAATGACGTTAACACATGGTCATAACTACATGTGAAAAGTTCATCAATGGAAATATAGCAAGTGCATGTAATGACAATTAAATGCAAGATGTTTATTGGCATGCTGGCAAAGGCATGAGTAGCATAGATCAAACATTCAATGTCCAAGTTAGATTATCAAGTCTTTCAAACTAACAACATGTTTGTAATAATAATTATATTTAAGTAATAAAATATAAAAAGGGTTTTGTGAAAAACAAACATTTAGAGTAGTAGATAGAAAGAAATCGAAAAATAGTGCACAATGCCATACGGGCTTTTTCACAAACACATAGCAAGCATGGTAAATAAGCTATTGAAAGTATTAAATTGAACATGCAAGCAACCCTTTAAAAGGCAATATATAATTGTCAAACAATTTCTTTAATAATCCACAAAAATATAGAAAATAATGACCCAAATAAATTTCTAACACCAAGGAAAATAATGCAATGAATGAAAGTATGTAAATAAGTTAAATGAAATAGAATGGAAGTGAAAAGGGATGAGAAGTTGAAGAGATGAAGAAGAAGAAAGTAAGAAAAGGAAGAAGAAAGAAGAAAAGATAGAAGAAATTAGGATTAGAAAAGAAAAGATAAGATAATTGGCGCTGATCTGGATAAGTTGTGCGGCACAGGCGACGCAAGCGTGTAACACGCGTTCGCGCGGATAGCACTTCTATGAGTGAGACGGACGCGTGGGTCACGCGTTCGCGTGGAGTGATTGGTGCCATTAGCGCGAGGGCAGCCTCGCGGTCGCGCAACTCTCTGTTTGAAATGCATTTTGCCAAAAATATGGGTGACACGGTAGCGTGGTTGACGCGATCGCGTGAATGGCCATATTTTAAAAACGACGCAGATGCGTGGAGCACGCGTTCGCGTGATAGAACTGGTGCTTCTAGCATCATTCCAGCCCAGCTCCATCATAACTCTCTGCCATACACTTCTTTACGTCGATTTTACAGGGCCACGCGTTAGCGTGGGTGACGCGGACGCGTGGGGAGGCTATTTCGCAAACGACGCGGATGCGTCAGCGATGCGGTCGCGTGATCATATTTGTGCCTAAGGCACGCCTCCAGCCATGCTTTCGCGTGACTCTATGTTCACTTTTCTTTTCTTCCTAATGCACCTGTGACGCGGACGCGTCAGGGACGCGGACGCGTCAGGGACGCTTACGCGTCGCGTGCGATTTTTTTTTATGCAAAATACAGAATGCAGTATGCAGATGTTATGAATTATTTCAGGTTCAATGAAATAAAATAAAATCCAAAAACAAACAAAACTAAATAAAATTATAATTGGAAAAGGAGCGATCATAACATGGTGGGTTGTCTCCCATGTAGCACTTTTAGTTAAAGTCCTTAAGTTGGACATTTGGTGAGCTCCTTGTCATGGCGGCTTGTGCTTGAACGCATCCTGAAACTTCCACCAATGCTTGGATTTTCATAAAGCTCTATCTATTCCAAGTAAAGTTCCCAAGCTTTGATGGAGTTTTTCACAAGCTTTGAGCTCCCAAATTTGATCCTCATGTATTCCGGGATCCCAAATCTTGTTTCTACACCCGTCTTCAAGTTGATCATCATGAATCCATCCGGGTGGTAAGTAATCTGAATTCTTTACGGAGTACTAAACTCTTCTTTTAGATCTAACCAAATTATCACCAGTCGGGTCCTTATATCTAACTCTTGAAATATCAACCTTGATGAGCCTGAATTTGCAACTCCAACCACTAAACAGTCTCCTCTTATGCTTCATGCCACAAAAGCTTCCTGAGTTGGCCGTCCGTTTCAAGAATACCGTACTCAAGTGGGATATGAAAACGAGCAGAGATAAGTTTTACCCACTCAAGTGAAGGAGTAGACGACAACATAGGTGGAGAATTCTCCAACGTTCTTGACAAAGCGTACTCAACTCCCGTCCATCCTTTTTGAAGGACTTCTACTTCCACATCAATTGTGGACTCAATAAGAGAAGAGTCTTCATACTCAAGGGGTTCGTTTACGGATGTAGATTTATCACCAGGAGGACTTGATGCATGATTCTCATCACCAAGGGATCTTACTTCTTGATCTATCCCATCCAAGTCTTCATAAGGAATATGCCATGGAGGTTGTGCACTGGCCTTCTTGACATTAATTTCAATCTTATTGGAGGGATACTCTACAATCTTAGATTCCCATGGAGGTTCAGCATCTCCTAAATCTTCAACCACTTCTTCCTCTGCAACTATTATGGCTCCCTCCACTTGTTTCAATACAAAGCCATGTTCCTCATTATCCACTGAAGTTTCTAGTGTCTCCTTTATGCTACGCTCTTCTTTTGATTCTCCACATGTAGCCATGGGAGTACTTTGAGTGCTCAGATATTGGGAAGCTAATTTATTTACTACCTTGGTTAAGGCAGTCGCGAGTTCCAGTACATCCCTTTGCATCTTCGCTTACCCTTGAAGAAGAACACGAAGGGTGTCATCCATTGGAGATTGGAGTGGATATGAGGGTTCATTGGTTGGGAGAGAGGGCTCATAATACGGAGGTGGTTTTTTTTTAATAAGGATATGGAGATGGTGAATATTGAGGTGGTGGTTCTGGGGAGTAATTGGGTTGGAATTTGGGTGGATCTATGTGTGGCTCATATGGCTCATAGGGTGGTTGGTATAGTGGATAAGGGTTAGAATCATGTGATGGTGTTTGGTAGGAGGGGGCTTGTGAGTATGGTGGTCCAAAGGTATGTTGAGGAGGCGGTTCATAATCATGTGGTGGGCCTTGTTGGTAACTACAAGGGGATCCACCATATCCATCATCTTGATACGCTCCCTGGAATGGCTCTTGACCATAGTAATTTGGTGGAGGTTGGTTGTCACGAAAAGGTCCACCATAACTATTGTCTTGGCATGCATTGTGGGATGGTCTTTGTCTGTGGTACTGTGGAAGGTGTTGTTGCCAAAAGGGTTGATCAGATCCTCGTGGCTCCTTCCATCTCTGATTGTTTTGACCTTGATGCACGTTCCTGTTATAATTTCCATTCCTTGCAACAATATTGGAACCAAACTCAAAGCGATAGGGGTGAGAACTCATAGTAGCTAATAAAAATTAAAAAGAAAAATAAAAAGAAACAAATAAACAAGCAAAAGAAAAATATTTACAATGACCAATAATAAGGCACACGTTTGCAATTCCCCGGCAACGGCGCCATTTTGACGAACGAAATTCCTGCGCGGTCTATAATTTTCACAAAATAAATCCTCATTGCAAGTATAGCTTCTAAACCGGCAAGGAATCCCTTTCGTATAAACGTTTTGGTTGTCACAAGTAACAAACCCCTAAATAAATTGATAACCGAAGTATTTAAACCTCGGGTCGTCTTCTCAAGAAATTGCAGGGAGGTGTTCTTATTATTGGTTATGAGTTTTGTAAATTGGAGGTTTTTTTAAAATAAGGAACAGGTAATTTAAATGACAGGAAAAATAAATTAATAATAATAAAACTCTTGGCAAGGTATGAGAATTAGAATTTCTATCCCAGTTATCCTTATCAGATGTGATAAGAATTGGGTTTTAATCCCACTTAGTTAAGTCAAGTAGACTAATTAGCTTGATCCTCAAGTCCAAGTCAATCCCTGTGGGAAGACTAGCTTTAGAGCGATCCAAATCAATTAGTAATCTGCCAATTTCAATCACTGCTGAGTTTGACAACTCAAGTGTTACCAATTACTTAACCAAAGCCAAAAGAAAGAAAATATCTAAATTAAATTAAAAGTATCCATATAAATAAAGCAAAACAAAGTCAAATCTGAAATACCTCAAAATATATTAAATAGAAAACCAATCTAAACAATAAGAGTTCATAAACCAATTTGAGAAAATAAATAAAAAGAACATTAAACCTGGAAATTGAGAAAGATGAAATCCTAAAAGTAAGAGAAATCATAATCCTAAAACCTAAGAGAGAGGAGAGAACCTCTCTCTCTAAAAACTACATCTAAATTATGAAAAGTGAATAATGGAAGACCTCTTCATGAATGGATGCATTCCCTCACTTTATACCCTCTAATCTGTGTTTTATGGGACAAAAAACTGGGTCAAAAACAGCCCAAAAATCGCCCCCAGCGTATTTTGGTACATAAAGGTCGCGGGAAAGTGACGCGGAAGCGTCGTCCATGCGTTTGCGTGGATTGCGTTTCTGCCAGGTCATGCGTCAGCGTGATCCACGCGTTTGTGTCGCCTGACTTCGAGGTAGCTATGGCAAATTATATATCGTTGTGAAGCCCCGGACATTAGCTTTCCAACTCAACTAGAACCATCTCATTTGGATCTCTGTAGCTCAAGTTATGACTGTTTGAGTGCGAAGAGGTCAGGCTGGACAGCTTAGCAATTTCTTCAACTTCTTGTATTCCTTCCACTTTTGCATGCTTTCTTTCCATCCTCTGAGCCATTCCTGCCCTGTAATCTCTGAAATCACTTAACACACATATCACGGCATCGAATAATAATAAGAGAGGATTAAAGTTAGTAATTTAAAGGCCAAAGAAGCATGTTCTCAATCATAGCACAAAATCGGGAAGAAAAACGTAAAACATGCGAATAGTATGAATAAGTGGGCAAAGAGTTGATAAAAATCACTCAATTGAGCACAAGATAAACCATGAAATAGTGATTTATCAGTGTCACTTTGTGTATGTTCTATTGTTATAATTAATTATTCATTTTAATTATGCCTGTCTAAATATTTTATATCTGATTTGGTTAGTAAGCATGATACCAAGACTTTAAATGTCCTCATGAAGGAACCGTAGATCATTCTAGATTATCAAGGAAAAAAAAGAAGAAAATTTGCTTTCTTTAGTGTGCATGAAGAAAATCTTTTGATATCTCATTCATATATAAGTAAGATTCTACTTTTTAAAGAGGAAAAGAAAACAGAACGAAGAACAAATAAAACACAGAATTTGACTGTCTTTAGTTTCTTTTTCCTCACTTGAGAGCAGATGCATGAAACAGGACATACTTGAACTTATTAATAAATTAACAGATCCATTACCATTCAGTTTATTAATAAAATTTGAAGAATCACAAATGGGGCCACTATTTTATTTGTGGGTGAGTTTGTTCTGGTTTGTTTCCTTTTTAGATTAATGGTATGTATTAATTGCTTCGCAACATTAGTATTTGATATTCTTCTTTCAGTGGTTATGTTTTAGTTCGATGAGGTGGATTTGACTGGCACAAAGTTTGAATATTTATGGTTTGGAGTGAATATTTATGATTTGTTGAGATGGTGAATTTGTCTCTTTATCTTGAAAAATTTATATGTTTGGCAAATATATGCATTTAAACTATTTTTACAATTTTTTTTTCGAAAGCCTCTGTTTCTATAGAATTAAGATAGTTCTTTCTTAGACTCTTTCATTTATGAGAATCTATTATTCTACATGATGAGAGTTTAGAGATCAACTATTTTGTATTGCGTGCATTGTGCATCCTATTTTCTAGAAAAATAACTATTTATATTTCTTAAATGATTTAAGGCTATGAAGTACTCAAAAAACTTGCTTATGTGACTGATAAATTTGATAGAAAATTCCTTGAGCAATTACGTGATTAAGAAGATTCAATACTTCGTTGTACTTAATGTTCTATGCTCTTTTTTTTTCTTTGTACTTAGTGTTCAATGCTTTTTTTTTTCATTGATGTGCCTTCTCCTGCTTACTTGCTTTTTAAAGAGTTGGGTACTTATTTGCCTATATATTATGACTTAATTTTTTTTTTTTGAGGGATATAATTTTGCTTTAAAATATTGGGTTGCCATTGTTTAATTGAGTTCTTTATTTATTACAGAAAATTCTGCACCATAATTCCTAATGACTTTAGATTCAGAAAAATTAAACTCTCTCTCCCATATATTTTTTTATCCACTAAGTCATTTATCAATTTATTCTATAGTTGAAATCATAATTGTGAATTTCTGACACCTGATAATGGATTTTGTACACTTTATTCTCCAATTGGTTTCCTTTTATATTAATGGTATGTATCAATTGCTTCGCAACATTAGTATTTGATATTCTTCTTTCAATTGTTATATTTTAGTTGGATGAGGTGGATCTGGCTGGTGCAAAGTTTAAATATTTATAGTTTGGAGTGCATATTTATTTAATTTTTTTTTAAAAAAATCATGAAGCTTTTTATTTTTTGTTGCTTTAGCTTTTATTATTGTATATTCACGCTCTAACTACATAAGCTATATCTTTTCCAACTAATTTTTGTTGAGATAGTGAATTGTCTCTTATCTTAAAAAATTTATGTTTGGCAAATATATGCATTTAAATCATTTTTTTAATTTTTCTTTTGAAAGCATCTGTTCCTATTGAATTAAGATAGTTCTTTCTTAGACTCTTTCATTTATGTGAACCTATTATTCTCCATAATGAGAGTTTAGAGATCAACTATTTTACATTGCGTGTAATGTGCATCCTGTTTTCTAAAAAAAATAGCTATTCATATTTCTTAAATGATTAAGTTATGAAGTTTTCAAAAAACTTGCTTATATAATATATAATATTCTGTGCTCTTTTAAATGTCCATAATTATATTATTTTTATTATCCTTATTATTTTGACTGCTGCTCTATTAGTGTATATTTATAATTTTACATTACTTTTGTGGTATTATGTAGTATATGAAGTTGGTGACAGTGCCATTACAATATTAGGTGATCTTAATAGTAGAAAATGGCTCTTCCTTCCTGACGGTGTGTGTTATTATCTATGAGACAATGACTATTAACAAGCTTTAGGGGTTAAACATATGGGTCTATATTTGTCCAAGTATATTTTTACAAGGACAACTTTATGTTGCTCTTTCAAAAGTAAAAATCAAAATCAAGATTAAGGGTATTAGTTTAGAATAATCATTCAAGGCAAAAGATGTCACCAAAAAAAAAAAATTCAAGGCAAAAAATACAATCATAAATGTTGTTTGTAGA
>NC_029790.2:11268793-11270691 GCF_000816755.2 Arachis ipaensis | reverse complement strand
TTCTAGCAATAATTTAATATTAACTGATTTTTATTAAACTTAACATACCCATGCATCATTTAATGTTATCGATTTTAGAAACAATATGGTGAGATGTGCATGAAGGACATGAACACTAGAAGACTATCAAAGAGCTGAACAAATTCTAAAAGTAGAGTTATGTAGAATTTTTCTTTTTTTAATTGATTTGAATACTACATTCTAAATAATAGTTAAGAGACTTATTTTTTAATTTTAATAATCTATCTACTATTATAAAATTACGTAAATCAAATTATTATAAAAAATAATTTATGTATTGTAAAAATTAATTTATATATATTAGTTAATAATTTTTTATTATTTAAATTAATTAAATACTGTTTTATGCCTTTTAATTTTAATTAACATATATGATATATCTAATATTTTTTCATTATTTTTGTGTCATTCCCGTACATCGCACGGGTCGATGCACTAATTCTAACATTAAATTAATCACATAACACGAAGATTAATCTTTGACTTTTTGGACCCATGACTATCATTAAGACATCTTCGACACTCTATTTTCTTTTCTGTTTTTAATATAACAAATGAATTTGGAATTGGGAAAACTTTATGTCCAGATGTTCATCTCGGAATAAGCTTTCTAAAAAATTAAAAATCACAATTTTCTGATTTAACTAGTCTCAGAAACAGAGGAGAAACGCTGACTGCTCTGCAGTGCTTAGAAACCAGAAAACAGCAGCAGCATACTATATCTAAAATTTTATATAAATTAAATTTAATAGCCTTCAAAATTAATATGGTTCAACTTAACATATCCAGGTTTCTTTTTCAATTAGTTTCAGGTTAAAACCATTTTTAATGAAGGAGTTATGTAACTTGGAAGTTGAGTAACTTTCTGCAGAATTCTGTTTTAAAAGCCAATGGACATATCCTCTTCCAAGGCTCATAACTCACTCATTAAAACATGGACACCCATGAAATTTAAATCACATATGCTAAACATAATTAATTTTCACCTCCAATTAGTTGCACTTGAATATCCATCCATAATCAAAAGTTATAAACTCTCAAAAGTTGCTGACCTAAGAAAACAGAACCTGGCTTTTATTGCATAACGCATCGTATTTCAAAAATTCATATCTTTAAAACCACAAGTCCAATCATTTTGAAATTCTACGACGTTAAAATAATAGAACTAAAGATTTATTTAAAATTTGTTCTATTTCAAAATTCATTTTGAAACATTCGCAACAGAGCCAACAAGTTACTGCTGTTCTAAAAATTCTGCAGTAAAATCAGATTCCACGACTACAATTTGAAATTTTACCATAAATCATATATTTAATGAAAAGATCTCAAATTATCCAGTTCAGTTCCAAATATTCCGAAGTTTAACCAGGACTTAGTTCCACGCAATTCTGATCATCACAAAATTAGTTACAGCATATGCAATACTGGCACAACATAACTCTACATCCTTCCATCATCCATCAGAACTCAATTCTAAATAATTATCATGCATAATTTCACAACTATATCATGAAGACCTTCAAAAATTCATCATCTATACACATTCATTAATCTCAATTTATCAACCATCATTAAATCATCATTTAACACTCAAATTTCTATTCTCAATATTAAATAACAAATCCATACTCAACTTGGTTCATAGTTATCAACAAGGCACTAAGCAATTTACACCCTCATACATTCATTCTTATCCTATGGTCATCTAGCCTAAATTTTCGCAGAACATTATATATTAAATACGCGAAACTTAAACCATACCTTGGCCGATCACTTTATTTAGTCCAAGGCAGCCACTCAATTCACATGCACAACCCCTCAAGCTTGAGAACCGACCAAAATCTTAATTCCAATCACCACCAAGCTTCCAAATGTCC
>NC_029790.2:11263685-11268556 GCF_000816755.2 Arachis ipaensis | reverse complement strand
CATATGTGTATCTCAAATTCAGATTTCACATACTAAAATTAAAATTAGATTAAGGTTTAGGTGATTCTTGCCGTATCCACACGCATAGGAACTCAAACCCGATAAGCTCCGTAAGCTAAATTGAACCTAAAAACCGAATTGGCAAAATCCCACTATAAGGGTTCAATTTCACAAAGAGAAAGGGGAAAGAGAATCTGAGACGAAATTGAGGTTTACCAGTGAAATTGATCTAATAGAAATGTAGAGCTCGACGCGCTGGACGCGTTGCCGCAAACGGTGCGGCGATCGGAGCTTGAACGGAAAAGTTATGGTGGATCAAAGGGTTGATGAGGGTTTAGGTGAGCTCTCCCCTCCCCAATCTGTACGTTGGTGTTGTTGCTGAATGAGGGAGAAGGAGCTTCTGCTACTTTTAAATAATGGGTCCGGTTGGACCTACAGGCTCAGTTTGGGCTCCGGTTCAACCGGTTCGGTCTATCCAGTCTAATTTTAGGTCAAATTTTTCGAAATTAGTATCAAAATTCTCATTTTGAAGAGCTCTATATTATTTTAATATTAGATCTACATTTTTAATTTTTCTAATTAAAATTCGATTTATTGACTAATTATTTGCTCATTTTAGCGGGGTTTACATCCTACCCACATAATTAGGAATTTTGCCCTCAAAATTCAGATTCTGTCATCTGACAAGAGGTGTGGGTAGTCCTTCAGCATACTCGGTGTTTCTTAAAGTTGACCTCGTTACTCGAAACGTCTATCTCCTTTCATTTAAACCGGCTTAGGTTGTAAGACATGAATTTGTTTTAGAAGCGTGTTTCAGAAGTTACGAGATATGGAGTACGTCGAATAGGTTTGAAAGGTACGGTAGAAAATTATTTGCCACGCCACTGACCATCAATACTTTCCGAAAATTGAAATGGGCTAACTTAGCGGGTTTTATCTTTCTTGTTTTTGATTGTTCATCCGATTCTAGTCGTTAAAGTAATCTTGAGAGACGGGTGTCCTTTTCCTTCCCGCTTGAGAAGTCTTCTTCTTAGATCTGCTTAACTCTTTTGTCGGCTTTCATAATAAGAATTCTAACTCAGATTTACGTAACTTTTTCTTCGTTGTCTTGGCTATCAAATTCAGGAACTAAGATGTTCGATGCTCTAGTTTTCGATTAATTTAAAGGTGTTTAGCATGCTGTGACGTCTCACTTTCTCCCTAATGTATTGTCTCGTTGATATCCCCACTAAGTAATTTGCTCCAATAGGCAAAATGGACTTTGTCACTTCGTTCTTCACTTCTGGCTGCTCGAAATATCTTCTTGCATTCGCGATACGTTTTATTAAGTTCAGGGCCAATTCAAAAATCCTCTCTTGTAAGCTTCAGATACTAGTTTCTTGTTTCAACTTCCGATTTCAACACATAACTCTCTCTTGGTATCTACTTAATTCGACAGGCTTTGATACTCTTAGCAGCTCCTTATCAGCATTGTTATGCTCCCTAAGTCCTTGACTCTACGATCTCTATTTCGGCATTGGGTATATAAATCTCTTCTTAATTCGCCTTTGTTTACCGGACATTTGACATCTTTGGCGGCTCCTTATTGTCTCGTTACGCGTCCTGTATCTCATCGATACCACGTTGTAAACTGGTAATGGATCTACTCTGACACTTCCACTCCACACTCTCATTCTCCAACTTAGAACTCTAACTCATCTAACATTTTCTCCTTTGAAATTAACGTCCAAGAATCCCTTAGGAACTTCTTGCCTAGGGTGTAGCATCAGCACGCATCTTAAGTATTCCAATAATACATCGTAGCCATTCCCTAAATAGTTCGTTAGGCTTAAGCAATACAAGTATTGGCAAAAAGATCAATCTCCTTTCCATGGCTCGAAGGCTTCCATCGTATCCTGATATTTCATTCACACGGTGCACCTCCTAGCAAAGAAACACTTAGATTCTCCTTTCCAGTACTCTTTTCAACTCGGTTATAATAATGTTTTCACTGGTGGTGCAATCAATTAACAACTAAAGGTTGAATCCGCTCTATTCCTCTTCTTCTGACATTATTGGTACTCCACACTGAGAATTCTTATCTCTAAGTGTCTTGATTATTCGTCCAACGCCAACCAAAACTTCACTAAGCTCTGCAAGCTTTGACGATAATACCCTACTTGAAATGATTTAGTTTTGTTCTAAGTCCTATACTAGGTTTGTCATTTCACTGTTAAGTCTTTCTTCCCTATCTTAGGCTATGAGTAATCATGGTATCCTAGAATATTACATTGCTCCTAAAATTCAATAATTGCAATTACCTTAACTTGGTGATTGTGATCGATCTGTATCATGAGTTTCCACCACGTGGGTTAGGACAGTCCTTAACTAGACGCTCGGGTGATCTGCATCAGTAACACAGACCTTGCTTGTTTTTATGCTGCCTATTGGGTTGGTAGTTCTCAATCCTCTTGAATTCTTGACTCCTTAGTGCCAAGTCCTGATGGTAATCTCTTCGGTGGGACTCTCAATTATCATTCTTTGCCACGGCTGCGTTCCTCACACATTCCTCAACTATTCGACTCTTGTTCACAAGTTCAGAAAATACCCGGATCTCCATAGGTGCAACGAAGCTCAGAATATTGCTCTGAAGGCCTCCCTCATACTTGATACACTTCCACTCAATAAAATCCTCAGGAGCTCCCTGACAAATCCGTGAAAAGCGGCACAATTCCTCAAATATGCTTGTGTACTCAGTAACAGTCATTTAACCTTGTTTCAGTGAAGCTGTTCAAGTTCCTTAGCATTTCTGACTGAACTGGGAAAGTACTTCTTATAAAACTCTGTTCAGAACAATTCCCAAGAAATTACAACCCCATTAGGCTGCAGAATACGCCTCATGCCCTGCCACCAATGCTGAGCCTCACCATGCAGCTGGTAGGTTCCAAACTCAACCCACTGTTCTTCAGAAACCTGATGAGCCTGTAACGCTCGCTCAATAGCTTGTATCCAGTTATCCGCATCGGTAAGGTTTAAAGTTCCTCTGAAGGTCGGAGGATGAACCTTCAGGAAGGAAGAAAGCGTCATAGGGCCATTATCGCCGTTATTGCCATTATTCCCATTATTGATTTGGTTTCCCAGGGCTTCGGCGGTTGCTTGCATTGCTGCAGCCATATTACCTAAAGCGGCCATGAAGTCTACAGGGTTAGGAGTATTCCCTGACGCTTCAGGCATAGCATTGCCTATTCTGCCTCTACCTCGCCCGCGTCCGCGTCCGCGAGTCGACATCTGGTCCCTATACACACCAAACAAGTGATATCAAGTTGATCAGTCTCAATATCGCAAGTCCAGTGCTTTAAGTCCCAAATGCATTCTCATGAACGTTTATGCCACATATATCAGTTAGATATCCTAATAGCACATAGACAAATACACAGAGAATGCCCAAAAGCACAATCAGTCCATCCTCAGGCTCTATAGGAACGAACTGCTCTGATACCCCTACCGCACAGAGTCTTATGCTTAAGTCATAAAGCTGAGGCGGCAAGGTATTACGACCTCTAAAAATAAAATATATAATAATAATAATAATAATAATAATAATAATAATAATAATAATAATAATAATAATAATGAAAAAGAGATAATATACTAGGAGCCTTGAAAGGTCAAAAAAATAAATCGCAAAATCAAAAAGTGCAACCCTCAAAAAACGTGGTTACTTGCGTGAGAAGAAAACTAAAGTTCAACAACATATATATACAGATGATACGAGTAGAGGACCAATAGTACAAAATAACAAGTTCCAAACTCAGCCTGTGAAGCCAAGGCTGGCCGGAGAACATATACGTACATATATATACATAATAATAACCCAAAAGAGCATGTTCAAAACCCTAGTTCTCCATAAAACCTCTAAGAGGTACATAAACAAGTGTTCTTACATACAAGTGGAGAAACTATACATATATATATACATCAAAGTAACAAAAGGAGACCCCAAAGTAAACCACTTCGCCGCAGAAACTTCAGACGCCTACCGAGGTGCCGCTCGTCCTGCATCTGAAAACAGCAACACAGTTTATTCAAACAATATTTTTATCAATTATAATTATTTTTGAATTAAAATATCCAAATATAAATTACATTAAAACAAACTCAATTTTAATCAAAATCAATTCTAGAATAATTAAATTAAACTCAAATCCAGTCTACAAAAGCTAAATCAAACACAACGAACTTAGGGTCAGTTTGACTAAATTTTTTAAATAAGTTCTTTTGAAAAAGGAACTTAAAATATAAGGATTTTTATTAATAACAATTTTTAAAAGAGTTATTTTGTGTTTGGAAAGTTGGTAGATGTTACAATACTCTTATATTGTTTGGAATTTTAAAACTCCTTTACATTATTAGTGTTATAATATGCATTTGGCACAGTTTTCTAAAGAGTAATTAATGGAGCTCTTATTGTACCTTGATAACATCATTAAACAATTAATGCCAAAAAAATATATTCTTTTAAAAAAATTAATATTTAAAAAATTAACACTAACTTAAAATTATACTTTTAAATAAAAACCATAAAATAATCATAAAATATTAATCTCCCATCTTTACTTATTAAGCAACTTTTTTTTAAATTAATGTTTTATTAGTGTTAATTTTTTTTACTGAAATAAAATAAAAAAAATTATTGTTTTCCATAACAATTTTTTTTATCTTTTAAGATTTATTTTATTTTAGAATTTTATAAACTCATTACAGTACGATCTAAATCGTACTGGTATATTTTTATTTTTATTTAATCTAATTTTATTCACATAATTTAAAATTTTAAATTATAAAATTTTTAAATTTAAATTTAAATAAATATAATGTATTTAATAACTTAA
>NC_029790.2:11262721-11263674 GCF_000816755.2 Arachis ipaensis | reverse complement strand
ATATTAATCGAAAAATATAACGGACTTAAAATGGCCCAAATTAAAATAATAGTCTTAGTCCAAACAAATTTTAAATAAAAAAGACAAAAAATAGGTATAAATGTTAACTTTTGTTTAACTCTTTAAAAGGAGTTTTAATACTCCAAAGCTTCAAGGAGCATTAAATCAGGTGCCTGAAAAATTATTATAAAAGTCTTTGTTTTAAAGTTGTGGATTAAATAAGAGTGATAAAATAACTTTTTAAAATAGGAAAAGTTATATTTTTAACTTTTTCAAAAACTCTTAAATAACTTTTTACAAAATTAAAAATTTATCTAAAAAATTATATCAAACACTATTAATATAACTTTTTATAAATCAAAAACTAAAAATAAAGATAGCTTTTGGAGTTTTCAAATGGACCCTTAATACATTTATATTGAAAAGAAACTGCAAAAGCTCTTTCGATATGCTTTGACCACAAATTAAACCCAACCAGTAATGACCAAAATTAAAAGTAGAGTAATTACCCAAATCAGTCTATGAGGATTTTAGAATCGGATATTTTAGTCCCCAAAAAAAATTAATACACAGATTAATTTTCAAAGTTTTACTCCAGCAGATAAATCAGTCATCGTTTGATTTTCCATCAGAGTAATTACCCAGATCAGTCCCAAAGATTTTAAAAACGGATATTTTAGTCCCCAAAAAAATTAATGTACAAATCAATCTACAACATTTCTCTCTGTTAGACATAATAGTCCACCGTCTAAAAATAAAATAAAATAAAATAATTATTATTATTATTAATTACACAATAATATTGTACTATATTTTTTGTATTTTTTGGACAAAAATAATAATAAATTTATTCATTAAATTCTTATATATATATATATATATATATATAGTCACTCAACAACAACAACAACAACAACAATAATAATAATAATAATAAAATTATTAGAGATTAT
>NC_029790.2:11261966-11262515 GCF_000816755.2 Arachis ipaensis | reverse complement strand
ATAATCTCTAATAATTTTATTATTATTATTATTATTGTTGTTGTTGTTGTTGTTGTTGAGTGACTATATATATATATATATATATATATAAGAATTTAATGAATAAATTTATCATTATTTTTATCCAAAAAATATAAAAAATATAGTACAATATTATTGTGAAATTAATAATAATAATTTTAATTTATTTTATTTTTGAATGGAGGACTATTATGTCTAACCGAGAGAAACGTTGGGGATTGATTTGTACATTAGTTTTTCTTGAGGACTAAATTGTCCGTTTTTAAAATTTTTAGAGACTGATTTGGGTAATTATTCTGCCGGAAAATGAACTGGAGATTGATTTGTCTGCCAGAATAAAATTTTGGAGATTAATCTGTGTATTAATTTTTTTTAAGAACTAAAATATCCGATTCTAAAATCTTCAAGGACTAATTTGGGTAATTATTCTTAAAAGTAAAAACCTAACCACCAAATGAGAGTCAATAATAATAATAATAAGAAGAGCTATTATTAAAATTAAAACATATTTTTTATAACTCTTTTTTT
>NC_029790.2:11259585-11261748 GCF_000816755.2 Arachis ipaensis | reverse complement strand
GTGCATAGTAAATTGAATTAACTTAATTTAATTTACTTGAAAATGTTTAAATCGAATTTATTTGATTCGATTTATATAAATTTATTTAGAATAAATATGTAACTAATTTTTATTAAGGACATTTGCAAATTTTAACCTTCAATCAATTTATTAACGTAAATTATGTTAAGATAAGTATATGATGTGGATGACCATTAATATGGGCAGCTAAAGTTTTCAAGAAAAAAATTTAAGATTTCTACGACGACTAGCTTTTAATAAAGGTTGAAAAAGACAATTCTGTACAAGTATAAATAAGGCTTCATTAACCTGAGATATGAGATACACAGCAACAATAAAATACAAAATATTTTCTCTATCTCTACGTGCAATATATAAAGTTCTTCTTTCACTTTTCTTTCATATACTACAGCATATAATATTAGTAATATATTAATCATTCTTATTATATTGAAATCGTGGTGAATATTATTACTAGATTTATCTAATTATATCTCTTATTTTATATTACCTCTTCCTTATTTATTTTATATTTATTTTACAACACGTTATCAGTACGACTCTGATCAAATTTTTAGGAAGACTCAGGTAACACATTTTTATTACGTCGAAACTCTCTCATCTTGAATTCAATGCACTTGATATATCTGGAACAATTATCTATCATGGATATTAGATGCTGAAATCCATCTTGATTCAATGGATCTTGAAAATACCATTAAGACTGAAAGTAATGCATCCCAGAAGAATAAAGCCAAAGCCATGATTTTTCTTCGTCGTCACCTTGACGAAGGATTGAAACATGAATATCTCACATTAAAAGATCTTTCAGATCTTTGGACCTTGAAGAAAAGTACAATCATCAAAAAACGGTGATACTTTCTCAAACCCGATATGAATGGACGCACTTGCGTCTACAGGATTTTAAATCCATAAATGAATATAATTCGGCAATGTTTCGAATCACCTCACGAATGAAATTATGTGGGGAAAAGATAACTGATAATGATATGTTAGAGAAAACTTTCTCAACCTTCCATGCCTCGAATGTGCTTCTACAGCAGCAGTATCGAGAAAAAGGATTTAAAAAATATTCTGAATTAATTTCTTGCCTTCTTATTGCTGAACGCAACAATGAGTTGCTCTTAAAGAATCACAAAGCGCGTCCAGCTGGCGCCGCCCCTTTTTTGAAGTAAATGCGACAAATCGTTACCCCAGAAGAGGTACATGGTGCGGTATTTTACAACCACACTTACTAACCGGCAAGTGCACCGGGTTGTACCAAGTAATACCTTACGTGAGTAAGGGTCGATCCCACGAGGATTGATGGATTAAGCAACAATAGTGTTTGATAGGATTAGTTAAACAAACAGAAAAGGGTATTTGAATATTCAATCGTGCAGAAAATAAAATAGTAAAGTAAATAAATTGGAAAGAAAATATGGAGAAGATAGTTAAGGTTTCTGAGTTATCTATTTTTCCGGATTTACTTTTCTTACTAACTATTTTAATTACGCAAGATTTAATTCATGGCAAACTATATGTGACTAGACCCTAATTTCTTAGACCTTCCTAGTCTCCTCTAAAATTCATCAACAGCCAATTCCTTGGTTAATTAATTCCAATTAGAGGGTGATAATCAAATTCCAGTTTATATGCCACAAAAACTCTAATTACCCAAAAATAAAAGGATTATATGTCACGTATCCCGTTAAATCCAAATAATTAAAATTTAGGAGAAAATATTTTCAAGTTGTTGTTCAAATAAAGAGCTTTTCCAAGTTTTACAGGAACTCAAATAGAAAGAGGGTCATACTTCCATTCCACCCAAATTCATAAAATAAAGAGCAAAAATAATTCTTAAATTATAAATCCATAAATTAAAATAGAAAAAGCAATAAAATCAATCCATAGAAATAGACAGAATTCCTAACCTTAACAATGGAGGATTAGTTGCTCATGGAATGTAGAGTGTAAATTTGAAATAGAATTCCCTAATGGAATCCCCTTAATGGTATCTTCTACTAGGAGAGAAGTCTCCCTTTTTATAACTAATCCTAATTAATTTGAAATCTAATATCTAAAACTAAAAATTAAAATAATATCTTTTCCTAGAATTAAAATTTGAATTAATTTAGAATTAATTTAAATAATCAAATCTTC
>NC_029790.2:11255637-11259063 GCF_000816755.2 Arachis ipaensis | reverse complement strand
TAAATTTGAATAATAATCAATAATCAAATCTTCTGGATGGGACCACTTGAATTGTCCATGCTGCAGCTTCTAATCTGTGTTTTCTGGGCTGGAAACTGGGTCAAAATAGCCCAGAAATCGCCCCCAATATTTTCTGTCAATTCTGCAGATCGCTCATGTGACGCGTTCGCGTCAGGCACGTCATTGCGATTTCCTCCATTCCGTGCGGTCGCGTGAACCATGCGTCCGCGTCGGTATTCGCTGGTCATCTCCTTGGCTTCTTCTCTTTCTCTGCAGAAATTTCATCAAATCCATCCGAATGCTACCTAAAATAAATAAAATTGCACAAAACTCAAAATAGCATCCATAGTGGCTAAAATATAATTAATTCTTAATTAAATTCAACAATTTAGGTGCAAATTCACTAGGAAAATATAGGAAAGATGCTCACGCATCACAACACCAAACTTAAACTGTTGCTTGTCCTCAAGCAACCAAAACTAATATAAGCTTAGGATGTGAATTTGTATGAGAATGAGGGTTCGATTAAGCCCATGTCTCTTCTTATAATGGGGTTTACAGCTGCAACCCTGAACAGTTTTGGTATCTCACTTTATCTTTTGAAGTTCAGAATGATTGGCATCCATAAGAACTCAGAATTCAGATAGTATTATTGATTCTCCTAGTTCAGTATGTTGATTCTTGAACACAGCTTTTTTTTATGAGTCTTGGCTGTGACCCTAAGCATTTTGTTTTCCAGTATTACCACCGAATACATAAATGCCACAGACACATAACTGAGTGAACATTTTCAGATTGTGACTCAGCTTTGCTAGAGTCCCCAGTTAGAGGTGCCCAGAGTTCTTAAGCACACTCTTTTTGATTTGGACCACGACTTTAACCGCTCAGTCTCAAGCTTTTCACTTGACACCTTCACGCCACAAGCACATGGTTAGGGACAGCTTGATTTAGCCACTTAGGCCAGGATTTTATTCCCTTGGGCCCTCCTATCCATTAATGCTCAAAGTCTTGGATCTTTTTTACCCTTTGCCTTTTAGTTTAAAGGGTTATTGGCTTTTTCTGCTTGCTTTTTTTTTTTTCTGCTTGCTTCTTTTTTTATTTTTATTATTTTTTTCTCGCAAGCTTTGTGTTTTTCACTGCTTTTTCTTGCTTCAAGAATCAATTTTATGATTTTTCAGATTATCAATAACATTTCTCTTTGTTATCATTATTTCAAAAGCCAACAATTTTAACATTCATAAACTTCACTATCAAAAAATATGCACTGTTCATGTCATGCATTCAGAATCACAGAAAATACCACCACATTTAAGTAAATAAGACTATTATTCAATATAGACCCACTTTCTCATGCAATACATCACTCCTATATTTTTTTATTTATTTTTGATTTAAGCTCAGTGAGTAATACATGAGACATCTTTTCAGAATTAAAGCAATAGGAAAACTAAACTAGTCCTAGGATTCTAACTAATAAAGGATCATGCAACAAACAAAGCAAAATAACAGGAAACCAAAACATAACATAGAAAAAAGAGGGGAGGAATAAAGAATGAAAGGAACTCAACCACCTTAATTATCCTAGCGGTCGCTTTATTCTTCAGGTTGTGCTCCTTCGCGAAGATGATTCGCCTCCCTTTTGTACTAGAAAGCCTATAAGCGCAGCGTCAACACCAAACTTAAAGGTTTTCTTGTCCTCAAGCAAAGAAGAACTGAAACTAGAAGAGACAAATATTAAAATGAAAGAAAAAATAAAAGGATAAGAGAATAAGAGAGAATTAGGATTGGGAGAGAGAGAGAAAGAAACTGGGCGGCGCAAGCGACGCGGCCGCGTGGGGCATGCGGTCGCGCGAATTGCGCTTTCTTCATAATGACGCGTTAGCGTCAGGCACGCGTCCGCGTGGATGGCCATGTATGCAAATGACGCGGACACGTCGGGCACGCGTCCGCGTGACCAAATTTGTGCTTTTAGCACACTTCTTGCCTCAAGCCAGCTTAACTCTCTGTCCAGACACCTTTTACGTCGATTTTTCGGGTCACGCGTCCGCGTGGATGACGCGGTCGCGTGAAGTGGCAAAAATCATGGATGACGCGGTCGCGTGAGCCATGCGTCTGTGTGGGCTTGTTTGTGCTAGAGGCATAATTCTTGCGCCACTCCCGCGCAACTCTCTGTTCAAATTTATTTTTCACGCACACATGATTGACGCGTTCGTGTCAACGACGCGATCGCATCGTGTGCCTCTCTTTTTTTTTTTTTAGCATGAGGTGTTCGGTTCCTGTGATAAAATAGCTGCATGATCAGAAAATTAGTAAGAACTTAATAAAAATTAAATAAGTAAAAACTACTACTACGAAAAATAACTAAGAATGAAAAAGAACGATCATACCACGGTGGGTTGTCTCCCACCAAGCACTTTTAGTTAAAGTCCTTAAGTTGGACATGTGGTGAGCTCCTTGTTATAGTGGTTTGTGCTTGTACTGATCCAGGAATCTTCACCAATGTTTGTTAATCCAATGGCTACCGGGATCCCAAACGAGGCGCATAACTCCTTCGAGCAAGTTGAAGCAAGTGACAAGGTCCCAATAGTGTTGATTGTGAGAATGAATTTCAGGGTCCCAAACCTTACTTTTACACCCATCTTCTTGTGTATCACCATTGTTTTCACCGGGTGGCAATTGATTTGAATTCTCACAGAGACATCCAAACAACCTTCTAGACCCATTCAATTGAGCTCTACACCAATTCTTGCACTTCAATTCGGAGCATGCAACTATATTGAACCTTGCTTGACAATTCTTAGTACTAACCATCTTCCTCTTGCTCTTAATACCACAGAGAGCTCTAAGTTGACCATCCGTCTCCAGTAGTCCATATTCAAGTGAGAAAGTAAATGTTAAAGATAGGGATTTTACCCACTTGAATGTTGTATTGGATGGTGATGGCTTTGGGAGAGGTCTTGCAAGCTCCACTCCCTTGTGTTCTTCTTTGAATTCTTCCACTTCTTTGCAAGCTTCCTCAATTTCAACATCTTCCTCTTGGTAACTGTCTTCTAATTCAATCTCTGCTTCATTGCTTACCAAGGGCATGGGAGGTTGTGCATCTTCCTCCTTTGTGGGTGTATCTTCCTCCTTTGTTTTTGCATCTTCCTCTTCTTCCATGTGTGAGGATGGAAAGTTCTCTAGTTCACTGGAGTATAAACTCCTTTGATTGATTTCCTCACTTTCTTCCATAGGATCTTGCATTGTATCTTTTGGGAAGGAATTTACTTGTTCCTCTTCCTGGTACTTGATAATTGACTGCATATGCTTCTCTATATTTTTGACACTTGTCTTTATATCATGTAAGCATTCTTTCATGAGAAGCTCAAGATCTGATGGTATTTGAGATGAATAAGAAGGAGGTGATGGTTCTTGATAAGTGTAAAA
>NC_029790.2:11247564-11254660 GCF_000816755.2 Arachis ipaensis | reverse complement strand
ATTCTTTCATGAGAAGCTCAAGATCTGATGGTATTTGAGATGAATAAGAAGGAGGTGATGGTTCTTGATAAGTGTAAAAAGAGGATGGTTCTTGGTATGGATAGGGAGATAGTGGCTCTTGATATGGGTAGAAAGATGATGGTTCATGATACGGATAGAGAGGTGGTGGTTCTTGATATGAATATGGAAGTGGTGGCTCTTGATAGTTGGAACATGGAGCACTGAAGTTTCTTTGGTTTTGACTTTGCCAACCAAAATTTGGGTGGTTTCCCCATTCATAATGATATGAATCACTACTCGGGTATGAGTAGTAACCCATATGATCTCTCTCCATTATTTTTCCTTAGCACACAACACCAAAAAGGATTAAACGCACCATGTGGTAAACAGGAAAGCAAAGAAGAAAGAACAGAATTCTAAAAATTTAAAATAAGAAAGATTAAAATAAAACTAACTAAGAAACACCAAACTTAATTTCAGAAATTAAGAATAAAAAAAATAATAATGAGTTAAAATGTTTTATTTACGAAGAAAAGAAAATAAGGAAATTTTTTTTTAAATTTTTTTCAAAAAATAATAAAACAATATTTAAATAAAATTAAAATTAAAACGTCTAATCTAAACAATCAAACAATTAATAGTTGTTAATTACAGTCAATCCCCGACAACGGCGCTAAAAACTTGGTGCGGTATTTTACAACCACACTTACTAACCGGCAAGTACACCGGGTCGTACCAAGTAATACCTTACGTGAGTAAGGGTCGATCCCACGAGAATTGATGAATTAAGCAACAATAGTGTTTGATAGGATTAGTTAGACAAACAGAAAAGGGTATTTGAATATTCAATCGTGCAGAAAATAAAATAGTAAAGTAAATAAATTGGGAAGAAAATATGGAGAAGATAGTTAATGTTTCAGGGTTATCTATTTTTCTGGATTTACTTTTCTTACTAACTATTTTAATTATGCAAGATTTAATTCATGGCAAACTATATGTGACTAGACCCTAATTCCTTAGACCTTCCTAGTCTCCTCTAAAATTCATCAACAGCAAATTCCTTGGTCAATTAATTCCAATTAGAGGGTGATAATCAAATTTCAGTTTATATGCCACAAAAACTCTAATTACCCAAAAATAAAAGGATTATATGTCACGTATCCCGTTAAATCCAAATAATTAAAATTTAGGAGAAAATGTTTTCAAGCTGTTGTTCAAGTAAAGAGCTTTTCCAAGTTTTACAAGAACTCAAATAGAAAGAGGGTCATACTTCCGTTCCACCTAAATTCATAAAATAAAGAGCGAAAACAATTCTTAAATTATAAATCCATAAATTAAAATAGAAAAAGCAATAAAATCAATCCATAGAAATAGACAGAGCTCCTAACCTTAACAATGGAGGATTAGTTGCTCATGGAATGTAGAGTGTAAATTTGAAATAGAATTCCCTAATGGAATCCCCTTAATGGTATCTTCTACTAGGAGAGAAGTCTCCCTTTTTATAACTAATCCTAATTAATTTGAAATCTAATATCTAAAACTAAAAATTAAAATAATATCTTTTCCTAGAATTAAAATTTGAATTAATTTAAATAATCAAATCTTCTGGATGGGACCACTTGAATTGTCCATGCTGCAGCTTCTAATCTGTGTTTTCTGGGCTGGAAACTGGGTCAAAATAGCCCAGAAATCGCCCCCAATGTTTTCTGTCAATTCTGCAGATCGCTCATGTGACGCGTCCGCGTCGTCCACGCATTCGCGTCATTTGTGCAGATTCCAGTCCACACGTTCGCGTCAGGCACGCGATCGCGTCATTGCGATTTCCTCCATTCCGCGCGGTTGCGTGAACCATGCGTCCGCGTCGGTATTCGCTGGTCATCTCCTTGGCTTCTTCTCTTTCTCTGCAGAAACTTCATCAAATTCATCCGAATGCTACCTAAAATAAATAAAATTGCACAAACTCAAAATAGCATCCATAGTGGCTAAAATATAATTAATTCTTAATTAAATTCAACAATTTAGGTGCAAATTCACTAGAAAAATATAGGAAAGATGCTCACGCATCAGTACATGGCAAGGTTTTGGCAACAAGAAAAATTATGGAAGGAAAATGAATTATGTTCAAAAGAGAGGATCTCACCAAAAGTGGGATAAAGAAAAAATATTGGGCAAAATAAATCAAGAGAGGATAAGTATTTCTGTTGTGGTGGAAAGGGCCATTAGTCGCGTACCTGTCATACACCAAGGCACCTAGTCGATCTTTATCAAGTATCTTTGAAAAAGGACTACAAAGGAAAGGAAACGAATTTTGTTTCAAATGATGCTGAAAATTTCACCACTCATTATGCTGTATCTGATTTCTTTGAGGATCCTGAAGGAAATATTGGTCATTTGATCAATGATGAAATAGTTTAATATGTAAGATTGTTAAGTATCCATGTAAATAAATAATGTAAAGAACTTATTGTTAAGTTTTATTTTTTATGTATTTAAGTTTTAAATATAATGTATATAAATAATGAAATATTAATGTTTATGAATTTTGAAATCATTAAATGTGTCAAGTTTTAAAATAAAATTTTAGTATATGACATTATTTTTATTTTTATGTACAGTGTTTCTTAGAAAAATTATTCCAATCAAGAATTCAATTTGATTGTGCATGTATTACTACTCATTATATTATTATTATTTGTCTTTGAAGAAAATGGTTAGGATATATAATGAAAATGTATGTCTTGCGGATAGTGCAAGTTCGCACACCATTCTCAAAAGTGATATATATTTTACCCATCTTGTGCCAAAAGAAGAATATGTTAATACTATTATTGGCTCAGGCAATGTGATTGAAGGCTCCAAAAGAGCTATAATTTTGTTTCTCGGAGGAACAAAATTCATAATAAATAATGCACTATTGTCTACCAAGTCTCTAAGAAACTTGCTGAGTTTTAAAGATATTCGCCGAAATGGATATCATATTGATACTATGAATGAGGGAAGTCATGAGTACTTATGTATCACAACTCATGATTCAAATAAAAGGGTTATATTAGAAACGTTACCCTCACTTTCATCTGGGTTATATTATACCAAGATTAGTGCAATTGAATCACATGCCACTGTAAACCAGAAGTTTACTAGCCCAAATAAATTCATAACTTGTCACGACCAATTGGGTCATCCGGGAACAACCATGATGTGAAGAATTATTGAAAACTCCCATAGACATTCACTAAAGAACCAAAAGATTCTTAAATCTAGTAAATTTTGTTGTGCTGCATGTTCTCATGGAAAGTTAATTTTAAGGCCATCAGCAGTAAAGATTGGATTTGAGTCCCTTGAATTCTTAGAAAGGATTCAAGGTGATATATGTGGACCTATTCATCTACCATGTGGATCTTTTAGATATTTTATGGTCCTGATAGACGCATCTTTAAGATGGTCACATGTGTGCTTATTGTCTTCTCGCAACCTGGCGTTTGTGAGATTACTGGCTCAAATTATTCGATTAAAAGTATAATTTTCAGAAAATCCAATCAAAGTAATTCGTCTTGATAATGCTGGTGAATTTACTTCCCAAGCCTTTGATGCTTACTGTATGGCCAATGGAATAAGTATTGAACATCCAGTAGTTCATGTTCACACATAAAATGGGTTAGCAGAATCACTTATTAAGAGCCTCCAATTAATTGTTAGACCCTTATGAGAACAAATCTTCCAACCTCGATTTGGGGGCATGCTATTTTACATGCCGCAGCACTTATTCGTTTGAGGCCAACGAGTTACCATCAATTCTCTCCTATGCAATTAGTTTTTGGCCAGCAGCCAAATGTTTCCCATTTAAGAATATTCGAGTGTGCGATATATGTTCCCATTGCACTACCTAATCGCACCAAAATGGGACCCCCAAAAAATTGGGAATATATGTTGGATATGATTCTCCCTCTATAGTAAGGTATCTTGAGGTACAAACTGGGGATGTATTTAAAGCCTGATTTGCGGATTGTCATTTTGATGAATCAAAATTTTCAACATTAGGGGGAGAGAATAAGCTTCCTGAAAAGGAACTTAATTGGAATGCATTATCGTTGATGCATTTAGATCCTCGACCAGGGTAATGTGAACTAGAAGTTCAAAAGATTATACATTTGCAAAGAATAACAAATGAATTTCCTGATGCATTTTTCGATACAAAAAAGATAACCAAATCTTATATACCAGTGAAAAATGTCCCAATTCGAATTGATATCCCAGTTGGACAAATTGCTACCGAAGCAAGAAGCGTGGCAGGCCTGTCGGTTCTAAAGACAAAAATCTTCGAAAGCGAATAGAGGTAAATATTATTCATGTTGAAAAAGACATAGTAAAGACACCTGTAGTTGTCCAAAATTATGATATAGTTTTAACGCCAGAAGACGTTCAGGTACCTGAAAATTGTGAAAATGACGAGATCTCGATAAATTATGTCTTTACAGAAGAAAAATGGGACTAAAATAAGACAATTGTCAATGAAATATTTGCATATAATGTGGCATTAAATATCATGCGTGAAAGTAAGGATCTTGAGCCAAGATCAATCGAAGAATATCGACAAAGAAATGATTGGCCAAAATGGAAAGAAGCCATAAAGGCTGAATTAGACTCACTTGCAAAACGTGAAGTCTTTGGACCTGTAGTCCGTACACCAGAAGATGTAAAATCTGTTGGATACAGGTGGGTATTTGTGAGAAAACGAAATGAGAAAAATGAAGTTGTACACTACAAAGCCCGACTTGTGGCACAAGATTTTTCACAAAGGCCAGGTATAGATTATGAAGAAACGTATTCCTCTGTAGTGGATGCGATAACATTGCGTTATTTGGTCAGTTCATCTGCATATTATAAACTGCATATGCATTTAATGGATGTGGTAACAGCCTACTTATACATCTCATTAGATCGGGATATCTATATGAAAGTCCCTGAAGGACTAAAGATGTCTAAACCATCCAACGAATATTCACAGGGGTTATACTCAGTCAAATTGCAAAGATCTTTCTATGGTCAAAAGCAATCTGGACAAAACGGATTCAAGAATGATGATATCTGCTCCTGTGTTTTCATAAAGAAAACTGCATCTGGATTCACTATAATTGCTGTGTACGTTGATGATTTAAATATTATTGGAACTCCTGAAGAGATTCCAACAATTATAAAAACTCTAAAAGAAGAGTTTGAGATGAAAGATCTTGAAAGGACTAAATTTTGTCTCGGCCTGCAGATCGAACATATAAAAAATAGGATCTTTATTCATCAAAAATATACACAGAGAAGATCTTGAAAAGATTTTATATGGATAAATCACATCCCTTGAGTATCCCAATGATCGTAAGATCTTTGGATGTGGGGATCAATTCTGTCCTAAAGAAGAAAATGAAGATATCCTTAGTCCTGAAGTACCATATCTTAGTGTCATTGGAGCGCTAATGTATCTTGCTAATAATATACAGCCCGATATATCATTTACTGTGAATTCACTAGCAAGATATAGTTCCTCTCCAACCAGAAGATATTGGAGTGGAATCAAACAAATCTTTCGATATCTTCATGGAACGGTTGATATGGGATTGTTCTATCCCTATGGATCCAAGTCACAACTAGTTGGCTATGCAGATGTTGGATACTTGTCTGATCCACACAAAGGGAGATCTCAAATAGGATACCTGTTCACATATGGAGGTACAGTTATATCATGGAGGTCCACGAAACAGACGATAGCAGCAACCTCCTCTAATCATGCTAAAATACTAGCGATACATGAAGCAAGTTGCGAGTGTTTTTGGCTCAAGAGTTTGATCCAATATATCCTGTCATCATGTGTACTGATTCATTATAAGATAGCTCCAACTGTCCTGTTTGAAGATAATACAGCATGCATTGCTCAACTTAAAGGCGGATACATCAAAGGTGATAGAACAAAGCATATTTCTTCCAAATTCTTCTTCACTCATGATCTTCAAAATCAAGGGACAATTGATGTCCAACAGATCCGCTCAAGTGACAATCTGACAGATTTATTCACAAAGTCACTCCCAAAATCATCCTTTGAAAGATTGGTACATGAGATTGAGATGCGCCGATTTCGAGACATTAAATGATGTTGACAAGAGGGAAAGACTGTACTCTTTTTTTCTTGGTCAGGTTTTTTCTTCATTGGGTTTTTCTTGACAAGGTTTTTAATGAGAAAGTCTCTATCACAAAGAATATTGTACTCTTTTTCCTTCACTAAGGTTTTTTTCCACTGAATTTTTCTTTAGTAAGGTTTTAATGAGGCAATAATCTTAAATGGTCATTCAAGGGAGAGTGTTAAGATAAGTATATGATGTGAATGACCATTAATATGGGTGGCTGAAGTTTTTAAGGAAAAAACTTAAAGATTCCTACGAAGACTAGCTTTTAATAAAGATTGAAAAAGATAATCTTGTATAAGTATAAATAAGGCTTCATAGCTTGAGATATGAGATACACAGTAAGAATAAAATACAAAATATTTCTTTTATCTCTGCGCACGTGCAATATATAAAGTTTTTCTTTCACTTTTTTTTCCATATACTACAGCATATAATATTAGTAATATATTAATTATTTTTATTATATTGAAATCGTAGTGAATATTATTACTAAATTTATCTAATTATATCTCTTATTTTATATTATCTCTTTTTTATTTATTTTATATTTATTTTACAACAAATTACTCGTTTTTTTATGAGGTTTTTTTTTAATCGGACACATGTTTTAAACTCTGCATTTCAAACAGCCAAGAGAGAGAGAAAGAAAAAAAAAAAAGAAAAAGAATAAACTATCAAAGTAGCAGGTGGAGAAAAATTTGTAAGCCTAGTAAATGATATTTCTGGGTTTGAGTCTCAATGAAAAATTCAGGTGGAGAACCCTTAAATAGATTGTCTTAAAGTTTTTGTGAGTGTGTGTGAGTTATATGACAAAATAATAATAATAATAACTTTCACCGTTGGTAAAAATAATCTCTTATAAATGATTTAAAAATGTGATAAAAATAACAAAAAATATTATTTTTTTATAAATAATAAATCATTTT
>NC_029790.2:11244003-11247478 GCF_000816755.2 Arachis ipaensis | reverse complement strand
GATGAAGATAAAAATAATATTTTATTTATATATATTTTATAGGATAAAGAAAAGGTAAAATCATGAAAAAAAGGTAAATTAAGTAAATGTATTTTCAAAAATATTATACACCGAAATATTATATTTGGGTATTGTAAAAAATATGTTTGTTTAGTAGTTTAAATAGTTGTTATTTGTTTTTTAATATTTCTAACGTTAAATTATTAAATATGTTTAATAATTAAATAAAGTTAAACATAATTAGAACACACATAGTATTTTCTCTAATAAAAAAATTTGACTAGAAATTTGGAATTTAGATTATCTGGTATCAATTAATCATAAAAAAACTTATCTAAGGACAAATAAGGTTGATCTCAGATCATAAGTAATTGATTGGATTATAATAAGAAACGAATTGGAACCATCAACCATGTAATGTCCCTTGTGCAGTGTCCATGAAGCTTGAAATGGAATAACCTACAAGTTGAAGGCAACAATGTTTTATGATGATAATTGATTCTAGAAACTGACAAGTTAATGTACAATTCTGACCCTTGTCCCCCTTACAAAGTTACCAACTACCTGTCCCTGCAGCATTATTTCCCCTTTTTTACTTAACAATATTACATTATTACATAATAAAATCTTAATTATTTGTAAGATGACATTTTTATTGATATGTATTTAATTAATTATATTTCAATAATTTCTTTGCTCTTTTGTTTAGGGCATCTGAGTTAGTTAATTGGTTACTTAGGTTTGGAATCTGTAGTGACACTTATCTTGTTCCTTTTCTTCCCTTAAATTGCAATTTTCTTTTAGTTTATCTTTTATGAATATTTGAAACTATACTAGCATGCTAATTACTATATTAATATCTCTGTGAAAATATCTGTTGAGTTATTATATTTTATATACTATATATTCCTTATGTATTTTTATTAAAAAAATTATAATAAATAAGTCTATATCTACTATTGATAAAAAAATAATCTAAGTAACAAATATTGTGAACCGTTAGTTCTATTTGAGCTATATTCTTTGATCCACCTGATTAATCGATCATCGTCTTGTAATGGTAAGGTGAAAGTGTCACCTTCTCTTATTTCATTTTCATTTGTAATTTAGATAAATTTTTTGCATGTTTTTTGTACAGGAGGTTCCAATCTGAGGATGAAAGAAACTTTAAATTCCTCGTCTTCTCAAACGATTTCCTCAGCTTTGTTTAAATTATTTTTGTGCAGGTTTAAGAAAGGTTGGGTATACTACTTTTCCTTTTTCTAAATCCTTTTCGCATAGAGCTCTGCCTAACTTAGCCCCCGAAATTTGAGTTATTACCATCTCAGCTTATTTTTCTTCACTGAATTTTGCACCCGGTAAACAAACACATTATTTCGATGAAAAAAAGAAAAAGTATGTACATTTGGCAGGAGGTCACAATTACCTGCAAACTTTTGCCAGCCTTGTGAATAGTGAATATATCCCACTTGGTTTACCCTCTAAAAACTTAAGCTGTGATGTTGATAATTTGATGAACCAAAAGTGATTAAGAGAAGGAGAAAAATAAGTCTCATTATTGAAGTGAATGAAAATTTTCTTTAAAAATATATGTTAAGTTATTACATTTTATATATTATATACTCCTTATGTACTTCACTACAAAAAATTATAACAAATAAGCCTACATCTACTCTTGATAAAAAAAATTTCCTTCAATCTGTGCAAAACTTAAAAATTCTAACTACCTCTTTTTTTTTTTTCACCAAACTTAGCATACAGTGGTAATAGAAGTCTTTTCAGCCAACATCTCCATCTTAAGTCATCAGCCTCTATCTCTTTCAGAATCATTTTGACTTTCTCTAGTTTGCCGAATGAGATGTAATGATTGGCTGCGATGGATTTTATTTTTATATCTAAGAATATATCATGGGTTCTCATCTTATTGCCGATTATTTTTTTATCAATAGTAATTTTAAGCTTATTTGTTATAATTTTTTTAGTGGGAGTAATTAAAGAGTACTTATATGATTTAGTTTGGTAAAACTTTTACTTTTTAAAAGTAGCTTATAAAAGTTAATTTTTAAAAGATGGCTTTATAAAAGTTGTAACATTTATGTTTGGTAAATCAAATTAAAAATAGCTTTTAATAAACACAAACAACAACAATTGCGTTTGGTAAAATAGCTTTTAAAATTTAAAAATAATATAATAGACATAAATGCAAGCATTAAATTTAAAAATTAGTTAACATATGAGGTTATATTAGACATTTAAATTTTAAAAAGCACAAGCCAACTTTAAAAAGCTCATTGTTAGGTGCTTTCAAAAGCACCCCTAACTTTTAAAAGCTGCCAGCACAAGCATTTGGGCTTTTTAATTTACCAAACGCAAAATGAGGTGCTTGTACTTTTTAAAAGCACAAGCACCTCTCCAAAAAGCTTTACCAAACTAAGCCATAATATATATAAAGCTCAACAGATATTTTCAATTTGATTCACAGCTTTGTTGTTTTCTATGCTCACCGCACCATGAAGAAAATCTCATGTCCTAAACCGCTTAAGCTGTAATGTTGATAGTTTGATGAGCCAGAAGCAATTAAGAGGAGGAGAAAAATAAGTTACTCTCATTGTTGAAGAGAATAAAAAATTCTCTTGAAAATATCTATTGAGTTATTATATTTTGTATACTATGTACTCCTTATGTACTCCCACTAAAAAAATTATAACAAATAAACTGACATCTATTAATTAAAAATTAATCTAGATAACACATCTTGTGAACGGTTAGCTCCATTTGAGCTATATTCTTTGATCCACCTAATGAATCGATCATCGTCTCATAATGGTAAGGTGAAGGTGTCACCTTATCTTCCTCCATTTTCATCCAATATGAGAATGAAAGAAACTTTAAATTTCCATCTTCTAAAATGTTTCCTCAGCTTTATTTAAATTATTTATGTGCAAACATTATTTAAATTTAGAAAAGCTTGGTGCATTAGTTTTCTTTTTTTTACAGTTCTTTTTTTATAGAGCTTTTCGTAACGTAGCTCCAGAAGTTGAGTAAAGCTACTCATGATCTCAGCATATTTTTCTTCATTGAGTTTTGCACCCTGTAAACAAACACATTACTTCGATCAAAAGAGAGAAAGTATTTATATTTTACAATAGGTCACAAAATTTACTATCATAGTTACTTGCAAACTTTTGCCACCCTTGCAAAATAGTGAATATATCCCACTTGGTTTATCCTCTAAAAATTCTGACTCTTCATTGAATTTGTAGTCCTTATATTTTACAATAGGTCACAAAATTTATTATCATAGTTACTTGCAAACTTTTGCCACCCTTACGAAATAGTGAATATATCCCACTTGGTTTATCCTCTAAAAATTCTGACTCTTCATTGGATTTGTAGTCCTGAGCTGAAGAAAATCTCATGTTTTAAACTGTTCAAGTGATGTTGATAATTTGATGAATCAGAAGAAATTAAAAAA
>NC_029790.2:11240743-11243856 GCF_000816755.2 Arachis ipaensis | reverse complement strand
ATCTATTATACTTTATATACTATGTACTCCTTATGTACTCACACTAAAAAAATTATAACAAATAAACTTACATTTACTATTAATAAAAAAAATCCCTTCAATCTTGGATAATTTGTACAAATTTTAAAATTCTAACTACCTCTTTTTCTTCACCAAACTTAGCATAATAATCGATGCCTTCCCAGCCAACATCTTCCTCCTAAGTCATCAGCCTCTATCGATTGACGGGATGGATTTTGTTTTTATATCTAAGAATATGTCTTGGGTTCTTATCTTATTATTTAGATTTTTTATCAATAGTAGATGTAAACTTATTTGTTATAATTTTTTTAGTGGGAGTACATAAGAAGTACATAGTATGTAACGATTAGCTCCATTTAGGTAAAAAAAATAATTTAGATAACACATCTTGTGAACAGTTAGCTCCATTTAAGCTATATTCTTTGACCTACCTGATGAAATCGATCATTGTCTTGTAATGATAAGGTGAAGGTATCACATTGTCTTCCTGCATTGTCATCCACAATTCAAATGAATTTTTTCCATATCTTTTTATAAACCCTAAACCCTAAATTTTAAATCCTCTTCTCAAATGTTTTTTCATCTTTGTTTAAATTATTTTTGTGTGGGCATTATTTTAGAAAGACTTGGTATACTAGTTTTCCTTTTTCTCGAATCATTTCCATATAGAGCTCTGCGTAACTTAGCCCTCGAAGTTGGACAAAGCTACTCACAATCTCAGGATAACAAAATTTAATATCACAGTTACCTGCAAACTTTTGCCAGCCTTGCGAAACAGTGAATATATCCCACTTGATTTACTCTATGAAAATTCTGACTCGTCATTCGATTTATACTCTTGAGCTGATTCATTTCCTAAGCTGTTCAAGCAACCAGAAGGAATTAAGAGGAGAAGAAAAATAAGTTATTCTCATTATTGTTTTCTCACTAAAAAAAATTATAACAAATAAGCCTACATCTACTATTGATAAAAAAAATAATCTAAGTAACACCCTCGCGCGAGCTAGAATTGTATAAATATAATCATTTTAGTTTAAAAATATTAGTAAGAAAAGAACCCGCTGGCATAACTTCAGTAAGAAAATCAGCAAGTTAGTCTTTGGAACAAACTGGCATCAGATGAATGAGACCAGACAAATACTTTTTTCACAAATAATGTGGCAGTACACTTCAATGTGTTTGGTTCTTTCATGAAAGATGGGATTATTGGCAATGTGAATGATTGACTGATTGTCACATAATAGAGTGATAGACTTTTGAAGCGGTAAACCAATGAAATCCATTAAAAAAAGATAACCAACTAGCTTCACAAGTGACAACAGCAAGAGATTTATATTCAGCTTCTGCAGAGAACTTGGCAACTGTAGTTTTGCTTCTTACCCTTCCAGCTAACGAGAGAGTTTCCAAGCATGAAACAATAACTGGAAACGGAACGACAATTATCGGCACAGGTAGCACAGTCAGCATCTGTAAATCCGGTAAGATGTAAATTAGAAGTAGAGGAAAAGAATAGACCAGTTGCAAGTCTGCTCTTTAAATATCGAAGTACGCAGAAAGCAGCCTGCAGGTGAAAAGTGGTTGCACAGTCAAACAAATAGCTTAAACGTCCCACATCATAAGAGATATCGGGTCTAGTGTTTGTGAGGTAAAGGAGTCGGCCGATGAGCTGTCTGTAAGTAGTGTTGTCCGATAAAATGGTAAATTTCTTCGAGAGTTTCTGACTATAATCAAAAGGAGTGGAGAAAGGCTTGCAATCTAAATAACCAAAATCCTTGAAAAGGTCCATAACGTACTTCCGCTGATAAATGTGAATTCCAGAGTTAGAGCATGCTACTTCTATTCCAAGAAGTACTTGAGATCATCAAGATCTTTTATTTTGAATTTATCATCCAAAATTTGGTTGATGGTATTGATTTCGCCAACGTCATTCCCGGTTAAAACCAAGTCATCAATATATACTTGAACGGCAGTGAAGCTTTTGGATTGTTTCTTGATGAAGAGTGAATGATCATAAAAAAACTGCTTATAACCAGCATCCAAAAGAGTCTGAGTGAGTTTAATGTTCCATTGCCTGCTTGCTTGCTTAAACCCATATAAAGACTTTTGTAATTTACAAACCAAACCTGATTGTGATACAACCAAACTGGGTGGTATCTTCATATAAACTTCCTTGTCCAAATCTCGGTGAAGGAAGGTAGTATTGACGTCCAGCTATTTCAAATGCCATTTCTTTGCCGCTGCTAATACTAACATTACTTGTATGGTAGTCATTTTCACAATTGGACTAAAAGTATCACCATAATCTACTCCTTACACTTGAGTGAATCTTTTTGCAACTAGCCTCACTTTGTGCCTCTCTATGGTGCCATCGGGATTAAATTTTACCCAAAAAACTCATTTGCAACCTACAGCCTTCTTGTCTTTTGGGATTTCGGTGAGACACCAAGTTCTATTCTGATCTAGAACTGTCAATTTATCTTGTATTGCCTTTCACCAACATTTATGTGTAGCCGCTTTCTCATAAGTGCTAAGTTCTGGATTTGAGGTGATGACTAGAGAAAGTGACTTATATTTTAGAGTTAGTTTATCATATGACAAATGTTGTGAGATAGGATATAAAGAGTTAGAGTTGGCAAAGTTGTTAGAGTGAGCTACAATAATAGTCCTTCAAATAGGTACCATGAGTTTTGGTACTCGTGACGTCAGAAGAAAGTTTGTGTCTCACAGTAAATATTAAGGAGGCTCTGGAATGGACAAATATAGTCAGAATTAACAAGAGAAAGAAAAACTACTACAATAATAAAATAGAACCGAACCAACCGGTTCAATTGAAAAACCGATGGTCTAAACGGTTTACATTTCAGGCCACACTAAACCAGATCAGATCCATGAAGCACCCACGTGCCGTCGAACCATTGTAAGAGCTTCCATCCACTACAACTCCAAAACTGTTGGCAGGTTGGTTGGAACATGGTACAAGGTGTATACAACACCTCCTGTTCCCACTATGCCATCTTGTTTGTTAATAATATATGTTACAAAAAATAAATATATATAAATGATGAATGAATTTTTATTAGTTTATCCTTTTA
>NC_029790.2:11238614-11240687 GCF_000816755.2 Arachis ipaensis | reverse complement strand
ATAAATAAGAAAATGTACATAAATTATATCTAAAATTTAATATTTAATTGTTATTAATATATTTTTAAAAACATACATTTAACTTTTATTTTAATTTTATTTTTATATTTTTATTTAATTATAACTGAATTAATCAGATAATGATTTATCGATTAAACTAATAATCTAATCAATTACCAGTTCAATTCTAAAACTATAATTTATAATAATCCGGTAGTTCTTCCTTGTCACGGTGCTACCATGTTATAACAAACTGCTGAATGAATCCGTGGGAATTACACACCACTAATCGAATTAATCAGATAATAAAGATATTTTACTACTTTTTTATCTTTAATCTGACAAAAGTTGTGGTAATGGATCACTTAATTGAAATTGTAAAAAAATGAATAACCATTGAATTAATGTTAAAAAGAAAAAAGATTGGTGAAACTATGGATATATAATTGCTAAGAGATTTGTACATTATATAAAAAAAATAAAGCAAATATAAAATAAACATAAAAACATGTAGTAGTTTGTAATTAAAAATAATTTGGAATTTTATTATTATTGAGTATATTATATAGTATGTATTTGATGATTTAATGATTTTGATAAAAAAAATTGCTAAGCTTATATATTGCTGTAATACTGGTAATACAGTAATAAAAACTTAAATATAATTATACTAATGTACTAATATACTGCTAAGTGCTGAGATGTCTTCCAATTTATTTTTAATTTTTTCTTTTCTCTATTCAAGCACAGGACTTGGTTTGTGGTCTTGTCTATATATATGTAATGTAGTATTGACCATTTGACCGTACCAATCCATTTTGAAACAATTTCTTTAGAGTTATGTTAGCGTCTTAGTAGATCTAAAACAAGTACAATCATTATATACTTATTAAATGTGCCACATTTATATAGATTATTAAATTTAATTAGATAAAAAATATTTTTTTAAAATGGATAATTATATAATTTTTATAAATATTAAAATGTAAATTTATATTCTTTTATCAAATCATTATTACTTAAATTCGTTTCACCCTTCTATTGAAAAATTAAACACCTTTTCTGTTGACTGAAATATATTTCCTCCCTTCCACTATTCCTTCATCACTCAAAGCGCGTTGAAGGCACACTGTAACTCGAAGCAGGACAGAGAGTAAAGATGCAAGTATCCTTTAAATATCTAATGCAACGGATCTTATGTACGATCCAATGATCCATAGCCATTCCAAAGAACGGCTTTGATCTAATTGATATAGTCCAATTTAAATTCTAATAGACAGATGGATCAAATGCATATCTAATTCAAGCATCACTTTAATATATGCAATAAGAGGAATGCTAGGGGCCAGCAACTTTTGTGATTTGTAGCCATCAAATAGCCATCAATGATAATTTTAATGGTGTGAGATTTCATCCAATGGCTCACTTTTCTTTGCTGCTTACATGCTGGCTAGAATTTAACAAAATTGCTAGTCCCCTAGACTTTTCCATGCAATAATTATCACAACCCTAAATCATAGATTAATGCATCCTGATAATCAAGAATTTATATGTGACACAAAATTATGTGAACTAAAGAGTAAAAGACAACTACAAAATAGCATCACACGATCAAATACACTCTCTTCAACTAATCGCAGATCCACTACAAATTTAAATCAACATAGAAGAGCAATCAGAAAGAGAAACAACGAGGTGTGCAGAGAGCAAAGATTCAATTTTTAGTATTTTATCATATTATACATTTATTCTTTTAAATAATTTATTAATTACAAAATAGCTTAACCTTAGTTAACATAACAACCAATTAAAAAGTGACATGTCATAAAGGGTAATTTACATGTTAAAATATAAAGAATAGAGTAAAATTTACCACATATATATGAAAAATTAGTGTACAAATATCATAATATTTTCAAAATACTTTATTTTTTTGTATTTATATGTTTTATATTTTTAATTACGTAAGTTTGATTAGTTTAGGTCTTACTAATATAAGTAAATATGTAATATGATAGGCATGTTTTTAGAATTATATTATTTATTTGTTTTTTTAAATTGAAAAAAATAAAA
>NC_029790.2:11237101-11238069 GCF_000816755.2 Arachis ipaensis | reverse complement strand
AATAAAATTAGTTAATTAATAAATTTTAAATATAATAATCTAATTATTTGTCAAGTAATATAAAATAAAATTTTATTATTTTATATTTTTATGTTACAGTTTAAAATTTTATTTTAATATAATTTTTTAATATCATAAAAATTTCTTGCATAATAATTAATCTTATTGAATAAAGAATACTCATATTTTTGTATTTATATATTTTATATTTAATTATTTAAGAATAAAAGATTTTGTTACCATTTAAAATATTGTGTATTAAAGTATTATCATTTAAAACATTTATTTATGTACTAAAATATTCTGTATTTATTAAAGTCCATCAATGCTCTTCTTTTATATTAGCCTTTAATTTTCATCTAATCAAATCTAATGGTCTATATAAATGCGACGCATCCAATAAACACATAATTGTTGTGTTCATTTTAGACATACCTATCTTAGTCTACTCAATAAAGATATATAAATATGAAAAGTTCTTTTTTAAAAAATCAAGAGTTTTAGGTTTTAAGAAAATAAATATTCATGCGCTTTTTGCATAGTAACAACTTAAGTTTTAGTTATTAAAAATTTCTTTATTAATAAACTAAAATTCTTGAGGTTTTAGACTTTTTAGAGTATGTTTGATTTAGCGTTTAAAAGCATAAACGTACATTTAAAAGTATTGAACGTTCGACCAAATTTGTTTAAATAATTTTTTTAACATGATTTTTAATCTTAGATGTACGTTTAGTTGAAGCAATATTTGTAGCTTTTGCTTTTAATTTTTACCGCTGAAAATTAATTGTAAAATTTATTCTCTCAATTATCCTTCTTCATTTTCTTCCTCTTCCATCATCTCTATTTTAGTATACTGATTACATTTTATCAATAATAAATCAAATATTAATACTTCTTTAATTAAATTAGTGTTATATTTATATTTATATGTTGTAATGCATTTTTGTATTTTATGCACCTTATTATTA
>NC_029790.2:11236027-11236764 GCF_000816755.2 Arachis ipaensis | reverse complement strand
TTAATCTAATTTTTTTTGGTTTCAAATATTTTTGTTTTGTTTCATTTTAAAAAAATTGTATTTTTCTTAAAAATGTATATAAAAAAACTTTTGTGTTTATTATAAAAGAATATTTTTAATTTTATAATTTTTTGTTTCTGTTATTTAAAAAAAACTAATTTTTTTAGAAACTTAATTAAAATTTAATTACAAAATACTTATTCATCTATCATTTCAAAAATAAATAAATAAACAAAAATTGGAATACGTATTTGGTTAGAATTTTTGGTCCAGACTTTGCCTCAAAAAACTAAATCAGACTTGTTAACTCCAAAAAATTTTGTCATTTCTAAATAATTTTGCACTCAATTCCATCTCATCTGCAGAACACATCGAAGGAGCAAATAATTAAGTGAAAATTGTTCAGTGATACTTGTTAACAATGTTATAAATTAAAAAAAAAAATATGAAAAAAAATTAAATATTTAATGTGTTTAGTACATTTAAAGGATAATACTTTTTACTTTTAACTTTCTTCGGCTAAATCCTAAATAAAGGGTACTTTATGCAAATTTTAAAAACTCTAACTATCCTCTATCTCTTTTAGGATCATTTTTGCTGTATCTGGTAAGCTGGATGAGATATAATGATTGACTAAGATGAATTTTGTTTTTATATCCTCTAATATACTTTGGGTTCTCATCTGCTCCATTTGAGCTATATCCTTCAATCATTGTCTTGTAATAGTAAACTAAAAG
>NC_029790.2:11232483-11236008 GCF_000816755.2 Arachis ipaensis | reverse complement strand
ACAAAAATAATGATTTTTTTTTTATTTCTCAACTATCTCTTTTTATATGATGCTTGTTCTACCGTTTCACCACAATTCTACAAATTTGAACAGAATTTTGTTTATGGTGATAAACGTGGAGCCTACAATAAGATGTGAATTTTTTTCCACATATGAGAATTTATAGTGAGAGTAACTCGTGAAAGATAGATCTAACCGATTTATTCATCAATAACAATAAATGAGACAATAAATCCAGGTACATTTTCATTGCAACAAATTTCTATAAGATCCTTCAAGTTGTTACTATTTTCATCCAAATGAGACACCTGAAATTACTTTCACAACCATTTCATTGACCACATTTAACTATCACACGTGGTTCAGATCTGTGTAGATGTGTCTAAAATCAAAGAATAAAATTAGATTTATTGATAGCACCTTACTCAAATCAGTTTCAACAAATGATTCATATGATGTTTGGACCCGTTACAACATGTTTGTGCTGTCATGGCTACATGGATTCTTGAGCCTAGAAATTTTATAGAGGGGACCGTGGTGTGATAATTCACACGAATTGTAGAAGGATCTCGAACATCCATCTTATAAAGGTGATGTATTTCGGATTGCTGAGCTTGAGGATCTGTTCAGCACAAAGCATGGTGAGTTATCCATCATCTCCAACGTGTGCCAATTTGTTTCACTTTATTTTTGGTAAACCTCGACACAGTATCGAATTAAGTGTGTATCAATATCTCAGTTCGGTAAGCAAATATGACTCCTCTAAAAAAGAGTAGGCTCGACCTGAATATTACTTAGTATTTGTGTCGAAAATGCAAGAAATATATGAAATGTTTGAATTGTGGCAAATAATAAAGAATTATAATAAAAGAAAATAAATAAAATATATGAAAGCTTTAAATAAAAGAAAGAGTAAACTTAAAACTGAAAGAAAATAAAATAACAATAAAATATTAAAAACACAAAAAATGAATTAAAACGAAAAGAAAACAAAGGAAAATAACATAAAATAGACTCCTAACACTCACATGCACTTACATTCCATGATCTTCCGTTGCATCATTAGGACTGAAATTTTTGCAAAGTTTTATGTGATGATCTAATATTTTATTATGAAAATTCCAGAGCTCTTTTGAATTTCTCCTATTTATAGATCATGAGAATCTTGGCATAGAGCATCTTGACCATGATCTTACTTCTTCCTTTTTCTCATGCTATAACCTTGTCTTGACCATGAAGAATCTTAACTCCCAAGTTTTGACATCTACATCTTCCTTGGTCTTCAAGTTTCATGTTTTCTTCAACTTACTTCTCAAATTTTGCATCCATGTTCTCCACTCAACTTGAAAGTCGAGTAACAGTGGTATCAGTGTTATCAGAACCGAACCGGACCGGCCGGTTCGATCGAAAAATCGATTGAAAACCGTTGAAAATCGGCCGGTTTGAACCCCATATTCCAGTAGACCCATGCGGGTCCATGATGCACCCGCGCGCCAACCAATTGAAAATCGGTGAACCGGTGGTTTGATCGGTTTGGTTAGTAGTTTGGACCGGACCTGCAATTAAACCGGTCAACAGTGGTCAAACCCGTTGAAAACCGACCGGTTTGCACCCCATATTCCAGTAGACCCGCGCAGGTCCACCAATCTATTGAAAACCGGCCGGTTCGCACCCCATATTCCAGTAGACCCGCGCGCCGCCGAACCATAGTAGAAGCTCCTGTCCAAATTACTCCAAAAATGAATGACGCTGGATTCAAACCCAGAGAAGCCAGCAATCACGTCCCCCATCTTACCACTGCGCCAGCAAGCATTTCAATATAATAAATGACAAAAATTAAATATATAATAAAATAAAAGTGAATTTTTATGTTTTTTATCCTTTTAAATATGGATTCACATAGTAACAACATATAGTATACAAATATATTAATATATTGATATTGATTGTGTATGTTTTATTTTTTTTTTGTTCATTAAATTGAGAAAGTATTTTGTACTAGTGACTAATTTATTATCTCATTTTGCACCATAAATTATAGTTTTTCTAGTACTTTTATTTTTATTACTAAAAATTTGTTAAACACACTAAAAATAAAAAAAGATATTTTTATATTAAAAAAAATTATTTTTATCAAAATAATGACACCCAAACAAACACTACATACATTTGAAGGATAATACTTTTTTACTTTTAACTTTCTTCAGCTAAATCCTAAATAAAGATTTCTCCATACCCCTCAAATGACTTTTCTTCCTTTTGGCTTTAGATACACACATGTCAATTTGTTACTATTAACAATGGTTCTTGCTGAACGAGATTGACCCCTTTCTTTTATATGAATCTTCAACCCCATCCACCCAATTTTAAATATTTTCTAGATATCCTTAGTAAGAGAGAGGGTATCAATAACTATTTTAAATTATTTACAAAATTTATTTTATGTCCATTTTTACAATTACAATTCTTCTGTTATTTTTGTTTTTCGATTTTAAATTCTTCTTTCAACATTTATTTTCCATATTCAGTTTTCTAAATTTTCAAATAGTAGAACTCGTTTCTAGTTTCTACCTCCAAACCCATTATACAAAACTACTCTTGTTCACTTCTTGATGATTATTATATACATTAAAATAGAATTTGAACTTCTATTTATTTAAACACACGAATAAATTAACCATTTGATTTCAACCAAGTTAGTTAAATAAAATGGTTATATGCAAGGAGCTTGAATAGGGCTGGTAATGGGTAGGGTAGGGTAGGGTTTGGATCTTACCGTAACTCTACTCGTGAGTTAAAAATTTTATTAAAACTTTACCCTACTCCATTCGCGGGTTGAGAATTTTTTAACTCTAACTCTACTCGCACCCTAAAATTCTAAACCCTATCCTACCCGTAGAAATATTAAATTTGTTCAAAGTAAATATAAAATTCAATAATTTCGAATTTTATACATATTAATAACATAAAAAATAAAAAACTAAGGCTCTAAATTACTAAATTAACTAACTAGTTTTAGTAGTTGTTCATTTATTGTAAATCATTACATAAGGGAGGTTGTAGGTTCAACTCTCACTTCTTTCACTATATACCTAATTTTTATAAAATATGTGTTATATATGAGGTGCGAGTAGGGTATGAGGTACGGGTAGAGTAGGGTAGGATACACTCTAAACCCGTACCCTATTCTATCTACAGGCATATCTGAACCGTACCCTACCCGAACAAGTTAGACCACTATTCTATCCACAGGCATATCTGAACCGTACCCTACCCGAACAAGTTAGACCGAATTAGATACTCGTGAATAAGATATGAATTGTCAGCCCTAAATTTGAAGTTGAAGGTAGATGTGGGTTCATTACTGGTTGGTTCTAATATGCGAGTGTTAAGATACCTATGGTTATAGAGTTTAATCGCCAATAACATAAGTTAACCATTTGCGTCCATGTCCATTATCACTTGATTTCTTTTCCTTTCATCCAAACGCTATAATAAAACTATTTAAGATAAAAAAATATTATA
>NC_029790.2:11230360-11231881 GCF_000816755.2 Arachis ipaensis | reverse complement strand
TTTTTCATATATGTTATTTTATATTGTATATTTACATAAGTTTAAAAAAAAAACAAATAACATTATCAAAATGAAAGTAATAATATTCATTTTCATATAAAAAGTATCTTAAACTCAAAAGAGTTATTACAGGGAAAATGCTAATTTATTAAATATAGATATAAAAATAAATTTTGTAAATACTTTTAAAAGGATTATTGAGATAGGGTTATCAAATTATTGGCCCTCTAAATTTTGTAAATACTTTTAATTCTCCTGGCAAGTTGTGTTCCTTTCACACATGTCACAATCAAGAGCAAAATCTCCGTTAATTATTTTTAACATGCCGGTGGAGAATTAAATTCCACAGCATTTTTTTAATTGCAAAAGTCATGTCTTTCGAATTAATAATATTTTTATTATCGGCCTTAATAACCACAACAATGAAGTTGCGGTGGGTACATCGACCTCGACCAATTCATGAGTGACTCAGGAATCCAACAACATTGCCGATTTGTATTTGCCATCATTTCCTTTTATTTCTGAGGATACAAGCCACAACATAAATTTATATATGTGCTGATGAGCATAGTCAAAATTTATAAATAAAGTTTCTTAACATTATTCAGAGGGCACGAGCCTTGTCTGGCCTTAGCATAGCAACAGTGCAACACTCCAAATTTGTGTCATGCACATGGTCATTTTTTGTCAATCGGGCTTTGGAAAAAGATGAAAAATAACAAATTAAAGCATTAGGAGTGGTGATTCTTTTTCTTCTTAGGACTACCTAATGTTACACACTTACACTCCATTCATCTATAAATATAGTCAAGTTAGATTGATCTAATAGTTAGTTTATTAATTCATTTAAATAAGTGTTAAAAGTTTAAATTTTATGTAGATATAGTAATTCATTGGTTAGCGTCCGATTCGCGATGGATTAGTCCTTAACCTATCAGGTTAAAGAATACCGCAAAAAAAAATCTATAAATATAAATCATACGAAAATAGAGAAATTTAAAAAATCTTTTGTTTCAAAGTATTTAAAATCTTTATAATCTATTTGAAAAATGAATAAATGTTTGGTACATAATTAAACAACTTATGTCATAAGTCACCCCCAAAAACAAAAAAACAACTTATGTCATTTAATAAAAGAAAAAGCTTAGGGGTCAAGTAACTTTTGTGTTTTCTGACCAACACTTAACCATTAAAACAGAAGTGAGTGATCTTTCACCATTAGATATAATCTCACACCATTAAAAATACTATTGATGACCAATTGATGATTACAAAACACGAAAATTATTGGCCCTAACATTTCTTTTAATAAAAAATAACCTTAGTGTTAGAGTAAGAACATATGAAAAAAAAAATGTGTAATAAGTAATATAATAACCCCCATCCTTAATGACAAAGAAACATATTTTTTTCTTTTCTTTATAATTTTTCTTTACAACAAGTTGGTCGCTTTCTTTTGTAGAAACCTTTTTCCCCTCCTTTTCACCTTCCTATCTTCTCACCTTTATAGCTTTTTTTTTT
>NC_029790.2:11221888-11230311 GCF_000816755.2 Arachis ipaensis | reverse complement strand
TTTCTTTGCCATGGTTTTAAAAGCAGTGCCCTCTCTGTGAACCCACACTAGAACAACAATACCAACCAACCTTCTACATTTTTCAATCTGTACTCTTTTGAAAAAACAATGGCCAAGGAAGCTTCTATCATCCTCTTGTTCCTCTCTTTTCTCCTTGTCTTCTGTTCAGGTAAACTATTCCTTCTTGTGAATATTCTTAAATACATGTCCCATATAAACCTTATTTAAAAAAAAAAAAAAATCCTTGTTTCCTTTTGTATCTGAATCTCCTAGAATCTATGCCATCTATCCTTTTTGTTATATACATCTTTGAAACGATGTTCAATTTCTTATCTGTATTTTCTTTGGAATAACCCCACTTTGTTCTGGAGGTAGATCATTTGAAAATCAAGTTGGAACTGTTTGCAGAATCTGATGCTATTTGTTCTAACTCATTTGCAGGTACATTGGTGGGATTTTCTTTTGCTGAGAGTGAAGACACTGAATCACCCTCATTCATCCAGAAAACCAAGATCTACCACGTGAGTTTGGGGGGGTTTGTTCAATTTAGTGAAGGGATATCAAAATATCTTGAATCAGGAACCCAGATAGCTAGAAGAATAGTAGCATTATATGCAGAAAAATTGCAGATAACTGTTGATGGTTATGCTCAAAAGGAAGAGATCTTATTTCCTTTGTCTCAGAGAGAAAAAGAACTAAGCAAAGTTTATACAAGAAGAATTTTAGATGAGACAAATAACACACCTTCACCAGTTAATCCTACAAATCCAACTTCAGATACACCAGCCATAATCACAGTTCCTTCATCCACACCAGTTACAGTTTCACCCACCAATCCAACCACTTCAGTTCCTATAACAGTTCCCTCTTCCATACCTCCTCCCTCAACCCCCACAAATCCGGCGAATTCACCTGTACCTGTCACGAACCCTGCGGCTTCTTATCCGCCACCATCGGGGATTGTTCCTGTCATAAACAACCAGCCTCCTCCTGCAACAAGCACAAATGCTCCACCAGCAACTCAGGGTCAGGGTCAGGGTCAGGGTCAGAGCTGGTGTGTGGCAAAGAGTGGAGTCTCAGCAACTGCTCTTCAATCAGCACTTGACTATGCTTGTGGAATGCCTGGTGTAGATTGCTCACAGTTACAGCAAGGTGGGAGTTGTTACAATCCAAATTCTGTTCAAAATCATGCTTCTTTTGCGTTCAACAGCTATTACCAGAAGAATCCAGCACCAACAAGTTGTGACTTTGGAGGGACTGCTACCTTAGTCAACACCAACCCAAGTAAGACCTTAATACCTTATTATCTAAGTTTACTTTATTTTATATATTATGCTTCACAAAGTTGAAATATCATACTTAATACTCTCCTTTCAATTGTGATTAGGCACAGGTTCTTGCATTTACCCATCATCGTCGTCGTCGTCATCATCTTTAACCGGAGCGGGTACATCAGGGTAAGTGAAATATGACATGGTTGTCATTGCTTTTTGAATTCTTTGGCAATACCATTACGCCTTGTTGCGCATAATGTCGTGAAACCATTGCTCCCAAAAGCTTAAACTATTGGGTAGAGAGACACATAAAATGATTTTAAATCTAATATACAATGCTGTGTTTTGCAGATCTGCTAGCTCACCATCAGGTTTGGGATTGCTAAGCCCTCCTGATGGAGATTCCTCACATTCAGCTGGTGTAAGACCTTTTCTCGGCTCCATGGTTCTGGCTATAACCTTGGTCACCAGAACACTCATTTTAAACCAATAGAGAGACCCTAGTTTTCAACAGGAACCATAGATCACTTTAGAAGTATGACATTAGAAGGTATGTACAGGTCTATAGGTGCAATGCAGAAAGACAAGGAGCCAGCGAACGATATATAGTACTCCCTCCGCATCGATTGATAACTAAGTATTATGAATCAGAGGGAATCTGTGATAGTGAATGCTGGATATGCTCACCTGTATGTTAAGCCTTAGCTTAGGGGAAATCATAGGATAGCTTCATGTTGAAGGTACTATATTATTAGTTCATGGCTTTATGTAATTTGTACGCACTGGTTAGATTTATTTGGAAATTCATTTGCATATAAATGAGATTGTTATTTTCCAACAGAGTTATTCACTTTGATATGTTAGGTGATCAAGGGAACAATTTCATTATCTTGATAAACCATGAAAGAATTGAGAAACCACGTTCTTTGGATAATTATCTCATAGAGCTTGAATGATTGAATGTACTGTGAACTTTTGAGATGCCAATCACTAATGTTTTATTTCCAGCAGAGAGTCCATTACGCTGCTATTAAGTATAAATGTTTTGCACCGTCATACTGTGATTTTGCAAAAGACGTTTTATCGTTTTTCTATTTTAGAAAGCACGCTTTTCTTTCAATTGAGAACCTTTTATGCATAGCAAACTTTATCAAACCCCTTGACTTTTTAACCGTTGCATGTGACACAATTTTTCGAACATACACAAAGCACTGTTGCATGCGTAACGGGCATTTTTCAAGTGGATGACAGACATTTCATGATTGTGCATTATGGAATGTGGGTGAAATGGGTCCACCTATGATTTTAACCCAGGATTTTATTGACAAAAGAAACTTACTTATGTGGACAATGAAAGATTATATAAATTAAATGGTTGAAAATGGAGAATTCATCTCGAGAGCTTCATTCTATGGCTCAAAATTTCGCAATGGGCTAAAGAATAATGTATCATACTATCATGAATTGGAAATGGAAAAAATTGGAACCTAAATTAATAATAATCTAATATACCGGTCCTATAGCTCGTAACAAGAGTAATGAGCTTCATATAAAAAATGCTTCTTGATTTTGATGTTACCATAGATAAAGCTAAAGCTAGATTATCTCCAACAGGGCATTTCTACAAAGCAAAAATTGATTTATTTCACTTGTCTTTGTCCATGCTCCTTGGATAAACTTGAAGATTCTAGGTTGTCTCCCACAAAAGAATTACCGGATATCGGAATGGTATCATCGCTTGGAAAATACAATCAAGATCAGCATGGACATGGAAACCATGATTTTGAATCCAGAAGTTTCCCAGAAACTACTTTGCTTTTCTGCAGCCACATAACCACTCTGTTGTTTTGCAGCTAATTGGTCTCTCAGTTCTTTAATATCCATGTCCCGTCGCTCTCCCATCTGTTTTTTCCACAAACACATTAAATGAATTATGCAAGTTGATTAGAAGGAAATTAAGTCGTTTTATGCATGCTATTATGCATAATTCATAAAGCAAGTTGATTGAATGTATGGCAATATGACAGTTAACCAATCAAGGGTACCCATGAAAGCTCATAAAGAAGGGTCCAATAGTAAATGAATACTGAACGCCCTTCCTAATCATCTTTCACAAATCAATGCACTTTCTGACCCAAAAGCAGTCAAGGTTTTTTTAAATTAATAAAATAAAGCTAATGCTGCATCCAATAACAATAAAGAGAAATTCTTGTGTACACTAGTATGCATTAAGTAGAAAAAATCAAGTCAATAAAAGAATAGACATACATATCGCTATTGTTGATCAAGTACATGGATGAAAACAGTTCACATGAATTGAATACGTATGATACCCTTAATGAACAAGATCAACGAGAATTTGTCAATTTTTAGTTGATTTAGTGTATCTAAATTGTGTCCATATAATAATTTCATAGCCTGTAGAATTCAATTCATCGTAAACATCAAGAAAAGTAAAATTATTTTCAAATGGAAAACAACAGAAAAGGGGTGTATAGATTTACCCGCAGGAGCTTCCGTGTCTGAGAACGAGCATCCTGCAGACAGAATTCCAACTTCAAGATCCTCTTCTTCAGCTCCTGATCAGTATGTCGCTGTTTCTCCAACTGGATTTGTAAATGCAGATAAAATAAAAATGCCATTTAAAAACATAAACTATTGACCATCAAATATATGGATGAACAATTACACAGGCAAACAATGATGGCTTTACCTGTGACTCTAAGTCCATTGTCTTTAGCTTCCAATGGGTGGACATAATCTTAATTTCATCCTTCAGTTTTGCTATCTCTTCATCTTCAACATCCAGTAGCTTATTCATTTTCTCAAGATTCTTAGGAGAAAACTCATCTAAAATTTTCCTCAGAGTAGACTCCTTGTTCTCCCCAGTTCTTTTAAATGTCTCCATTATATCATTCTCAATTCTCAGAACAGTATCTTTCAATTGCTTTTGTGAAGATTCCCTTTCCAGAAGATCTTTCTGCAGATGCTGCAGTTGCTCTACCAACCTAATGACACAATCCTCTTGCTCCTTTAGATTACTGTTTTTTTCATTTAATTCTTTTATAAGTTCACAACATAGGAGCTCCGCTGATTGAGTTGATGCAGCATTTGCATCAGCACTTGCTCTAGCTGCTGAAAGCTGTGATCTTATATCATTCATATCCTTAATATGCTGCATCAAGAGTTCAAGATTTCAAAAATATACTCACAAGTATGAGATAATCACTGCTTGGTTCATATAAAATAAGAGTTCATCTATGCAGGATAGGTGTAGATCCTCTATGTATTTTTACATGCATACACAATCCATTAAATAGGCGCCACTTGTACACCTTCAACTGCATTTTGGTTAACCAACAGAGTAAAATAGTTACTCTAGTGAAAGAATTTTGAAAGTTGGTATTTTTTACCACCTATGTGAAGGGTTCTGCAGATATTTACAAGTTTTTGTTCTGTAGAACCACAACTTATTGCGCTTGTCTTTAATTATTAGTAGAAGTAGAAGTCAACTGTAGAAGAGGTAATTACTATTATATGTCTCTAGCACTGTAGAAGTCACTTGAGCATATGGATTAATTTCTTATAGTTGACATCAACTGGTTCACAATGGAAGTCAAAAATTATTTCCAGCCTTTGATAGACATTATGTGACTACTATTTATATCATTCGTTTTCCAACTTGGAAAAAAATGATAAATTATTCCATACTCCACACTTAAAGTAACAATTTTAAGAACTTTGTTTATAAGTTAATAATTACTGTACGGTAAGGTTCCTATAAACAGAAAAGGTGTCAGATAAAAAAGAGAGCAAAAGGAGAGTATACAAATTAAAATATGAGCATCGTGTATTGTGGGTGAATGCTAGCACGCGCCTCGCCAAATCAGGCGGTTCGAACGCCTCTTATTGTTTGAGTTGTTGTCAAAGCCTGGATGAGCCACGTGGTGTGTTGAGTGGGAAGAAATTGGCATGCGGTGGTACACCTTACCAGGCAACAGGTTCAGCGGGTCTTGTAAATATTTTAATTTGTAGGCCATTTAAAGGGGGAATACATGAAATATGAAATATAATATAAAATAATTTATTTTTAACATAAACACTTATTATTTAAACTATTTTTTAAAAAATAACTTAATTAAATTATTTATCTGAGTATTAATATTTAATAATTTTCCGAAACAACAATTACCATAATTTATTATCGGATCCGGCCTCATTTCACTAGGACCAATCCATCTTAAACAAAAAAATATTTAAATTGGGACAAATTGTATAATTATTGAGAATTAAAATGTTTAAAATGAAACGCATGTTAAGTAAGGGACCGACTACGACAAGACATAAAAAACCCATTAACCGGGTGTCAGGCTTTGCCACGTAAGAGAGGCGTTCGAATCGCCTGATTTGGCGAGGCGCGTGCTAACATTCACCGTGTATTGTGTAGTATAGTACTTGTTTTCAATGAGAAAATGAGTAAAAAAGAGAAAAGCAAAATACACGCAATAGAAGAAAAAATGTGCTCCTTGTACCACAAAAAAGTTGTGAATAATAAATTATAACTAACAGCAGTTCCAACACGAGTGTCGTATAAAATCAAGGCAAGTGTCATATATAGATAGTAGTAGTAGTAGGAAGCATAATTAGAACCTCGGCAGCAGAAGAGACTGAAGCTTGAATCTGCTGATTTCTTTTTTCTAGTTTCTTCTGCAACGTGACAATTTCCATTTCCATGAAATTGGCTTTTAACTCCACTTCCTGTGAAAAATCAACCAAAATCGAAATCCATAAAATACATTGCTCAATTGAGATTTTTCGTTTCCCTGACCCCACATCTACAAAGACTCAAAAAAGTAGAAATGATTGATAGCAAGGCTGTAATGACGGTGCGGCCAAAAGGTAGAGAAAAAAGAAAGAGCTGTATTAATTTCTATTTTTTCCTAAAATAATAAAAGAAGAATGAAATGCTCAAATAGTCAAATGACAAAGAAGTAAATCAGTAATCCCGAAAAAGCAAAGGAAATAGTGGACCTGTCTTATTAGGGTTTCTTTATTGTATGATTGCTCCTGTGATGCAAGGCGGCCACGAAGCTCCTTCAACTCAGCCGCCAGTGACACCACGTTACGCTTAAAATTCTGCTTCTTTTCATTTAAATCCTTTAACAATGGATCAACATCTCGATCTGATGATGATGACGATGATGGTTTTTCCAAAATTGACATGGCAAATTCCAAATCCTCAACTACATTTACTCCATAATCCTACCTACCAACAACGCAGCAGCTTTTGGTCCCTAAATTAAACCCAAAAAGGCTATTATACTTCACACGTACACGTATACCTAACATGATAATTTTTTGCAGCATTTGAACATTTTATATGAATTGTAACAAGTAAAAACAATGATGAACCAACAGATAACAGATAAATAAAGGTAACTCAGAAAAAAGGTTATTAGAACAAATTCCAAAAAAAAAAATGAAAAGAAAAGAAAAGTTCTCTTTCTCTCAGAGATTATAAAAGGTGGATGAGTCAAAGAAAGTGAGCGGAAGGGAATTAATTTCGTGGAATTTGATTATGTCTATTCTAAGGCATGAAGGGAACAGAGTATCAATTTCTACTATAATTGATGATAATGATAGATGACAATGGGTGTAGGATCTGTCAACACGGATTAATAAAAACGTAAATGGTATCAAACTATCAATTCTCAATTTCATACTATAAGCATCTGAGGTAAGTAAGAAAGAAGAATAAGTGGATAATTGGAATAATTGAGGGAGATAGCATACGATTTCGAGCGTTGAAAGCAATAACCATAACTCATTTGTGCTTCTGTGTGTTCGGATCAGAACACTGATGAAGCTTTTATCCTCTCTCTCTCTCGCTCTCTCTCTCTCTGGATGAAGAGCAACGGAAACAAGCGCGTCTTAACTCTTCACTCTTCACTCTTATTCCGGCAATGAATCACACCACTGACGCCCTCGCTTCACCATCTACGTTTACAAATTTTATGCAATTATTAAATTGAAATATTCACTCTGAACTACCAAATAAAGTTGTTATTGTATAATTAAAATTTATATTTATTCAAACTAAAATTAATTACCGCCTATATATTTAGCCGTTAATGTAAACAAAAATTGTTTCCCTTGTTTTAGTTGTTTATAATTGATTATATGCTTGTGCAATGTTATGTGACCATGAGGGGTTTTTTCTTTTCTACCATATCTTTTTTTTCTCCACATCTTTCAATTTAGATTACATAAAAGTTCTACCATAAGATGAATTATTTAACTAAATTTTACTAAGTTATTATTACTATTCTTTTCTATCATGTGCCGCTTACCGTGTACAAATCTTTTTTATCGCATAGAATAGCTACTATTTCTTTCTTTTTTTTTTTTTTTTATCTTTCTCTTTGTTTTATCTTTATTATTGTCATCACCAACACCACTACCATCTCTTTCTCTTTTTTTTTTATTTGATATGTTCTGTTTTTTTTTCTCTCTTACTCCTTCATTATCATCGCCATTATTATTATCATCATCGTTATTATTATTGTTATCATCGTCATCGTTATTATCGATATTATAGTTAGAAATTTTGGTGTTAGAGTGAAGACATTTCGATATTATCTTTTAAAAATTTATGTGTTATTTTATATATCATTATTTTCTTTTTATACGTATATGTCATGTTCATTTCCTTTCAAATTATTGTACTTGTTCTACTTAATTTTGCTACGTTATCTACGGATTTTTTTTTTTACTTATTCTCCATTTAAAATTTGTAAATCTACAACTCAAATTTTCATGGAATATGTTCTTAATTCTATCACATCATTTAGTTAAAAACTTCGATGTTAGAGTAAAAACATTTTAGTGTTATTTTTTAGAATTTTATATGTTGTTTTATATATAAGATAAGCATTCAATTCATTGAATGTGTAATATTTTTTAGAAAGATTCAATATTTTTGTATCCTGTTACTGAATTTCTAGTGTCAATTCGGTGCTATCTTAATTTATTTTATAGAGTCAAAGTGATCTTTTAATATATAATTTACTTTTTACATTTTGTATTATTGTATTTAAATTTTGATTTTACTTTAAACAAATTTCGATGCTATTTTTATGTTCGGCAAAA
>NC_029790.2:11212208-11221828 GCF_000816755.2 Arachis ipaensis | reverse complement strand
TGTCAAAATAAAAAAAATTTATATCTTCTTCTTTCACTGTCTTAACAATAACTTGTGTCACTGTTAAAAAATTTTGATGTCAAAATTGAGAAATTTCTGTATCACAATTAAAAAGTTATTGTACTATTTTCTGATAAATTTTGTATAACTCCTTCTCTTTTTTATTATCATCATTATCTTGTTCTTTTTTTTATTTTATTTTTTTATAATTCTTCTTATTTTACACTTTTAACAAGAATAAAAATAAAAAAATCAAATAAAGAAGAAGAAGAAATACATAATGGTACAAAATCATTTTGGAAGAGCATGAACTTATATTCGTTCAACTAAAAGGATAGGATATACCCTGAACTTGCATTCAACCTTATCTATAAGTGTACAGTAACTCGGGTACCAGACGATTCGGGGAGATCCTTCGGTTTGTAAGGTGGGGTATCGCCTGGTTCTGGGTTATGGGGATTGGAGATGGAACAGCCGACGTCCCGAGATCTTGGTGCGGTGAGGGGGTGCCACCTGCAAAGACACTTCGACGCTCTAGTCAGTCAGGTGTGCAGGTGAAAAGTGGGTAAGGTGATATGTGTGATGTACCTTGGGGGAGGGTAGGACCCTCCCCTTATATACCTTGTCAGAAAAGTGGTCCCCATAGGAGAAGGCCTCCTTCCAGGAAGTTTCCTTCTCCCCAGCTGTTATGCAGCTGGCAAGAAGGGTGCGTGGCCGGGTCGCCAGACAGGCGGGTACGATGACCCGCCCAACCGGGTCGGTAGGTCTTCGGGCCAGATCGGTCTCCATGCCTAACTGGGTTGGGCCGTAACAACAAGCAAATCTGCATTCTATCCGAATGGATTTGATCAGATTGGATATGCGCGAGTAGGATATATATTGTTAGTTCTATAACTACCTATTTCTATAAATATCGTACTTAATTCAGGTATTTTTTAACTCCGATTCATTTAAATTGCCTAAAATTATTGCTAACTAAACATTAGAGTTCCTTACAAATATTTTCACCATTATTTAGTCGAAGTCAGCTTCACTCTTCTGGTAAACAAGTCAAAACCTTCCTTCAAAAGAGTCTAGACTTTGCGTTTAAATTCATACCATATTAATTTCAAGGTGAGTTATATCCAACCCCCTCTAAAACAAGATGTAAATTATCTTCTATGATGTGGCACATTTTAATTGGATGTTTAATTTTAGTTTGAGTTAATTTAACCCACTAAGAGTTAATAACTTAATATCTTAACTAAAGTAGGGCCATTTTGTAATTAAATAGTTTTATAAGATGGATGATTATATAATTTTTGTAAATATTAAAAAGTAAATTTATGTTTTTTTACCATTGTTCTGAAACCAATGCACCGCAGCCCCATTCCTCTCTGAAATTGAAAGAAAAAATCAACTCAAATCCTACCCACCCATTGACCCAATCCCGCCGCCCGCAGCCTGCAGCGACACCAACCACCGCAGCCACCTCAACCCCGCAGCAGCTTTGTGAAGGTATGGCGTTTGATATAAGTAATAAAAAGTTACTGTTGAATAAAAGATCACTATCTGCTGTTATTTTTCTCATTGGTCTTCTGGTGCCATTTTTTTCTTTCTATAAGACATATGTGATCGCGTGGTGAAAGAGTTGGAGACAGTAGGTGTTTCAGGGTCTTTTCTTTTGGCTCTAAGATGTCTGATGATCTACATGTAACCAATGAAGTAAAAGGGTATGATTCAGGAAGGTTGAATGAATCCAATGAAATGGCAAGTGATGCTAGGGCCAACAAACATTCTGATAAAAGGTCCAAGAAAAAAAAGGGAAAAGTCACTGGAAGCATAATTTGGGGTAAGAAGAAAAGATTCAATTTTTAGTATTTTAGTAAATTATACAATTATTCATTTTAGGATATAATTTAATTTTAAAATAGTTTAATCATAGCTAACATAACCACCAATTAAAGAGTGACATATTATAGAAAGTAAATTACATGTTATTATAACAATCTATTCTATTATATAAAAATCGGATGTTTGCACTTAATGATGAAGCTGACGTGGCATACTTCAGAGAGTATTTCCCAATTTAACTGTTTTAACTCATTCAATACAATTTATTGCACTGACTTAATTATATCAACTAATTGATTTGATTAGATATTTAAATATTAATATAATTATTATAATTATATTACTTAATTAATTATATTACATTAATTATAATTCGTTATATTAGTGAATTAGTCTTTTCATTTATAAAGTCTAAAATAAAATAAATAAGTTGTTATTTATTCTAATTAAATTTATTTATATACTATATATGAATTAACGTTAATTTATAAAACATAGAACTTGTGGATTGTGATAAAAACGCAAATTAGAAAAAAAAAACGCATACAATTATAGAAGAATTAAATCTATTCTCTTTATTTATTTTTAACCATCGTTTTAGATTTTAATTTTTTTTAAAACCAGTGATAGTGGAATTTTATTGATGCTAGATAAAATTATAAATTGTTGCTCTTTCAATTAAATCATACCACATACAAAAATAAATTAAATTAAATAAATCGAATTTGCATTTCTATATAAATCGAATCGAATAAATTCGATTTAGACAAATACGTAGTAAATTGAATTCATAAGGTTCGAATTATATGTAACTTCTGAATAATTATAATGTTATGGATATTTTATATAAAAATTAATACAAAAATAATTTAAATTCCGTACAATTTTTTTTTTGTATTTATGAGATTTATTTTGAAACAGAGTACAACTAAGATTTTACTAACAATTTTAAATAAAATATTTTTATAAAATTTTAAAATTTTTTTATTATGAGCACTTTTTGTAATTATTATAAATAATTTTATAAAATTTAAAAATGGCTTAACAGATGTTATGAGTAAACTGTCTGACAAAAAAACTGATTAAAAAACCGGTCGTATATGTGATTAATCGGTGAACCGTTAGAACTTGTCAGTTTTTTTAAAGGGTTTTCGGTTTGTTAATAATTCCTCCAAACGGTGCCGTTTTAACTTAAAAAAAAATTGAATCCCCAACGGCTTAAGCCCGTAACCCATTCCCACTCCTACACTCCTCTCCTCTCCTCTCTGAAATTGACGTGAAATTTTGAAATTGAAAGAAGAATCCTAGCTCCCCAAATCGCGATCCCGTAGCCGATGCAGCGTCAAACTAAGAGAGAGCGTGCTGAGATAGAAGAAGAAACTATTATAGTTAAAGCAACAGCAGAGGCTGAAGGTCAAGCACATGAAGCAATTGACTGAGGATCATAAAAGGAGAATGCTTATAGAACGGATGCAGGGTGAAAGAGATAAATAGCTTGCTGCGATCAACACATCCTTTGGTCATATTGAAGGTATGCAACTGTTAACAAACCTTTTGGGAATTATATCAGATTAAGAAACAAAAAATTGGTACTATATATCAAATCTTATTCTCATACCCTTTTTATTCTGTACGTCTTGAAATGCCAGTATTTATGATACAAAATGATTTGCCAACATACAAAAATAAAATAATTTCATGCCTTTTCAAAACTTCTTGTGATTTACAGTACCTAATTATTGCATGTAAATACAGTGATTTCCTCTTCAGCATACATTGCTTTTTATTTTGATTTTTCAAAATTAAACCCCATTTTGCCATGTAAATGAAACACAATAAATGTTGGCCGTTAATTTCTATCATAATTTTGATAATTATTTTATTTTATTGATAATTCAGATTCTTTAATCTTGAATAGTCCAAAAACTTTCCGTCTTTTTTCTTAGTTGGATTTTGATAGAAACGTCAAGATTTTTGCAATCTTTACCAATACTGGGGCTGAACAGTGTTGTGACTCTCTATAAATATAGCATGGATGACCACCATACTTACTGTTTATCTGTACTGAAATTCATAATATTTGAGTAATTTTGTTGTGGCAGGTAGCAATGGCAGTTAGGTGAGTTCATGTGCCATGTGGTGAATTTCACAATATTTTTTTTATCTTTCACTAAATATGAGGACTTTGATTTTTAGGTATGATCTCATCAAGTGTATCAATGCTGGTCCAGAGTATAAGGTGTGAAAGCTCAAAGTACGTGTCATTAGACTTTGCTCACTTTGCAAATTCTGGGGTGAAGGCACCTATGGAGATGGTTGTCCTTGATGAAAAGGTAAAATCTTCTCTTTGCATTTGAGATTTATTTTCGTAATGACTGAGTAATAAACCTCATTTATCTATGACTCTATAAAACTAATGCATTCAGGGGGATACAATTCAATACTCTATTAAAGGCATATTTGTTCCTATCTTCGATGGTCTACTCGCTGAGAGCAACGTGTACGTGGTCACTAATTTTGCAATTGCTTTAAATACCATCAAGTTTAAATATACTAGACACGAATTTAGAATCAACTTCAAGAGGGACACGATTGTGCGTTCGATACAAGACTCTTCAGTTCCATTGAACGGATTCAATTTTATTCCGTTCAAAAAAAATCATACAGAGTCTAAAGAAGATGGTTATTTAGTTGGTAAGTACTTTGTTAGAGTAATCTATCACGCATGTGTTGTTTAATTGTTTGAGGTCTATATTTTACACAAAATAATTTATCATAATTTTTGTATTACATAATATGTCTATATTTAATGTATGTCATCTGAATTGGCTGATGCGCCATTTTTTGTTATAGGTATGGTACTAAAAAAAATTGTATTATTTAGTAAAATTATTCTTCAATTCGTTATTGGCTTTATTTTCTATTATTTTGTGTTTTATTTTAACACATCTAAACACAAATTTTATATATATAACAACTAAAGAATTAGTCCATTTAAAGGAATCGTTGGTAAAAAGTACTAACCTATTTATTTTTTGTTTCTTCACGAACTTCGATTTCTAAGCTCTAACTATTTATTAACAGTCTTTTATATTTCTATTTTTAAAAAAAATTAAAAAAATATGATTTCAATATGGATGAAACTTTGGAAAAGATATGTCATTTTTGGACAAAAATTTGAGCAGATAGAGTTTTATTAATGAAAAGATTGGTGCCTTTATTTTGTAGATGTGATAGGTCAGCTTGCCTCTAAGGGTAACTTGGTCGAGTTCACACGGGACGGGAAGCCGTCAAGTTATATCACGATAGAACTTGATGATCTTGAGTAATGCTTAATATCTTTTTGATAGTGGCTTTTATTTTAAAATCTTATTTTGCAATTTTGTGCATCTCTTTACTTTACAAGCATTGCTATTTCTTATAGGGGTGGACAGAAATTAAAGGTAACGTTATGGCAGACTTTGGCTTTTAACTTGCTCAAATATTTGGAGGAACACCCGTGTCTTACCTATGTGGTTATTCTCCAAATGGGCAAGATGAAATTTTATAGTGGTTTGTTTATTTTGCTGGTATTTGAATGCATGTTTTGTGTCATCATATGCTTCTGGTATTTTCTTTAATTTGTTATGTCTTTTTGTAGGGGTCATGGGTGTTTCCAACATAAACTACAATTCGAAACTGTTTATCAATGTTGAGTTTTCATCTGCCAGGAATTTCTTTACAAAGTACAGTGTATATATCAGTAGTGTGGCTAGCAGAATATTTATACAAGGTTTTTGATTATTTAACTATTAGCAAATTTCATAAATTATGATTTAAAAATGCAAGGGTGAACAAATTGGATCCTGTTGACGGACAAGGCATAATGCCGCTGGTCTGTGATCAACCTGTTTCAATTGAGGAAGATTTTTTGCGTCTGTCAGTCTACAAAACAATTGCTGAGATAAAGGAGCATAATCAGGTAAAATTCTTTCTTATTAGTCTTCCTTTTTTTCAATTATTATGTCTAATGTTTGTTGGATCATAATCTCAATTGTTGTGTTGTACCCTTACATCCATTGATTTTAGGATGCTGTATTTGTTACTACCGGGACAATTAAGGAAGTTGAGACCGAGTTTGGTTGGTGGTACAAAGGATGTAAGAAGTTTCGTCATGGCTTAAGGGAACTTGAGAAAAGATATTTCTGTCCCAATTGCGTTGAAGACTACGGGTTCTATGTGCTAAGGTATGACTCACGATACTTCTTTAACATTGACACACTACATACTCTTTGTCTAAGAAAATAATGGTATAAACTAATTATTTGTATTATTTCTTGATAAATTTTGTTGTTGAATTCTATCATTCATGATTCAGTTAGCCTAATAAGTTAAAGATAATTGATTTTAAATAAGGCTAACCATCTCTTTCAAAGCATAACATATAGCAAGAGTTAAACATAATTAACCAAATGAAAGGGTTTCATTGACTTAACAGTGTCGAAGAACAATAATAATACAAATTTTGACGTACATAAAAATGTGCATCAAATTACTACAAGTCAAAGAACAGTGTGTCGAGAAATTGGTATCTCATCTAATATTCTCAGTTTACAATCCAGTGAAGATAAATGTGACATTTTTCTTACTGTAATTGACTCATATTTATCTAAATTTAATTTATATCAGTTTAATGACAAAAATTTTCTATATATTTCTCATTACTCATTCATAGGGAAGCAACTATCTATGTATGGTGTACACTGTGCCTCGCATGGAATTGGACAGGAAAATACTCCTCCTAATTATGTAAGACCTTCTACATCAGAGATAAGATCTAAATCTTTAACTCTACGGATGGATCCCTCATTGTTCCGTACAATCCAGAATTGTTGCTCAAGTTCGGGTGCCACATAAATATGGAATACACATGCCAAACAAGTTCTATTAAGTATCTGTTTAAGTATGTACACAAGGGTAATGACCGCGTAACAGCTACTCTATACAATGCTGGTGATCTATCAGAAGCCACACAAGTTGTTGACGAAATTAGGAATTACTACAATTGTAAGTACATTTCGGCATGTGAGGCAGTCTGACGTCTATTTGGATATGAAATCCAAGAGAAAGAACCATTTGTGATTAGACTTCCATTCCATTTGGAGGATGACTAACCTGTGGTTTATGGTGAAACTTCTAATGTGAATGATATCGTCGAAAGAGCAATATCTCATAAGTCCATGTTTTTGGGATGGATGGCAGTGAACATGTCATATCCCTATGCTCGAAGTCTGACTTATGCTGAGTTTCCAACCAAGTTTGTTTGAAAGGACGATTCTTCAAAGTGGTTTCCTCGAAAGAAAGGCTTCGCAATTGAAAGGTTGACTCATGTATCTGCAGGTAATGACGAGTTTATATTCAATTTTGATCTTACTTATTTAATGATTTAAATTTAAAATCTTAACAGCCTGTACCCCATGTCCATTTTATTCGATTTATCTACACTAGAAAATAAATGTTCAAATAACTTTCAACAGTTATAATCTATAGATTATACAATTTTTTATTTTTCTATATTTTTTAGGAAAATTATTCTTATACGGATGTGTAGCTACATAATAATTAAAATAGCGTAGCTTAATCTATTTAACAACTTAAAAGTGGGATTTTAACCAAGTTTTTTGCAGCAAATACTGAAGAATATTACCAACGACTTCTCTTGAATACTCAAAGAGGATGTATGAGTTTTCGAGATATAAGAACAGTAGGAGGAACAATTTATGCTATGTATAGAGATGCATGCTTCGTCCTTGGACTCTTGCAAGATGACAAAGAATTCATTGATGCAATTAAGGAAGCAAGCTCATGGGCCTCAGGATCATATGTTAGGAGGTTATTTGTCATTCTATTAACATCCAACAATATCTCAAGACCAGAACATATCTGGGATAGATGTTGGTATGAACTCTCAGATGATATTTTGTATCGACAGAGAGCCGTGATGAACATGAGGGGTGAGTTTTTATTAATTTCAATGATAAAAGTTCTTCCTTATTGATCATTTTTAGTTTGATTGAATTTTTACAGTATCGTATAATATGCAGAGTTAACAATGTCAGATGATGAGATTAAGCAGTTGTGCTTAATGGATATAGACAAGATCTTACATTCCTATGGTAAAACCTTGAAAGACTATCCTCCTATGCCTTTAGTAACTGAAGTTGATAGTTCTTTGTTAACCGAAAGGGTTATTAGGGAAGAGCTAAACTTTAACAGGGATGATTTAAAGAAAAATGCCTCAGACATGTTAGCCATCGCAACACCTAAGCAGAGATATGCATTCGATAAAATTGTTACAGCTGTGTATTGTGATGAAGGGGAGTTTTTTCTTTGTGTATGGTCATGGGGTACTGGAAAAATATTTCTCTGGAACCTTATGTCTGCTGAGATTCGCTCAAGGGGTGATATAGTGTTAAACGTTGCTTCGAGTGGTATTGCATCTTTACTTCTTCCCAATGGAAGAACGACACACTCAGGATTCAAAATACCACTGAATATAACTGAGGATTCTGTATGTAACATCAAACCTGGTTCCCCTCAAGCAATGTTGCCGTTGAAAGCCAAACTTATAATTTGGGATGAGGCTCCAATGGTTAGTAGGTACTGCTATGAAGCGCTTGATAAATGCTTGGGTGATATCATGAGGTGTTCTCCAACATATAGCAAAAATTTTCCCTTTGCAAAAAAAGTGGTTGTACTAAGTGGAGACTTTAGACAAATTCTTCCTGTCGTTCCACGATGATCGAGACAAGACATCGTTCATTCAACCATGAATTCGTCTTACCTTTGGAAGTTTTGTCAGGTGCTCAAACTAACAAAAAATATTAGACTCTCTGTAGGGACGACTGCTTCAAATCAAGATGAGACAGAGCAATTTGGTGAGTGGTTATTGAAAGTTGGTGATGGTCTAATAGGTGACAATATGGATGGTGAATCTGAGATATGTCTTCCAGGAGATATTGTTATTCCTTATTCGGACCAGGCATTTGATGAGTTGGTTCATTTTTCTTATCCAAATATTTTGGAAAACATGTCCTCAAAGGATTTTTCAAAGCAAGAACTATACTGGCTCCCACACTAGATATCGTTGAAGAGGTCAACAACCATCTGATGGCTATCATTCCTGGAGGGAAAAATTATATCTTAGTTCAGATTCCATTTGTATGGATGAAGGGAATATGGAGAGTCAACTAGATTTCTATAGTCTTGAATTACTGAATAGCATAAATTGCTCTGGTTTGCCTCCACATAAATTAATACTCAAGGTTGGTGTTCCGGTGATGTTACTGAGGAATATTGACCAATCCAGTGGTCTTTGTAATGGTACAAGGCTACAAGTTAGGAAGCTTGGAAATCATGTCATAGAATATGAAGTATTAACGAGTAACAATGTTGGTCATATTGCTTTGATTCCCAGAATGAATATGGTACCAACAAATGAAACTATCCCAGTTAGATTCCAACGAAGGCAGTTTCTCATAATAGTATCGTTTGCCATGACAATTAATAAGTCTCAGAGACAAATTTTATCTCATGTTGGATTATACTTGCCCAAACCAGTTTTTACATATGGCCAACTATATGTGGCACTTTCAAGAGTTAAGAGTAAAAAAAGTTTAAAAGTTTTACTTATGAATCACGTAGGAATGTCTGCAAATTCAATCATCAATGTTGTTTATAGAGAAGTCTTTAAAAAAATAGTATTCTAATGTAAATATTTTAATTTTATTTTAAATTATGTATCAATG
>NC_029790.2:11205648-11209523 GCF_000816755.2 Arachis ipaensis | reverse complement strand
ATAATTATTGTGTTTTTTTTTTAAATATCAAAACATATAATTTTTTTTATTTTTATAAATTTTTCAGCACGGGTCATATACTAGTTATTTTTTAAAAATGAAAGTTTCACCTAAGTGGCCTGAGTAGTGTGGTCACGGATGTCGGGATTATTGATAAGGTTTAGGTTTTAGGTAACATTGCTTTTCATAAAAATCATTCTAATTTAAGATAAAATCTAGGTTGTCACAACTCAAAATAGTAAATGGAGTGTTCGAAAATCAAAACATATAATTTTTTTTATTTTTATAAATTTTTCAGCACGGGTCATATACTAGTTATTTTTTAAAAATGAAAGTTTCACCTAAGTGGCCTGAGTAGTGTGGTCACGGATGTCGGGATTATTGATAAGGAAAAATGTTTAGGTAACATTGCTTTTCATAAAAATCATTCTAATTTAAGATAAAATCTAGGTTGTCACAACTCAAAATAGTAAATGGACGTTGGAGTGTTCGAAAATTGAAAGTTGAATGAGTAGTGATCCGACGTATAAGTTCGGTAGAGTTGTGGATCATTTGACCGAAACTCTTTGCATAATACAATATTACAATTACTTGTGGAAGGAGTTGCAATATAACTGTGAAAAATAAAATAAAATTTACAAAAAAGAATTGCAATATTGCGCAATGCAAATGCTTGTGAGGCAGCAAAGTATACGAAAGGAATCTGACCTTACCTCTCTAAGTCCGTAGACCAAGACCAATTATGTCTTTAGCCTAATTCATACGAAAAGTTTATATTCATTAACCTTTTTGGATTAAATATAATTATTCTTAACCCTAACCAAAACACCAATAAAGGAATCTCATAGCCGATAATCATTTCACGTCATAAAACTCAATTTCAAACATAAGCATAGCTTTTAACTTTTAATTTGAAAATATTTTCGTTTTCTACCATTTCTTTAATAAAAACCTTTTAGAGTAAAGTATTATTTTTATACTCATCGATCGAATAAATTTTAAAATTATTTTTAATGTTTAAATTGTCCTATTTGATTCCTTAATGTTTTAAAATCGTCTTAATATTATTCTGTCGTTAATAATCTGTTAACAGAATTAACAATAAGACAAAATTAAAACGATTTTAAAATGTTAAGAATTCAAATAGAACAAAAATATTGAAGACAAAAATAATACATTACTCTTAGAAAAATTATCAAAACATGAAAGTAAAATAAAAGTAAATTTTAACAAAATAAATTGCATTACGAATTCAAATACTTGTAGAATAATTAGTAAATAAACTTCTAAAGAAAGAAGGAAAAAAATGAACATGATACATATATAATAAAGTATAAATTATATCTTTTTGTGTCTGATGTATTATTTTATTCTTAATCACATTACTTTCATTCTAAGTAAATTTATTTTTATTAAAAATAAAATTAAAAAATAAATAATTATCCGCCATAAAAAATTAAAATTATTGAAAAAAACAAGTAAAACTTATTTAAAAGTAAAAAAAAGTTTAACTAAATTAAACATTAAATAAGTTCGGTATATCATAGAGTAAAAAGTATAATTTATATTTTATTGTATATGTACTATACTCTTTTTTTTTCTTTTTCAGAAGTTTATATACTAGTCATTCTACAGGTATAAGTAAAAATCTTGATCTTGTAATGCAATTTATTCCATAAAAATTTATTATTATTTTACTTGATTTAGTAATTTTTTTTAAGAGTAATGTATCATTTTTGTCCCCAACATTTTCATCCTATTTAAGTTTTTAATATTTCAAAATCATCTCAATTTTGTCTCACCGTCAATTCTGTCAACAGATCACTAACGATAGGATAACATTGAGATGATTTTGAAACGTTAAAGACTTAAATATGACGATTTAAATATTAGAGACAATTTTAAGACTTATCCCAAATATTGAAAAAAAATATTTTACTCAACTTTTTATAAAAATATTAAATCATAAATTGCCACATTTGTTAGGTTTTTTTTTGGAAGTAGTTAAAGAGCCATGCCTTTTAATAAAAGGGAAAAGGGGTTTATTTTCATATTGAACTCCGCTGGGGAGATAACGAGGAATCTAAACTATGTGAATAATAGACTGTAGATTTAGTCTAAATACATATAAAAAAAATAAAAAATACTCTACAAACTACCAAAATAAAAAAAAAATTTACTCAATTATTCGAAAAAAATAACCATCCCAAACCCTAATTTATCAAAGTATTTCACTCCAATACCCTCTTCTCTCTCAATCGGCTGCCACCCCATCTTCATAAAAATAATCATCCGCATACCTAATAAATTGAACATTTAACATTTTAATTATATATAACTAAACCTAATTCAATAAAAATAATCATTCACATAACATTCAAAATAACCATCCGCATACCTACCAAAATAACTATCCTATAATATGTTCAGTTATGACTGTAGCCATTTAAGTATCCCAAAGTCCAAATATCCTCCATGCAATGATAATGAAGGAAGCATTCAAATTCAATCTCTTCTGTAAATATACACGAAAGAGTATAGGTAAAGGGTCCTACATTTCTCAGGAAATTTTTCACGCACGATGGATGGGGTGTGCGTGGTGTAGCAGCGCCGGGGCCGACAAGTTCAAGGGTCAGGAATACGACTGTATGGAAAGAGAGAGACGGCGGTGGTTGAAAATGACCCCGAGGTTAGCTTCTGGCGCAAGAGAGAGAGAGAGAGACGAGTTTGGCACAATGGACGCGCGACGGAGAGGACTTGTCGTCCGCGATGATGATGGCCAAGAGAATGGCGCGAAAACAGTGACAGCAGCATTGGGCTTAGGGTTGGCAATATATACCCTACCCGCGGGTACCTTACCCGGACCAACCCGTTCGGGTAGGGTTGTCTACCTACGGGTAGGGTAGGATAGGGTATGGTGCAAATTTGCTTGCGGGTAGGGTAGGGTAGGGTACGAGTTTAGGGTATACCTTACCCTACCCTACCCGCACCCCATATATAACACATATTTTATAAAAATTAGGTATATAGTGAAGGAGGTGAGAGTTGAACCCATAACCTCCCTCATGTTATAACTTACAATAAGTGAGCAACCACTAAACTAATTAGTTAATTTGTTTATTTAGAACATTAATTTTTTATTTTTTATTTTATTAATATGTATGAAATTCAAAATGATTGAATTTTATATTTACTTTGAAAAATTTTGATATATTTGCGGGTAGGATAGGGTATGGTAGGGTTTAGAACTTTAAGGTGCGGGTAGGATTAGGATTGAGAGATTCTCAACCTGCAAATAGAATAGGATAAAGTTTTAATAAAATTTTCAACCCGCGAGTAGGATTAGGGTAGAGTCCAAACCATACCCTACCCTACCCATTACCAACCCTACTAACATATAACTTCAAACTTGGTTTACGAGTTCATCGTAAATTCATCTTCTTGTGCTGTTAACAAATTTAACTTAAATTAAGTTAGGAATCGACTTGGTACGTTCGCAGTCGTTACATTTCTCAAAAAAAAAAATTCACGCCCTTGTCAACGTTGCCAGATGGGGTGCGTGGCGTAACAGCGGCCGACGAGTTCAGCAGCGAGGAGTATGACTTTATGGAAAGAGAGAGACATCGGTGGTTGAAAACGACTCCGAGATTAACTTCCGACGCAAGAGAGAGAGACGAGCCTATCACAATGGACACGCTACGGAGAAAACTTGTCGTTTGCAATGATGGTTGCCGGAAGAGTGGCGCGAAAATAGCGAGCATTGAATGTGCGTCAGAGGACATGGTGCGTCGGGCTGACCGACGGAGGTAGAGTCGTAGAGACAGTGCCGGTGAGAGGCTGCGGCGGCGTCAGTATAGCCAGCGTACGATATGAGG
>NC_029790.2:11198210-11205201 GCF_000816755.2 Arachis ipaensis | reverse complement strand
ATATACTATGTATGTATTTGAATGCTAATAAGTTATAGTTCAAATGGCATAGTCTTCCCATACTCAATTAAGAGGTTGCGAGTTCGAGTCTCCTATTTTGGTAAAAAAAAGAAATACGTATGTATTTGAATGTTGAAAAATTAAAGTCCATCTACGTGCCAGGAGAGAAAGGTCAATTCCACCCACTAACTCACTCATCATCTGTATTCTGTATCCCCACTTGCCACTAGTGTGTAGTGTGAGTGTATGACCCATTCAACAAGCCTTTTTAAAGAAAAACCATTAATTTGGATTGGTTTTTTAAAAAAAATATTTATCTTTTTATTTTCTACTATAAGAATATTTTGTTTCCATTCTATTTTCTATTTTTTATTGCTTATTTTTATAAGTTCGTAAATATTGTTTAATTTTTTGTGATGAAAAATATAGCGAATATATCAAGGAAAATAATGTACAATATTCTTTATCTTAAATAAGAGAAAGTGATTGAAAAAATATAAAAAAAATTGTTCAAACGATAATATAATTAAAAGTAAATAGATGGGTAGTATATATGACAAACAATACAACACAATTTAAAACAAATATGACAAAAATAATGACATAGTATCTGTGATATATTAACAAGTCAGTAACATTATCGGTAGATTATCATATACATATAGGTTATGAGGATTTTTTATTTAAATAAATTAAATAAATGTGTTAATTAGTGAAATAAATAATTTAAAAAATTATTATTAACATTCGTCTCAAAGCCTTATTTCGTTTACAGTATAAACGAGATCATTTTATACATCATTTACACTGTAAATGAAATAAGGCATATACGCGTGACACGTGTATATCTCGTTTATAGTGTAAACGAGATACGTGCAAAATCAATACATTTACAGTATAAATGAGATACAGTAAGACAAATTTTCAGCAGCTATAAAAGAATATGCAATTCTTGACATTCTCCATATATATTTTATATATTCTTCTCTCCTATTTTTCTCATAAAAAGAAGGCAAAAATGGCCAGTAATAGCGTATACATAGTTGTATGTGTTTACCCCAATTATCATATGAGAAATAGAGACAATGAGGTGATATTTTAATGGGAGAATTTGATACTCTTGCGCACTCGGCGTATAAGTTCGTTGTCCGAGTTGAAGAGTTTGATATTGAGTAACCTTGGTGACACAGGAATGAGAGAGGTCGGAAGGGTGGGGTATAGGTTGCTAGCACCGTTGGGTAATGAAGTTTTTTGGTTTCGACTATTTCGACTTCTGGGGGACGAGCATGTGCGACTCATATTTGACTTCCATGGGAGAATCATGGCGGAACAAGTGATGGAGTTTTCCACCAAGGTTGGAGATGTTGGTGGTGGTGGTTCTATACACTCGACCTTTGTGCAGGACGACCGACCTCTCGCACCACCACCCATTCATGTCGCCATTCCAGTGGAAGACATGGAGATGGGTGAGGAAGACTCCGACAAAGAATATGTTGCCGGTAGTGCCGATAGTGATTCTTCTGAAGGGGGTGATAAGGAGGAGTTTGTACTGGAGACGCCCGCCGAGACAGCGGTGTTGCAGGGTGTGAAGAACTACAGTATTCGCAGGAGTGCTGAGTATCGGATGATCTCGGACCGATTAAATTACCATGTGCATTGCCGTCAAGCTGCAAATGGGTGTCCATGGAGTCTCCATGGTGAGTTCAAGTTTAATTGAGGCGTATTTACTCATTTATGGTTGCTTTATCTTAAGTAGTTTCCAATCATGGATGTTTTATTTCGTTAGGGAGGTCCGTAGGGTTGGTGGAATGCACACTTGTTTAGCACCCACTATGTCCCAGGACCACCGACAGTTGGATAACAGTCTCATCTGTAAGGTCATCCTGCCGTTGATACAGTCCAACCCATCCGTCAGCATCCTGTCCTGTAAGGTGCGGTCCGACAGAGTTATCACTTCAAACCTTCCTACAGAAAGGTGTGGATGACGAAGCAAAAGGCATTTGCTTAGATCTACGGGGATTGGGAGGAGTCATACAACAAGGTACCGAAACTGCTTCAGGTGCTGCATAGTTGTTTCCCTGGAACTATTTGTGAGCTACAGGCCATACCGTACTACGACGGGCACCTTTTGGTCCGCGATTGTAGGATGTTCGACAAAGTATTTTGACCTTTCCATCCTATGTTGAGACTTTCAAGCATTGCAAGCTGTTTGTTTCCGTCGATGACACGCATTTGTATGGCAGATACAGTGGGGTGTTGCTTATTGCAGTGGCATAAGACGGCAATAGCAATATGCTGCCTATTGCTTTTGCTATTGTGGAGTCCGAGAGTACAGAGTCATAGTCGTTCTTCCTTACTAATTTGAGACGCCATGTTACCCCATAAGAAAGTTTGTTGGTTATCTCCGATAGATCGCAGGCCATCAAGGCTGCACTCAATGCCGATGATAGTGGTTGGCATCCGCCTAGGACGTTCCACGCTTACTATATTAGACACATGTCCGCGAACTTCATGATTTGTTTTAAGTCAGATGAGGGCAAACGATACCTTATAAACGCCGCTTATAGTCAAAGCAAGGTTGGGTACGAGTGGTACATGGATGCCTTAAGAAGGTTGTCGGCTGGGATGGCGGACTGGGCTGGCCATTTCAACCCAGAGATATGGCTGCAACACTATGACAGTTGTCGGTGGTTTGGTCATATGATAATAAATCTGTTGAAGTGCATCTATACAGTTCTCATGGGTAAACGGTATTTTTCAATTTGTGCCATCGTGCGCATCACGTACAAAGAGTTGCAGAAGTTGTTCGTCACAAAAGGCAGGGAGGCACAGTCACAGCTGGCTGCTGGAAACTGCTTCTCTCAGAGGCTGATGGCAGCCATGGAGAAGAATAGAGAAGGCATCCTGAAGATGTGTGTTACTCATTATGATCGGCGGGCTTCCGTATTTGTCGTAGAGGAGTTAGAGCCGTTCAAGGGTTGGTCATAAGCTACTAACTAAATTAATAATTATGTAGTAACAACCTAATATAGGAAAAATAAACTAGAGTTCCAAATTTCAATTAGGGCTTTTTTATCTATATACACATGGAAAATTCATTTATTCCCAAAATGCGCATAGGTGAAACTGTTCTCAAAATGCGCAGCTCCATTTCTTGTATGGTGGCCACGAAATAGATTTTAACACCATTTCAGGCAAGGTGGCCACGAAATGGGAGCACCATGTCAGGTACAGTAGGCACGAAATGGAGATCCCATTTCTTGCGTGGCAGCAGCGAAATGGACAGACGAAATCAGGGACAGTAGACACGAAATAGGGGCACGACAGAGGTGAGTTGGAGAGCATGTTAGGTTGGCCTCACACGATATGGACATCCCATGTCTATTGTACCGCACACGAAATGAGACAAATAAGTGTGTACCACACACGAATTGGAATAACGGCTAGGCTATAAAAACCCTTCTCCTGTAGAACTGATGCCACAATTCCAATTCTCACTTCTTCTACCCTCCCTTCCTCTCCGTGAATTCCATTTCCATAGAAGTTGGTTTCACCAATTTTTGGTGTGGAAATGCCATTTGAACACATTTATGTGGTCATATATCCTAACGGAAAAATTTCGCATACAGCCGAAGGGGTGACATTTATGTGTGATGACCCACTTTGGATCATGATTCCCCCACAATCATCTCTGCAACAACTAAAAAATTTGATTATGATGAACATTGGGTTGGTTGGAAAAAAGGAGATTAGTACCCTGATTTACAGGATGCCAGTTGCGGTAGCTAATTCGTTTGCATACCAGAAAATGCATATTAAATTTGACCAGCACGTGTCAATGATATTTTCGTATCATCGTAGCATTGGAAGCATCTATTCTATGGAACTGGAAGGCATCAGACGGGTGGAGCTGGGATCCGACAGTGTCACCGATAGAAGCTGATCTCCTCCCTCCAACAAGGGGGTGACTCTCAAAATCAGAGCATCGAAGTGCAAGTCCTAGGTCGGTGGGTGTGTGTGGTGATGCCTGATGAGGAACGAATTGATCTAAGCCATCAAATAAAGATGAAAAGTTTGTCCAACCAACTTGATCCATAGAATCAATCAGATCCTGTGTACCGCCCCCTGAGATGAACCACCCTCCTCGTAGGTACTATGATACGGCATATACTAATGCACGGTGGATGACTGAAAAGGGTCGCCCGCCACGAACGGCTGTGGGCAGTAGACATCCCCTGGCAAATGCGTCTCCGCTGGTGGACGCTCATGCTGATCCCAAGCATCAACCTGAGGTGGATCCTAAAGTGGAAAATCTGGCTCGTGCATGTCATCATCTCGGATAGCATGATGTCTGCCTTGTCGCACACGATGGTGCCTCCTGTCCTGTGGAACTGCGGGTAGGTGAACGACTGGGGCTCTCCCATACTCTGCCGGGGCCCCTTGCGGAATATCATCACCGCGGGGATCATGCAACACATCCGGGGATGACAAAAACCTCTTTGTCCTCGCGCAATACCACCTATAATAATCACCACTGGGATGCAAGGTATCTACTCGATCAATCTGTAGCCGATATGATATAGTCCGTCGGTTTGTCCAGACTTCAAACCATGTCTGGAGGCGGAGGGGCCGCCATCTATTGTTGTTGCGAGCCAACTGGCGATGAAAGGTGTCGATGTTTAACGGAGGGTTCGGCGGACCTTGTTTGCCACCGAATTTCCGCATGACTCTATCGATGTTAACAATCTCGATCCACCAGAACAAAATCAGCGGCACGATGGAAGTATAGAAATCACCATGTGGGGCTCCAAGAAATTTCACAGGCACCCTCGACAGAATACGTGCATCCCTGTACGGCATCCACGTAAACTACCAAAACCGAACGTCACAAAAAAAGTTAAACGAGAATAATTGGAAAAAAAATCATGCTCTAACAAACGAGAATAATTAAATCATCCGCCTTCAAAGTGTCCAACCTCAGACGGTGCCTTTGCAAGCGTTGCTCGGCGTAGTCATTCTTTCCTCTTTTACCTGTCCACCTATAAAGAAACATGATGATCATAACCACACTTAAATTTTGATGCACATGAAATAACATACAAGTCATAACTACGGATGTTATGTAACATAATATATTACCTTGTAGCTAACGGAAACGTAAATGGGCTCGTCACGTCCGGTGCCTAGAAAGAAAGCCTGAAGTATATCCAAGAAATCAGCAATATATGACAGCCAGACATTCCCTCGACGTTATAATCAGTCGTTAGGCACATGGCTCTATACAACCAACAGAGAACGGCGCTGCCCCAACTATATGTACTAATGGCATCATAGTTGGCCAAGAGAGGAAGATAACGGTCGTGAACCGTGTTGTTCGCCTTGTCAGGAAGTAAAACACCACCCAATAAATACATAATGTAACAACGTGTATACTGTACGATGGCGTCCTCAGGAGAGTCAAGAGGCATTTGTTGGAGTCTACTCCTGAGCCATTTCAATTTTATGTTATACGTTGTGGTCCCAACATGTCCATCAGGAACTTCACCAAGGAGTTCCTCACACCATTGCTAAATTTCCCTCTGGTGGAACTTACTCCAAGACCTTAGAGTGCCGCTCACCGGCTCACCGTCGATTGGTAAGCCCAACTGTATAGAAACATCCTCCAGAGTAACAATACACTCACCCCATGGGAGGTGGAATGTGTGGGTCTCATGACGTCATCTTTCCACAAGAGCGCTAATCAATGGGTTGTCGTATTCAAAACGCTTTATCAAAGACGTGTAATAGAATCCGGCTCTTCTTAGATACGGTTCAAGCATCTGCCTCCTAATTTTTATACTTGGATCTGCTTCATCTGAAGTAAAAACGTTGACTAGTGTGCCATGCGAAGTCAACACACGTGCCGACTGAAATAGAAAAGCAGCAAAACACAATTATTCAATTTACAACAATTTTTTTAATCATCAACAAATTTTTATTTATTTATTAAAAAAACTCACCTTCAGATATAAATGCGCAGAAATGTGAAATTCATCAAAACTATTAAGATTTTCTTCCACATTAATTCCACTACTACTCATTCTTATGAATTAAAAAAATATTTCTCTACCACAAAAAAAAATTTTAACCCCACCAAAAACACAACAACACACTAAACCCCACTACTCTCTCCTGTTTCCTACCCTTCGAATTGGTCCCATCTCCTTCACCCCCTTTTATATTGCTTCACCTACAACACTACAATAAATTGCCTCCCAAACTACCCACTGCATGCTCGTACGGAAACTGTCACTACTGGGACTTGCTGCCTTCATTGCTCCGCAGCCATTTCGTGCCTGCCATACGTGAAATGGGCCAACTCGTGTGTGCCTCCACTGAATTGGCCATTTCGTGTGCATCATACCTGAGGTTCACCATTTCGTGGCTGATGCGTTAGAAATGGATTATGTCAGACGGCAGACTCCATTTCATGGCCACCATTTTTGAGATGGCTCCTATTTCCATTTCCTGGCTGACCCTTGTGAATTGGCTGTGCGTATTTAAGGAGGAGTTTGAAACCATGCGTATAATGGGAACATTTTTCCATGCGCATTTCAGTAAAAATGCCTTCAATTAGTGACCTATTCCTAATGATACAAACTGTATTCTAGTTTTTGACAAATACCCTAAGCATGGCTATATATATATATGGGATTACATACAAATTAAAAGAACAAAACTAACCTTAAAGTCTTCTGCCTCGGCGTAATGTCAAGTCTCATTCAGCTGGTTGATGTCCCGATCACTACCTTATGCGCGCACCATTGTCGTATTACTCGCTAATATAGATAGAAAGGAATAAAGGAGAGAAAAAAGTGATCGAAAGATTAAAATTGGGGTCTAAAACCTTATTATCAACGATATATATTTATAGCCGTCCACCAGCCTTTGTAAACGAGATAAGGTTTAATTTTATTTATTAAAATTTTTAATAATAGCTTTAAGCAGATGT
>NC_029790.2:11197604-11198185 GCF_000816755.2 Arachis ipaensis | reverse complement strand
TGGACAAAATATAAACGATCAAATTTTTAAATCAAAATTTATTACAAACAATTTTAATTTAAAATATGACAATCAAATATGAAAATAACAAAAAGCGGCTAAAATTTTTATATATGAATAATTTTAATGTGAAATACAAAAATATTTGATTATTTTGGTGTTTTACACGGTTGTCGTAGTAACACAAAACATCATTGACGTTTTGCAATAAAAATTTTTTTTTAATCATGAAAGAACAAAACGTTAGTAACGTTTTGTAATAAAAAATATTATTTTAATTATTAAAACACAAAATGTCATTGACGTTTTGTTAAAAAAATATTATTTTAATTAAAAAAACACAAAACTTCAATCGTAAATGGCCATAGTTGTGTTCAATACACAATTTAGTTCATGATTAAAGATTTCACCTCTAGTAATACAATATTACAAAAAAAAGTTCACAAAAAACAATTGCACATGGATGAGTGGACCATGGAGGGGTGCTGTTATTCCAGATTTGGAAGTACGTGCTAGCCCGCTTGTATTGAATGCAAAAAATATATATAATTCATCTATCTTATTTTCTAAACACACAGATT
>NC_029790.2:11186958-11197136 GCF_000816755.2 Arachis ipaensis | reverse complement strand
CCTTAAGAATTTTTTTATTAAATATAAAAATTTTTACTAATAATAATTTTATCATGTGAAGATAAATATTAACTAAACTTTTATATATATATATATATATATTATGTAGAGAAAAAATTTGGATTGAAGGATGATAATTAAAGATTAAGATTTGTTTATTTTTTTTAGAAATAAAGTATTGCTGATTTTTAAAAAATAAAAAATTATTTTTTAAAAGATGTATTAAATATTGAAAATATAATAAACGTAATTTATTTAGAAAAATTAATTTTTTAACTAAAAAAAATTCAAATAAACACATAGTAGTCCTTAAAAAAGGAGAAAAATAATAGTAAAGGAAAAAAAAACTTCATTGAATGATTGGTGAAAGGAAAACTTATTAAATGAGGAGGAAGATGGTCGGACACTCCGATCCGACCCTACCCCGAAGACTTGTGCGATGACTGGACAAAAGTCTCCCGTGACACTGCAGTCAGCAGTCCACGAAGGCCGTTATGCCCCCTCGGCGCACAATAGCAATGTGATGTCACCCACTCATTCACTTTCCATTTTCCTCAATCCTCAAAGGGGTAAATGAGTCAAACCACGCTAACCCATCTCACACTCCACAGACCATACATAAATGAGTCTCCCAAGAGTCTATGGCTCAGTTGAGTTAACGCTAACCCCTTTTGTTTTCCGTGTCTTTTCTCCTGACTCGTTCTCTCCGCCATAGCAACGAAGTCTTATCCCCTTCTATTCACACAATAGAAAGTCATTTCTAGTCCATAGTTAGGTTCGGTTGTAATTATCACGGTGATCGATTCGACTTTTAGATCGGACGGCTGAGATCAGTTCAGATCCGTGATCAAATGGGCGGAGGTGGACCGAACGCGGAGGCACAGTATTCGACGGCCAAGACCTCCGTGTGGTGGGACATAGAGAACTGCCACGTTCCTAAAGGCTGCGATCCCCACGCCATCGCTCAGAACATCAGCTCTGCACTGGTCCGCATGAATTACTGTGGTCCCGTCTCCGTCTCCGCCTACGGCGACACCACTCGTATCCCCGCCTCTGTACAGCACGCTCTCTCCAGCACCGGCATCTCCCTCAACCATGTCCCCGCTGGTTTGTATCCACTCGATTATTACTTCAACTTGCTCTATCTGTTTTTTTAGATTGTTTTCTGATCTCTGGCTTTGATTGGAGTCTTGCATGATGAAATTGAAATTTAATTGTCTCTGTAGCGTCTGATTGAAGTTGAATTTTCCGTGTTTTAGTTCTGGTTCGTTTCTGTTATACGCTCAGTTGTTTGTTTGACTGATTTCCTCTTTAATAACGGTTTAAAGGATTCCTTAATCCCACCGTGGATGAGTTCTTTAAGCTATTTTGACCTTCGATTGCATGATTGTGCGGCCTTCAGATTAAATCTGAAAGCTGTTTAATTTATCGTTGATAAAATTAAATTCTTACCCGTTGGAATCATCACACTTGTATTAACTTGGATTTTGTATGGGGATTTGAAGTGATTTAATGGAAGGTCATGATGGACGATCTGATCCTCTGGAGGAATTGGCTAAAAGTTTGATGAATTCCTGGTTTCCTTTCATAAACCTTGCAATGTTTTGGTGTCACTGACCTCCTGGGCCTTACCACATACCTTTGATTAATTGTATTGTGGATTATGTGGAACTTGAGGGAAACATCTGATCTTGTTTTAACTAATGTTTAGTTTTTATCGACAGGCGTTAAAGATGCTAGCGACAAGAAGATTCTTGTTGACATGCTGTTTTGGGCAGTGGACAATCCCGCACCTGCTAATTATTTATTAATTTCTGGCGACAGAGACTTCTCTAATGCTCTCCATCAACTGCGGATGAGAAGATATAATATTCTTCTTGCGCAACCTCAGAAAGCATCTGCACCACTAGTAGCAGCTGCTAAGAGTGTATGGCTCTGGACTAGTCTTTTAGCTGGAGGGCCTCCTCTAACTAATGGCGAATCACAACAACTTGGTAATAATAGCCTTGTAACAAGTTCCGACACCTTAACAATTCCAGTCACTAGTGTCGCTCAGACACAGCCACAGGCTGATTCCTACACCGAAGTGCATGTAGGAAATCAGAAGTTTCCAAATGGAGGAGGAAGGGGATACGATCCTAGGTATCAGGGGAAAACAAATTGGAGAAACTCGGGTCAGACAAATGGACCCAAGGCCATGAATCCACCGCCAGTTGGGCATCAAGATAGTCGTAATAATATAAACTCTTATCGACCTGGCAACTTCAATCCAAATGTTTCTTCAAGTGGACCTGCTCCAAATTTTATTCGTGGCAATACTGAACAGTTATGGAACAATAGCAATAATATACAGGGAAATCATCAAAATCCTTATTCACAGCCTCCTTTAAGACCAAACAGTTTCCCGCTGCAACCTCCTTTTGCATCGAATAATTCTTACCCTCCAAGTACCCATACTTTTGCAAATTCACCATTGCCACCGAGGACTGGTGTCCCCAGCTTCACTGCAGTTCCACCACCAAATGTGCCTGAAATTGGCAATCTGAACATTTCTGGATATCCCAATGGTGTTCATAATCCACGTCCTGTTAAGCAACGCAGTGGGGAATTGAAGCAGAATCCTAACAATAATGCTCCACTTCCGGTAACATCAACTGTTGAACAAAATGGACATATGGTACTTAGCAATAGCACGCAACATTTACAAGGCTATTCAAATGGAAATGGTCCAGACCATCAACTTGCATCATCGACGGGTAATAATAACCATTCTGGTAATGGCATGTGGGGATCTCCAGGTTGCCCTAAACCGTCTGAATATGTCCAAGGCCTTATAGGGGTTGTTTTACTAGCCTTGAATTCACTAAAAAATGAGAAGATTATGCCAACAGAGGCAAATATAACTGATTGCATTCGATATGGAGATCCCAGGCACCGCAACACTGATGTTAAGAAAGCTTTGGAGAGTGCTATTGAGCAGCAGATGGTGGTGAAACAGAATTTAGGTGCTTTGCAGCTGTATGTTGGTAAGAATGATAAACTTTGGAAGTGCATAAATCCTATAGCTGGTAATCCTAAGCAGCACTCAAAAGAAACCTGGGATGAAGTTCAAAAGTTTCTGACAACTTCTTCAGGAAGATCAGCATTGATGGGTACTCAGTGCAAGTAAGAATGTTCCATACTAATTTGTTTTCACTTATTACAATTGTCTCTCTCTTCTTACATGTTGCTACTGTCTTTCTCTAGGTATGAAGCAGGTATAGTCATAAAGAATTTGTGCTTTAAGGAACTTTCTTTGGGTGATGTGCTTCAAATATTAAACATGTTGATTACTCATAAAAAATGGATTGTGCATCCTCAGTCTGGCTGGCAACCACTTAATATTACTCTTCCTGAGACTAGCCCCAATTCAGGGGCTGTAGCAAGCATATAAATTTCACCTGGTCTTGGTAATGGAAAGGCATCCAGAGAAAAGTAATGAGTTACTGAATGTATTAAGAGCCAGTTGGACTAGGAATTATCCAAATAAACCTCTTTTCCTAGGTAACGGTGACTGTAGTATTATAGATACTTTGAGTGGTTATGGTGATACCGATAAGCTTGAGAAAGAGATGAAAGATGCATTTGGAAAATAGTTGAAACATACAGAACACAGGAGTTTGTTGTGGATGCTGAGGTTTTTACTAAGGCCTGTTAACCAGTTAGTTTATCCTGGAATTAGTATGCCTTCCCCGGTTCTTGAGTTTATGGTCATCTCTTTATCTTCCTACAAATTGATATTTTGCTTGGAGGACGGTTTATTAGACTGAACTCCTTTGATCATCTGATTGAATATTCTACATAATCTTCAGGATATTTATCCGATGTGTCTTTTTGGAAGTACATGGACCTTCAGACTAGTTATGGAACCATCCTCTATGCTTTTGGAATATGACCTGAGAAGTTGTCTACCAAATTATCTTTATCTGGCCAACTTTGGAATGTGAATCCAGGAAATGTTTCATTGCCTTTTGTATATTGATGGCTATATCTTCCAAAATGTTACAGGAAGGTTAACTACTGGACCTAGAACATTGAAATTGTACAAAACTGAAGGAGACTGCATTCCCCCTGCAGTGAAGCTCATATTAAACTATTCTCAACAAAATTACAAGGTATGTTATGGAGTTTTGACTATGAACAAATCACGTTATGGAGTTTAGACAAGATGGTGAAACACAATGTTAATGCATTCGATTGCTTCTCTTGCTGCTGATGGTTCCAATGGAGTTGTTATATTTTACCTATTTATCTTAAATTAGCTTTTGGGTGGCTATCTGGCTCAAACAACGGAATTCGGTAATTCAATCGGAAGTTCGTCTCTGGTCTAGCTGATTTCTATTGCCCTTTTAATGTAGCATCTGCATGTATAAATGTTAGTAATTAAGTTGTGGAGTATTTACATATTTGCAGTGTATTATAAGAATTGTTTAATGACAATATTCTCTGCATTGTTTTTGGTTGGAATATGATTGTGGTACATGTTCTTAGTTAAATTTTCTTTCTGTGGACTGTTGGTACTGCTTTAGTAGTGCCAATTTTTGCCTTCTCCGATCACTGCAGGTGTACTGCTTGGAGATGTTCAAATTATTCGCTTAGTATATAAGTTTCATCCAACTTTTTCAACAAAATGAATTTTGAAATTTTCATCTTTGATTTACATGTTTGATCTCAATCAGAACTAGCTTAGTTTTCGTGGATGACTTCAGTTACCATCATGTAATCCAACTTTTATTTTTCGTTTACATACATTTTAAACATTATATATAAAAATTAAAAATAAAATGTATATTAAGTGATTTTTAATTGAGATAAGATTTTACGGAAATTATCTGTACACTGTAAATTTTCATTTCAACAATATTATTTAATAAAAAAATGTTCGGAGATTAATAAAATTTATTCTTTTTTTGCTAGTAGTTAACTAGAAATTTTTTAAAATTGTGAATTAAAAGTATATTATTAGATTGTTAGAGTAGAGAAATTGAGTTGATAACTAAAAATGAGTTGATAACTAAAAATGTTGATTGAAAATAATAAATTTTGTTAGTTTCTCTTTAATATAATAATGATTGTTTGTTATTGGTTATTACTTTTATGGGCTTTGCTACACATCCAAGTATTTTTTCATCCAAATAGATTAAACACCAACAAAAATCACTTTCATTAAAAAAAGCGTGATTACGTCATCTTTTTCTTCTTCTCCTCTGTGCTTCTTTTTCTTTCAAATACACGCATACGTCATCTTCATCTTTCAAATTCACGTATATCCTCCTCTTTCCCCTCCTCCTTCGCGCATGCAGATTCTTCTTCTGTTTCTCCTCCTCCTCCTTCTCTTCTTCTCTTCTTTCGTTATCGTCATCACCAACAACACCAACATTTTGCTAATGGATTATTTTTTTCAATTGAATTGAATGGAATGCAATTACTAAATTGAATTGAATTAAATGGATGCAGGTGTTCTGAATCTGAATTGAATTGATAATCTTTAAATTATAGACAGAGGTGTTTTAAATTTGATTTTATATAATGGATTATGTTTCGTTCATTTAGTACTATACAATTGTTTCAGCATGAGTACGTGTTTTGGTTCATTATGTAGAAAGCTGTTCGAATTTGAATTTATATAATGGATAATGTTCCATTTATTTAGTACTATACAATTGTTTCACCATAATAATATGTTAGGTTCATTTCTGTTATGCACAATTCAAAACTTTTCCTTCTCACCGTCTACTACTTTTTCACCGCAGAGAGAAGTAGGAAAAGAAAAAAAAAATAGCAGCAACAACAAAATAATGACGATAAGGAGAAAACACGTGAAGAAGAAGAAACGCGAAAAAGAATGAGGAGGAGGAGGAACGCGAAGAAGAAGGCGAAGAAGAAGCTCCGTGCGTAAACGAGCGTGAGAAGAAGAAGAAGCGCGGGAGAAGAAGAAGAAGCGCGGGGGAGAAGAGAAGAAACGTGAGAAAAAAAGAAAATGAAAAAAACGCGTGACCTAAAATTAGTTGGATGAACTTAGATGTCAAAATTGTTAGGATGTAAAAAATATCTCTATTTTTATTTTATAGCAATTGAAAAAATCGTAAAAAAATTGAAATAAAAATGGTAAGTAACTTTTTGCAAGATATTGTTAACTAAAAAAAAAAAAGAAAACTTCTGCAAGATATTCTTTTTCCATATAAAATAAAGAGCACATATCATTTTACATTATTATACCTCAATATCACATATTCCATATGAAAAATAAGTGACCTATCATTCACATCTACTTAATATATTAAAATTGGATTTTTCCCAACTAATGGAAGTCAGGTATCGATTCCTCATAAATCTATTTTTCTGCCAAAATGAATACACTATTTTCTCTTCTAAATTTATTTTAGAAAAATATTTTTATTATAATTATATTATAATTAGTATTTAAGTAATAATGCAGTTTCAAATAGAAATTATGAATCCACACTTTTTATTAATGGAGTTTTTGTAAAGTACAGGAATTTAGAAAAAATGTATATAGATATTATACTATACCCAAGGATCTCGACCCAATCCGAGCTATATCTCGACGCAACGGTTACATTTTAACTGCTCACACACCAAAATCTCGGAACCAGCTCACACGCCAATATATCGGACTAGCCCACTCACCGAAGATCTCGGACTTCACTGACCGTTAAGCTACACACTGAATCTATAAATCCGAAGAAGAGAGTTGGAAAACACAGAGGACAAAAACACTTCTGCCCAAGAAGATTATTTCGCCCTAAAGTCCATTCTGAAATTATCTATCTCCGATCTTATATACTCATTTTTATCTGGTTTATTCTCTTATTAACTTGAGCGTCGAAGTCCCTTTTGCAGCTACCACGCTCGGGTTCGAGTTCACAAGGATATCATCGGCTCAGGCGGATTTGCTGATAAACAATCATACTGACGTATAGATCAGATACATTATCCTTGCAAAAACATTTGGTGCCCACCGTGGGTCCGGCGTAAATCCCCCCCGAAGATACAACTACTTTTAGCTCACCCATATCTGCTGCACGTTTTTCTTTCTTTGCAGAAAAAGAACCATGACGGATCATTCGGAAACTCAACCTCCCCGAACTAATGCCGATCTCCCGGCCGTAAATGCCGCACTCCTGGCAGAAAATCAGCGGATGGCCAAACTGTTGGCAGCGATGCAAAACAACGAGGATCGGAAGGTCGATAGTAAAAGGACAAACGCTGAATAGCACGAAGAGCATCAGTCAGAGTCTAACGCTAAGACAGGAGAAACCCCTCCCAAACCTGGGAGGCGACGAGCTAACCCATTCTCCGAAGAGATAATGAGTTACAAAATGCCCCAGAACTTTACACTCCCGATGACCCTGACACCATACAAGGGGATCGGGGACCCAAAAGTCCACGTCACCAAGTTCGAGTCCATGATGTTTCTTAACAGTGACTGCGACCCCATTCTATGCCGATCTTTTCCTACTTTCCTAGATGGAGCTGCCTTACTGTGGTTTTCTAATTTGCCTGCAGGGTCCATAACCAGCTTTGACGAATTCGCCAAGATGTTCATCAATCACTTCGCAGCATCAAAAATCTATGTGAGAGACTCCGATTATCTCAGCACAATCAAGCAAGGCCCGCATGAAAGTCTCAAGGATTACATGGTGCGCTTCACCACGGCGGCCATGAAAATCCTTGACTTAAACCCAGAAGTACAATTGCATGCTATCAAAAGTGGCCTCCGACCAGAGAAGTTCCAGGAAGCCATAGCTGTGGCCAAACCGAAGACACTAGAGGAATTCCAAGACAAAGCCACGGGACAAATTGAGATAGAGGAGCTGCGTGAAACGTGAAGAAATGAAAGACCACCATCACGAAAAGACGATGACAAGCCGAACAGATCTATTATTAAAGATCATAGAAAACCTTTTAAACTAACTCCAAAATTTGATTCGTATACCAGGTTCAACATGGGAAGAGAAGACATAATAAAGGATATATTACACAACAGGCTCATAAAGTCGCCAATCAAAGCAGGAACCTACCAAGATCAAAAGTACGTAGACAAAGGGAAGCATTGCGCATTCCACCAGAAATTCGGTCACACCACAGATGAGTGTGTGGCAGCTAAGGACCTATTGGAGAGATTAGCAAGACAGGGGCTACTAGACAAGTACATCGGTTCCAGGAATCAGAAGAAAATAGCTGAAATGAGCAAGCCGAAGTATACCTCGGAATGCAGAGACAAAGGAACATGGCGAGGTCTAGTAGAAACCCCTACCTCCAAAGGAGTCATAAACTACATCGCAGGAGGTTTCGCGGGAGGAGGAATAACAAACACATCAAGGAAGCGAAGCTACAGAGCCATGATGACAATGGAAGGAACTCAACAGAACACTCCAACACCAACCTCCTCGGCCATTGTCAATTTCAGCGCTTCTGATTTCAAATCAAGAACACCGAACCTAGACGACCCAGTGGTAATTTCAGTAAGCATGGGAGGAATGACTGTGAAAAAGGTGCTGCTCAATCCAGGAAGTAGCGCCGATGTCTTGTTCTACTCCACATTCAAGAAGATGCAATTAAGCGAAAGTCGCTACAACCATCAGGGGGAGAACTGGCAGGTTTTTTGAGCGAAAGAGTCCCCATATCAGGTTACATCTGGTTGAGGACGACATTAGGAAAACCCCCAAACTCCAAAACACTGGACATTCAATTTCTAGTGGTTGACTGTGCTAGCCCTTACAATATCATTTTGGGACGTCCATCCCTTAACTCTTTCGGAGCCATTGCTTCCACCATTCACTTGTATGTCAAGTTTTCCTTGCAGGACAACAGAATAGCAACAGTCCACACCGACCATAAGGAGGCCAGACAATGCTACAATGCGAGCTTACAGAAGGTTGCAAAGGAAGCCATCCCAAGGATCAATTCGATTTACAACTCGGAGCATATCCTACGCCTGACCGAGATGGATCCTAGAGACGACCACAGTCGCCCTTCTCCAACGGACGATCTTGAAAAGGTAGAATTACATACAGATAATCAGTATACTAACATTGGATCAGCTTTTTCTGCAGAAATAAAGCAACATTTGAAGAGAATCTTGAAAGCTAATGCCGACCTATTTGCTTAGACCCTGACTGACATGCCAGGGATCGACCCAAACTTTATCTGCCACAAACTGGCAGTCAACCCAAATGCCCGACCTGTACGACAGAAAAAAAGCAATTTGGGAACTGAAAGAAGAAACGCAGCAGCAATAGAAACACAGAAACTACTCGATGCGGGTTTCATTAGAGAAGTCCGATTTTCCTTATGGCTAGCAAACGTGGTTATGGTCAGGAGAAACTCAGAAAAATGGCGAATGTGTGTGGATTTCACAGATCTGAACAAAGCCTGCCCGAAAGACTCATACCCATTGCCGAACATTGACAGACTTGTAGACGATACCTCAGGTTACCAAGTGCTAAGCTTCATGGACGCTTACTCTAGATATAATCAAATCCAGATGCACCCAAACGACGAGGATAAGACCACATTCATAACCGACCAAGGTAATTTTTGTTATAAAGTAATGCTTTTCGAACTAAAAAATGCAGGTACCACCTATCAGAGACTAATGGACAAAATATTCAAGAAACAAATCGGAAGAAACATCGAGATATATGTTGATGACATGGTTGTCAAGTCTAGCTCAGAAGAACAGCACGAAGCCGACTTAAAGGAAGTTTTCCAACAACTTCGAACACACAACATGAGATTAAAACCGGAAAAATGTGCATTTGGTGTAAAGAAGGGAAAATTCCTTGGTTTCTTGTTAACAAACCGAGACATAAAAGCCAATCCGGATAAGTGCCGAGCAATCCTAAATATGCAATCACCAAAGACGATTAAAGAGGTACAACGATTAACAGGATGCCTAGCCGCCTTGTCAAGATTCTTACCAGCTGCAGCAACAAGATCCTATCATTTCTTTAAAACCATGAAAAAGTCAGAAAAATTTATCTAGATGGATGATTGCGAAAAAGCATTTTTTGAATTTAAGCAAATCCTGGGATCACCGCCCATATTGCAGAAACCAGAGCAAGGTAAGCCACTATTACTATTCTTTTCAATTTCGGCTAACACCGTCAGTT